>NC_062221.1:78315574-78630074 GCF_902686445.1 Sciurus carolinensis | reverse complement strand
ATATCCCTCATTCCCTCAGCATAAATACCCGTGTGAACAATAAAAATTTGCAGTTTGATCAGAATTCCTGTCTTGCTGTCACTCCCTGTGTCTCTTGTCCCTTCATTCCTTCTCTCTTAGTTTCGCCTTCCTCCGTTGATGTCCTGTGGGTCGGGACAGGGGAGGAACATTCCAGTAGAAAATGAACACACTGTCATTGGTTCTTTTTTTACCCACAGGTCAAAGTTTATCTTCTCCAAGATGACCTCAGCTTATCTTGCCAACCTAACCTCCCATTAGTCCCTGACATGTACTCATGGCTCCAACCAAACTGGCCTAGTGGTGGATACTCTTCGACTATTAGAGATTGGTGTCTTCATTCAGTTAATTATCCTTTTTTCCTCACTCCAAAACTCAATATTGCTTTTCTTTAATCTCAGAAGAGCTCTCCAGGAACCTTTCCTGGCCTTTCTATCTTACAAAGACCCCTACCTCTGAACTCATTCTACTCCTCTGCCAATCAGTTACATTGCCCTCCTGCATGCAGATCTTGATATCCCGATGTGATTTAAGTCATTCTATGTCCCAAATCATCATATAGCCTTGATATTCCCCATAGGTCCTTGTATAAAGCAAGTAGTAGAAGCTGTTGATTGCTTGCCTCATGGATCATGAGGACGATTCTAATCCTAGTCAGGCTCAAGGGATCTAAGATATATATGGTCCTAGCCATGGTGCAACATTTTTGTCTTCTCTGTTTTCAGGGTACTTGGGGGTCAGATTCAGAACAGTATCTCCCTTAACCCTTATTGTGCACCTCAAGGCTTGGGACTGAGGAAGGGAAGGACAGACGCTGGACTGATGGGTATGGAGCAATACTCTCTGATAGTCCTCTTGTGTGTCCAGCTCCTATGCTCCAGTGCTGCTGGAATCTCCCTCTTATGCATCTAATTTTAGAGTGTTAACATTTGTACTCCTAAAAGAACAGCTCAAAGACAACTGTGAGTTCTGCAATGAAGGCAAACTCTGCAAGATTTGTCTTTGGCACTGTTAGCTTTCCATTGTTGTGACAAAGTACCTGAGAAAATCAACTTAAAGGAGCAAAAATTTATTTTGGCTCATGGTTTCAGTCCATGTTGACTGGCTCCAAGGTAAAAACATCATGGCAGAAGAGGATGGCAGAGGAAAGCTGCTCACTATGTCGCAGGCGGGGGTGGGGAGGCAAGGAAGGGTGATCCATGGACAAAATATACCCTTCAATATCATGCTGCCAGTGTTTTACTTCCTTCAACAGGGCCCCATCTCCTAATAACCCATTCAGTTATTAGGATTGATCTACTGATGAGGCTAGCACCCTCATGATCCAAGCTGTTTCCCCAAAGCCCCACCTCTGAACACTACTGCATTGGGTACCAAGTCTGCAATGCATGATCCTTTGGGAGACATTCCAGATCCAAACCATAAGAGGCACCATAAAGGTGTGTTCTTTCTGAAGAAGGAGAAATAGGGGTCTTTATTAAATAAGGTCAAACTAAGATCCCAGGACCAACCTCCAAGGGAGGCCATGACAATCCAGGTTCCTTCTTTGGATGCACACACAAGCCCTCCCTTGAATCCCTGCGTTGCTGGTGCAAGAGCAGGCAAGTATTACCTGGTGTTTCTCAAGGCCTCTTGCTCTCCTCAGGACTTTAGACTACTGGGGTTTCTAGTCAAATATATCTACCAGGGTGTTGCTCTTGGTGGTGCCCCTGAGGCATCTGCTGTCATAGCCAAACACCTGTGACCCACTTTCTCTGACCTAGACCTGCCTGCAGTTAGGCAAAGTCTCTCCATTTCTTTCACATCATCTAGTCTTTGATGTAAAAGAACCTGACTATCTTGTGCAATCAGTGATGCTGGTAATGGCTAACAGTTGATTCTCCAGGTAAACACTTTCCTACTTTGTAACATTTCCATTTTCTGTGATGTAGGTATACCTACCATTGCCCATTTCAAACCACCATCAAAGACTTAATAACTGGCTAAAAATTCCTAAAATTTTGTAATCAGCTCTTGCTAGCCATGATGAGCTGGCTGTAGTACACTAATTTCCTCAATTTGTAGACTTTAATGTCCAGCAACTCCTTGAAGACTCCATTAATTCACTAGACCAACAAATATAGGGAACTCCACCTAGCTCCATTTTATAAAGGAGGAATCAGAGATACAGGGAGGTTAATGCTGGACCCAAATTGGGCAGCAGAGTTAGTTGTGCTGGGCCATGTCTCCTACCCAGTGTGTCTTCTGAGTGTACCCTTCCCTCAAGAGCATGGACAAGTCTCTGAGGCACGCAGGGGGACAAGGGCTTCCTTGGGAAAGTCAGAGTGACAAGGGTGGTTTGTACTTAGCACTGTGGGTACCCAATTCCCCAATTAGCTTGATTCTGTTAATTGCCTGGAGTGGTGAGAAAGGGAAGAAGGGAGGTCCTGTTAAAAATGCAGATTTCTAGGATATGTTTGTAGAGATTTTGATTTGGTACTTCTGAAGTGGAACCCAGGAATATGTAGTTTTAACAAGCAAATTTATCTTATGAGTAGACACGAATTTGAAAAAGTCTGCAGGAGGGAAAGTTTCTGTCAAAGATTCTAACTTGTTAACATAGGCAAGAAGCGAAGATGAGACAATTTACCACTGTCACATTACATTTTTTTTTCTTTTTCTAACATGATGAAACAGAATAAAAGAGGGCCCCAGCTTGCCATAGGTGACTGAGATATCGAGGCTGTTCCAGAATCAGCCATCGGAGGGCACCATAATGCAGCAAGAACTCTGCCCGTTGGCCGGGGTGAGAAGTTCATTGCTCACCTGGGGGCTCTCCAGGCACCGTGGGGAGGAAGAGAGGGAAAACCCGCCCCCCTGGTTCCTGGAGCCCTGCAGGGACCCCGAATTCCCACCCAGGCAGATTGTTTAGCCTCTGGTGTCCTCTCGGACGGAATGCAGATGACAGACCGTAGGCGAACGCGGTGTCAAAGCCAGGGAGGGTCGCACCGCGCCAGGCCAGAGAGCGACAGGAAGGCTTGGCCAGGGGCCGCCTGGATGGTCAGGACAGCTGCGCTATCTAGGTTGTTCCAGGGCCTCAGCCCGGCTGCAGACACACTCCACACACTCGGCGAGTCGTTCCTGTCGCTCCGAGTGCCAGGCCCCTTCCCTGGGCCCGAGCTCCTAGCTCTCTGGGCCCTTTGTGGTGTGGATTACTCTGCAGTTTGAAGGCTGGCACTGTGTACCCTGGTAAAGTCCATGGGGTTGTAGAGGCAGATTGATAACAAGGCCTGAATCTCAGCTCTGCCACTGAATTATGTGGCCATGGCCAGAGGTTTGACTTTTCTGATCCAATTTCTTCATCTGTATAATGGGGATAATGATACTTGCCCAATAGGACAGTTAGAAAATATTCAAGGAGGTTATCTGTAGCTTTTTTTTTAGCACAACGCCTGTACATACTTAATATTCAAAATAATATTATATTATAATATTATAATATTATTGTTGTTATTGTCATTGTTACTGTGGTATCCTAAAAGATCAGTATTTGTATCAGTGAGTTTATGATTGTCCTACTCCTTACTATTAGGGAATATTCACATTTATTTATTTAATCAAACAAACGAGTAAATAGCACTTTCTGTGTGCCAGGCACTGTTGGAAGTGTTTTACAAATAATAGTTCTTTAATCCTCCTAACCACCCTTTGAGGTAGTTGTTATCTCTACTAAATAGATAAAGAGATCTAGGTTCTTGCAGGTTAACTGACTTGTCCAGGGTCACTTTGCTGTTAAGTGGTAGAGCCTAGACTTTGAGCCAGACAGTTGGTTCTATATCTAGGACCCAGAGTGAGGTTCACAGCTCAGTCTCTGAGTGGGGCAGTGTGCTGTAGCAGGAAGAGGCTGACTGAATCTTTACCCTGCATCCACTAGCTGTGTGATGCTGGGGACTTACTTACACATTCTAGCCTCAGAAGCTTTATTTGTAAAGTGGGAATAATACACTCATCTTGCTGGATTGCTGTGAGGGTTGGCGATAATGATTAAAAAACTGCGAGTACCTGGCACAGCACATGGGAAATAATGGTAACAAGGTTACTGTTGTTACTTTTAGACTCACTTTAGCACAGAGGTAGCTAGGGTATTCTGTGCTAGGAAGACAAGGTGCTTCACAAAGTCCAAGGGCATGGAACCTATAGAGATGGGCTGCAGCAAAGGGGCTACTGATTGCAATTCAGAGAGTACTAGTGGGGAACTCAAAAGACTCATTTTCTAATTTTGGACTAGGCTTCAGGACCGTGTGCTAGGATTGAGCACTTTTGTTTAAATGAATTAACTGTGCTGTATCTTCTGACTCACAATTCCATCAGCAGGATCTGTGTGGCTTGTCACTCTACTGAAGGTCTCAGTACCCTGGCAGAGCTTGATTTCCACCTGGAGACCAGTCCCAGGGTGGGCGATGGGGTGTGGGGTGGAGCTGATGAGGGTGCCTCTTCGGGAAGCTGACAGTAGGAGGAAAGAGGCTGGCCTGGGTGGGAGGGCCTGACTCTAACTCCCGCCTGGGTTTAATGAGCCCCAGAGCTCTGTGAGGGCTGCTTTTCACCACCTTTTATTTGGCCAGACAGGGGGCTCAATAAATCTTTAGTTCCGTGGACTCCCCTCGTGGAGTTGTTGAAGGAGAAAGCTTTTTGCAAATGACTGGAAAGCCCTTTGCAAATATAAAGTGCTTATTTAGATGCAAACTAAAAATCCAAGGTGCCTGTGACTCATCTGGTACCTATTGTGCTCGCTGCAAAGGCGCGGAGGCATGCCTGTGTGATGGGTGCCATTTGAGAGCCACTTAAAGAACTCCCTGGTGAATGAATTTGGTTGCATTATTCCTGGGCTCCTCTCGGAGGACTCTAATTTTCACTGCTTGGTCGTGTCCTCCTCTTCTGACACATTCTCAGCCGTATCCCCTAGTTAGCTCTGAACCGGGATGTGGTGGGAGGGGGCTGACCTGCTCGGAAGGCATGGAACCACAGGGGAGGGGGCTTGTGTTCCAAGGACTTCCCACTCTCCTTTTTTTAAAAAAAGAAAAGGCGGCTTTAATCCAAGTATCCAGAGCTGTGCCTCAGAATCTAATGACAATAGTATTACTTGCTTTCAAAAACCCTTTTATCATTTCCTTTTCTTTCCTATCTCTCTTACCACCCTGTTATTACAGACCAGGGCTTCATGACCAAAAAGTACTGAATCCATTTGGTCAAGTTTGTCAGACTGGTGACTGGCATTGTGTGAAGACCAAAGGTCTGTGTGAATGACTGCATTTTTAATGAATTGACCAGCTATTTGGCATCACATGAACAGATTTTAATGCTGTGTACAGCAAACTGCTGTGAAGAATAATGGAGACAGCTTTTCTGAGGCCTATTTTCATTCCTAAAATAGGGAGGGGGCTGTGTTTTGAGGTTTGGTCTGTAATGAAGTGTAAGCCTAGAAGAGTCTCCTCTGCTGGGATTCAAGGCATAGCTCATCCTTGCCAGATTTCAGGTAGTGAGTGCTATGCATTATGGGAATTTTCCTATATGGGACAGAAGTCAATTCAAGGTTTATTCTGGGTGGTGTTTTAAGTGGTAAAAGTAAAAGTGTGTGTTAAGCATGGCTGCTGCCAGCAATAGGGTGCTGTTGGTGCAAATTAGAGAAAAGTGCCCCCTCCTGGCTGGCAAATTACAGAAAGGCATCCTCTCAGGGCATGCCTCAGGGCTTGAGAAGTGCTCACTGCACTTTGTTCCCACACCCTTGTGCAGGGCACAACTGCCTCACTGCACCCATACCACTTGTGTGTGTGAATGTGTGTGGGCAGAGTGTATAGAAATACTCTCAAGAGGGGCGGGAGGGGCCGTCCCAGCTTCTCTCCAGAACTATCATTATACTCTCTTCTCCCTCCTTCCAAGATTAATCTCTTGCCCTTTCATGTCCTTTCCGAAGATGCTTATTTGTGGTATGAACATGTCTTCCCTCAGCCAGGGACCTCTGAATTCAGTTTAATGTTCTTTGTTCAAGGTTCTCTAATAGGCACAGCAGGGAGATTGACAGGTGATAAGGACCTAGGGCTAAAATGAGTTTAGGATGGTGGAGGCCATGAGAAAGTAAACCAGCTACAGCCCACGATTTCTATAAATAATATATTCCCTAAAACATGTAACTAAGTGTCCAGAAATTATACCACAGACTTAGATGTTAGAGCTAAAAATATTATAAAATATCTATCTCTTCACTTTTTAACAACTTTATTGAATGTAATTCATATATCACATAATTAATTCATTTAAAGTGTACAATTCAACTTTTTTTGGTCTATTTACAGAATTTTGTAACCTTATCCTCTATTTTAAAACACACTCTTAAATAGCATTCTTTCCAGCATTATAGACTTGTTCTTTAATTTTCTTTCTCAATTGGCTAGTTAATCAAGTGATTTAAAAAAAGTCCAGTTGGCTTGTTGGTTTGCGGTATCACCATCAGAAGGGGTGTTCATGGCTGTTCTTTGGTTATTGTTCAAAGTTCCCCTTTAGCACATGGAAGGAAATTGAGGGTTGGTGCTGTCAAGCACTGGGTCACATGAGAAAAGGCAGGCTGGATATGCCACAATAGTTACAGAGAAAATATTAGGTCTCAGGGTAACTCAGAAAATGATAGGAATTCAGGAGGATTCTATGGAAAAGGAGGCTGTTCTGATAAACTTTGGAGCATGGGAAAGATAGAGGGAAACCTCAAAAGAAAAAATACTGAAAAAGGGAATTGAGGCCTTATTGTGGAAAACTTTGAATCCCAGACTGTGGAGGTAATTTTAATTTTTATTCCATAGATCAAGGAGACACTGAAAGATTTTGAGAAGGGCAATGAAAATTAGGGCTATACTTCTGGGGGAATTCAGATGGCATGGAAGACCAATTAGAAAGCTGTGAAGTTCAGTTGAGAGGTCATGGGTGTCTAAAATAATTAGGAGGCAATAAGAAATGAAACATAGAGGCAAATTTGAAAATTGTAGAGTCTATAAATATAGATTGCTAGATTGTGGGAGATTAAGAAGAGAGGAGTGAAACAAAACCCAGGATTCTAGGACAAAGATGGTATCAGTGAGAGATCACTAAATAAAGATTGTTTGGTGTTTTAATTTTTTTTTTTTAGATTTTGTATTATAGGAGCCAATGGGATATCTGGAATTCAGGGGAGAAGGGAGGGATATAACTGGAGATTTGGTGAGATGAACACAAAACTTAAGAGTATTAATTTGGATTCAAAGAGACATGACTACAAATTCTGGTACGGCTCCATGCTAGCTGCAAGTCTTTGGCAAATTATTATTTTTAATTTTTTTTTATTGTGTCCATGGACACAATACTTTATTTTATTTTTATATTTTAATGTGGTGCTGAGGATCGAAACTGGTGCCTCATACATTCCAGGCAAGTGCTCTACCACTGAGCCACAATCCCAACCTTGGAAAATTCTTTAACTTTAAAGGAAGGAAGATTATAACAGTACCTGAATCGTCATTAAGATGAAATAAGTTAGTGCATGTGAAAATTTGGCATGATGTGCTAAATTCTCAACGAATGACAGATCTTATTTGGGGTCACCTGTTGGAGCTGTGGAGTAGATGGATAATACTATTGGGAAAAAGAGAAGAGGTGAAAGGAAAGGGAGGATGTTCAGGACTCAGAAGAGAACCTTAGAGACTCTTGACTGTCAGCATAGGCCAGAGGCTCCAAGGCCACCTCCTTCCCAAAGAGCTCTAAGGGGGCCTACTGACGCCTGGTAAATCTAAGGCTCAGACCAGGGAAAGAAAAAAGAGAAGAGGAAGACAAAAAAGAGAGGAAGTGAGGAACAGAAGACCCAGAGTAAGGGCAGTGATAGAAGGTGGAACGCAGAGAGTGGAACCAAAATCACTGAAACACATTCCAGCAGCCAAAACACCTGTTTTTTTTTTTTTTTTTTCTGTTTTTGTTTTTGTTTTTTTTTTTTTGCAGTGCTATAAATTGAACCCAGGAATGATCTGCCCTTTTTATTTTCTTATTTTGAGATAGGGCCTTGCTAAGTTGCTAAGGCTGGCCTCAAACTTGCCATCCTCCTATCTGGACCTACTGAATACCTGGAATTACAGGCATGCACCACCATGCCTGGACGAAAACCAAAATTTTAAAAACCAATCACTTTTTACTTTTCTTAAACTTTGTGAGGGAAATCTATAGATAATAGTCATGTTTTCTAAAATTCCTTTTCTATGTCCACCTCTCTCTCCCTCCTGAAAATATACTCATGCCTGCCTACCTTTCTCTTCCACCCATCCTCCTTTTCTCTCTTTACCAAAAACAAACAAACAAACAAACGAACAAGTTAACTACAGAATTTCCTACCAACCCAGTCTGTTCACCTTTGTCCTTTTCCTCCCTCCTCCCTTTCCCTCCAATTATGAATCACAAAAGCCCCCAAAGATGGTGAAAAAGCAAACCCAGACTCCTCTTTATGGGTCTGTTGGAGAGAAAAAGCTAGGAAAACTTTGAGAGTAACAATTTCTCTCCTGTCACAGGTGTCTCTTCTCACCTGCAAACCATAATTAAAAAAAAAAAAATGAGCGGGCCCAGTGGTTCATTCCTGTAATCCCAGAGACTCAGGTGGCTGTAGACAGAGGTTTGCAAGTTCAAAAACCAGCCTGGGCAACATAGGCCCTAAGCATCTTATCAAAACCCTGTCTCAAAAGAAAGAATAAATGAACTGGGGATGTAACTTAGTGATGAAGCACTCCTGGGTTCAATACTAGTAACTAGTAAGAGCCTCCAAAATAAGATAAAATAAAAAAGAGATGAGAAAGAAAAAATGTCCCAGTGGCACGTACTATTTGGAGGTAACCCCAGGACCTTGAATGCAGAGCCTGTGCCTCCTCCCTCCAGTTATGGACCCCTCTTTCTGATGCATGGAAGGGGAGTCCCAGCCCTACCTGTCTATGCTGATGGCACAGAGGTTCAGGATGCTGGCTGTACACATCATGACATCCAGGGTAACAAAAACGTCACAGCAAATGCGGTTGAAATGCCAAACTCCACCTGTTACCTGGGTGTCATAAACAAAAAGGATGTTAGTATTTCCCAGTTTAAGGAACAACCACCCAACCAATTTTCCTGCCTCCCTTGTGCTGTTCAGCACAGATACCCACACGCCCTCCCTGCTCTCTGTGGTTGGTACCATTGTTACCATAGGGCAGACAGGTGCCAAGGGAGTGCCAGGTTGTCCAAGACTGGTTGCTAAAGAAGGGACAAATTCACAGAACGTTAGGATATAATTCTGAAAGTGATCTTCGAAATAAATTAGTGCAGTGTTCCTCAGGGTGGTTCACAGTGAGTTACTCATTAAAGATGTGGATTTCTGAATTCTCCATAGATCTAGTGAGTCAACGTCTATGGTTCTGGGGCCTGTGAATCTTCATTGTTAAATAAACACTCTTAGACAAACCAAGGTTTGAGAATCACTGATCTAGCTCAAAAACAGGAACACTCCTGGTGGTTAAACAATATGCCCAGAGATGCTCATCAGCCCAGAGAAGCATAGATGGTAGTAACCAAAGACGTTGGGTGACTGCCCAATGTGTGTATTAAGCCAATACTGCCCCCTCTGAGCTCTCCACCTGGTAGAGAGCTCACCATGTCCCCAGGAAAAGAGTTAAGAACACATTTTTCATAACACCTAACTCCAAAGCAAAATCTTTGTGGCTTCGGGTTTTAAATCTTGGAAGCACCCTAAAACAACATCCATGAGAACCTATGTAAAATAAGTCTATACCGCTATGGCTGCCTTTGACCCCACTGCCACATCCCAGTCACCAAGAGGTGGGGGAAAAAGTTGGTCCAGGGAATTGGAAGGGAGCATGGAATCTCTCTATTCCTCTTGGAATAAGCAAGGTTGACTCTGACCTCATGCCTTTACATGTGTTCCAAACTCCATCACCTTGTCTTCATACTTAGAAAAAGTCAGGAATTTAGTAATATAATTTACATTCTAAAACATTTCTATCTTAATGTTTAGACTTTTACATAACCTCATTGAACCAGGAAAATGTGCCAGGAAGATTGTCACTTTCTAAATGTCCATCCACTGCCATTCATGGGCCTTGAGGCTTTGGGCATTTGCCATCTTCCTGCCTCTGGGCTGCCACTTGGGGACCGTGTTCTCAAGGAGAGAGGCACGGTGCCTCTGGCTGGCCGTGTGTTCATGATGCCCTTCCTAAGCATATCACATGGCTTTTTAAAAGGAAGGATGAGTGAAAAATAGGCATGGTGGCCTCTGAGGTGACTTCTCAAGAAAAAGATAGTGACTAAATGTGCCCAACGATGGTGCTGTTCTGCTCAGTGTTTCTCTTTAAGACTCTTCAGATATGACCAGTTCTCTTTACTGTTCATTTCTGTTTTATCCCACTAAAACAGAACCTGAAAGAAAGTCTGAAAGAACCTGAAAGTCTGTCTATCCTTCTCCTTCCTCACAACTTCTTCCTTTTGGATTCCTTTCCTTTTAGGCCTCCCATTTTCTCTATATTTGGTCATCTCCAGACTATTTTGAGAAACGCTGACCAAAGGGTTTTAGTTTAAAAGCAACAATGGAAAGTTAAATGCATGGTGAAGTCATCATTTTTGTTCACTTTGGTTCTGGATTTACTGTCTTTTAGTTCAGCTATTTTACTTTATATAAATAAAGTCCTAATATGAATTGATAGGAATTCTGAGAATGAAAACCTTTTTAGAAAGGGAGATGGAAAGATTCTGATCTAAAGAGTCATAATCATACAATGATTTAAGTGAGAGAGAATGAAGGATGGCTTTGCTCATCGCAAGGAACAGTTGCACACTATAAAAACCACTCCTCAAAGTTGAATTTTATATCCTAAATTTCATTTCAACATGTCTACTATGAAACTTAGGTCTTAAATTGGTCTTAAAATTCCTTTTTTATTTTTTGCATAATTATGAGTGAGTGTGTGTTGGGGGTAGTGTTGGTGAGAGAGGATAGTTAGGACAACAGCCAACCCCAGAACTTACTGGGTGCTCATTCATTTACTTGTGTGTTAATAAAACAAGTACCAGTAAACCTCCTAATTTTTATTCTGTAGAAGGAGGGAACATTATATATGTTAAGAAGTTTTACAAAATGCATTACAGGGTCTGTCCTTGAAGAACTTCCAAGATAACTGGGGAAGCAAGGCATTCTGGAATACAGTAACTATAGATCAGCATGAAAGCCTAATATTGTTAATACAAACTTACATTTATTGAAAATTTACTCTACATGAGTCATTCATCCACATGACCCATTCCAGGAATTTCTGTAACTGAAACTTCAGATTTTGAAAACTGAATTTGTTTTTTTACTGCATATGCTCTTCGCGCTTTTTGAAGAATGTCTAATTTGATTGGAGATTAAATGACTGTTACTTAACCATCTCCATAGTAGCAGGGACATTTACTTGTTCACAGCTGCTTGCCCGGCTCCTAGAGTGGGGCTCAGGCCTGGCAATATATTCTGGAGGATCAAATGGTTTCCTGACATACTGTGAATTCATTCTAAAAGCTAACTTTTACTGAATGCTTACTAAGCACCTGGTGTTCTGTTAAGCACTTTACATACATGGCCTCTAGTGCTGATTATAATTCCATGAAAGAGGACCATGAAACTGAAAGTCTCTGAAAAAGCCACATCTATCTTAAATATCCTGCAAACTAAACTTGGCTGAGTAGGACATTGTAATTGTGGAGAGATGAAATGTTGCAGGTCAAAGTCACATTATCTTGGACTATCTTAGACCCTTTAGAAAAACAGCCATTTATTTTCAACCTCTGTAACTGACCTAACATTCTTGTGACTCTTAGGTAAGTCTCTTGGAATATGTTGCTCACCTTAGCTGACCTCTAGTCTCCATCAGCCATAAAACTAAAAAGTGCTAACATCTGAAACCTATAGGAGAAATTTTCCCATTTTGTTGTAGTCCACCTAATGATGCCCCCATCAATGTTTTTATTGAATGTATTGATTTGTGACCTTCTTCATTCTGTGGCTATAAAACTCATATAACTTCTTTCACAGCAGACTGTGACACTTATGGTAACTCGAATCCATGTTCCCCAGGATATGGTCACTCATTTTGCTCAGAATAAACTATTTTCTTATTCTTTTAAAGCAGAGTTGTTATTTTACTTGGATTGGACTATTATTACCTTCATCACAGAGAAAGAAACTAAGCTTAGAGAGTTTAAGCCCAAGGTTGTAAGGCTAGTAGAGACAAATAGGGCATTGGAATGTAGATAGTTAGTACTTGCTATAGGGAGGTATCAAGCCCTGGCAGGCAGCTGTTGGAAAAGAGATGGAAGTAGGTAGACACCAGAGGAAAGGAAAAAATCAAGTGCTCCTCAGGGATTCCTGTGTGACAGACTGTATCATCTCCTTTCTAGAAAATGAGATGCTTTCCTGATTGTCTTTATTCCAGGGTTATAAAAAACAATGTGAAAGACAATGGTGGCTGCTGCCTTTGGGGGCTAGGTGAAGGGACACTCACCACAGGTGAGTGAAACCCTCTTAGAGGTCAAGGCTCCCAAACTGTCCTCTGGCTTGCAGGCCTCCACCAGAATGCACCTGCATGCTGGCTAGTCCTCTTTTCCTGTCTCCAGAATATGCTATCAAAATTCTCATTCTCTCCTTGATCTCAGCTGAGTGCCAAGAAGAAAACAACCTGATTAGCTGATTAAAGTAATTCCCACTAAGGTGCCATCACTTAGCCTTCCCTGGAGCTTACTCATTAAAATGAGCCTCTAATTGGTGGGCTTGTAATAGAAATATATATTTTACTGTAGTTCTCCATACCATGTAAATAATAGTAAGGCATCAACAAAGAGCAGCAGAATGCCAAGAACATGCCAAGAAACCCTCACACGTTATCTCATAGCAACCCAGTGAGGTCAATGTGACTTCTAATTTATAGACAAATGGAGATATACAGAGGTTACTTGCCTCAGAACACAACTAGTAAAAGGAACTGGAATTTACTCCCTTAATATCAGCTATGATTCTCTTCTGCTTCCCAAAGGTCAGTATTTTGGCACATTATTTCTGAGAAGTGTAAAATTTAACTCCATTGAAATGTCACAGGAGGGAAAAGAGATGACATTTGTCCATCCACTTCTCATATACTCACTATTTATTGAGTCCCATTGTATATACTGGATGCTTGGTTGGGGCAAATGTATTGAAATGAATTAAACCTTCTTTTGTTCCCAGAGCCTCAGAAGATAATGTGTGTGTGTTAGGAGGAGTAATGTTTGAGTGGGTGTGGGGAATGGAGGGCCTAGAAGATACATACTAAGAAAATAATTATGATGTAATGTGCTAAGTACTAACAGTGAGATAAGTACAAAGTGTTGGGAGATCATGAAAGGTAAAGTGACTTTTAAGTTTAAAGCAGAAAAAAAGTAAAAAAAAAAATCTGATTGATTTAAGTAAGGCTCTTTAGAGACATAATACTTTCTCCTAAATTCTAATGAATAACTCACTTCAGAATTATAGGCAGCCAGGTGGTGTACTCTTACTTGCTAATGAATCTAACTAACTCCCTTTGGCAATACAGAAGGTGGGAGTGAGCAAGCATAGTCCTCAGGTACTGAAGTTGGCTATTGATTTTCCACAGACACAGCCTAAGGCAGCATTTCCCAAATTTACTGATTATAAGGCAGCATTTCCCAAATCACCCAAGGCTCTTGTTAAACAAATGATTGTCAGACCCCACTCCAAATAATAAGTCCCTCAAGTGATTCTTACTACCTGGAAGGTTTGGGAAACATTGGTCTGGGGGGGGCATAACATTATCTTCAGAATGATGTCTTTAAAACAGGGCTAATTAAGCATTCTTTATGCTATACACCTCTTTGGCTTTATGGGTCTCCTCACAGGAATGTTTTCTAATGCACAGAGTAAAACATACAATGGATCACAAAGGATATCAATGTATTGAAATATAATTACCAAACAAATGTGCTTTTTAAAATAATTCACTAAATAACCAGATCTAGTAGCAGACCCCAAATTACTCTAATTTCAAAGTAATAATGAATCTAAATGATATTTCAAGAGGTCTGCAACAACCATATTGTGATTTGAAAATAGAAATATCTGTGATTTCTACTGGTGACATTAAGGATTTCTTCTGCTAGGGGTTGATGCCTACACTTATAATCGAAGGAAGTGCTCAATTTCAGCGTAGTGAGAATAAAGAAGTAATTCAAGTGGATGAAATCATCAGGTTAAGAATTCCTTTTCTAAAGGAATGGAATTTGTTGTTTTAGGGAGCTAACCAAGGGCAAAAGAAGCAATTGCTTCTCTAATCTCTTCATTTTTTTTCAGAAGAATCTCCTCCTCCTCTTCCTCCTTCTTCCTATTATTATTATTTTGAAAGGGGGAAGGATTTGCTGCAGGACAAAATGGGGTAATAAATAAAGATTTTTCACATTTTTTTTGGATTTCAGTTCCTCATCTATGTAATGGGGTTTTATAGGTTAGTGGTTCCCAAATGTTGTTTTGGGGGATGACAATCTGGCTGTACAAATCACTTGGACTGGGACTGGGGCTTATTACGATTCCAACAGAATTCTGGGGCCACCCTGGACACCCTTGTGTGGTAGACCTTGGGTAGACCCAACAGTCTATATTTTGAACAATCTGCTCCCTCTGTAGCAAAGGGGAATCCTTTGCTACATCCCCAGAGAAACCCTGTCACTAGGATGTGGCCAGCAATTTCTTGTTGTTGAGTCACACTTTAGAAAGGCTGATAGAATAATCTGTAAGCTTTTCCAGCTTTAATTGTTTGACTTTAATCAAAATCCAGAGTTTGGTGAAGAGTTTGTGAGAATCTTATTTTTTGTTTTCTAGTGGGAGGTCTTCAAGAGCTCTCTCCTCCCTCTCTCTCTCTCTCTCTCTCTCTCTCCCTCTCTCCCTCTCTCTCTCTGTTTAACTATGGTAAAACTCTCCATTTAAAAAGAGTTTGTTATCTTTAATAGTATCATTAGTAAATGTTCCAAAGACTCCTCTTTCTCTAAACATGGCTGTTCTTGCCTGTCATCTCTGTCTGACCTTGATCACTTTTTCTATAGTGTGTTTCCCTGACTGAATCCACCCTCTTCTATTTTGTTTGTGTACATTTCTTATTCCTAAGTCTTTTCTCCTCTCCATATTGAGTCCCACTCATTGTACACTGAACCACATCCTCAGCCCTTTTTATTTTTTATTTTGAGACAGGGTCCTGCTAAGTTGCTTAGTGCCTCACAAAGTGCTCAGGCTGGCCTTGAACTTGTGATTCTGCTGCCCCAGCCTCCTGAGCTGCTGGGATTATAGGCATTGTGCCACTGTGCCTGACCAGAAACAGAAAATATTCTAAGTTCAAAATGTATTTAATACAGCCAACCTGACAAATATCATAACTTGGCTATACAATACCCTGTGGGGTAGCAGGATGGGTGGCTGACTGGGTGCTGGGGCTTGCTGATAACTGCCCCCCCCAGCCTCACATGGGAGTACTGTACCCTCCATGGCTACACTGGGAAAAGATCAGAAGTCAAAAATTAAAGTACAGTTTCTACTATATGTGTATTGCTTTCACACTGTCATAAAGTTGAAAAATTCTAAGTTGAACCATTGTAAGTTGGGGGCTGTCTGTATTTCTAATGTTCCCCTGGCTACTTATTTTTCCTTTCTGTTCTGATATAAGTGCATTAAACATCACAAAAGGTGCTTAACCAAGTGGAACAAAATGGAATGTTTGTGCTTGGAGAGGGAGCTCCAAACAGACTGCAGCCTGTAAAGCAGGAAATTAAAAACTTGAGAGGGAATCTGAGATAGAACTATTTGGTATGGCATTGAAAAAAGTATTCTAGAAAATGCTGCAAACTGAATTAAAGAGACAGCCAAGCCTCAAGACCTCTGAAATATAACCTGTGAAGTCTCCTGCTTGGTTTTTGTTCTGAACTTCTCTGCTAGACCTGAGGACAGAGAATATTGAAGTAGATCAGTGACTATCCCCTGTGAGTCCCCCATTATGTATTGCCCAATTGTGGGCACGTGTGTGACTTAGTGATGAGAACACCATCAATGACAGCTGACTATGATTCATATTCATGACAGTCTTATGCCTTCCTTTCAATAGTTACTGGATTCCACTGGGAATCCATGAAATCCTATAGTCATTGATATGATCTATAGAAGGAACACATAATCTATGCTAAACTGATTCTTCTAACTGGTGGTTAGTTCAGAAAAAAATCATATGCCATCATATGTACTCCCATCAGAGTACATCTTCACATTTCTACTAGAAATTCTGGGGTATGTATTTGCTCTCTTGCTGTGAATAGTGTGGTATGTATGTGAGGTCTATGGCTTAACCTTTGCCTATAGATAAAGTCAATATATGCATGAAGGCAGAACAGGGAGAATTATAGAGAAATGGAATTGGAACCCTGATCAACTCTGCCTGTAGCTCACCCTATCACAGGACTTTTAAAGTTCCTGAGTGAAAGCCAACTCATTGTTTGTAATTTAAGCCAATTGAATTGTGCTTTCTTTTACTTACAATTGTGTCTATGCTGAGTTGTTTATAGAGTACATCTTTTGGTTAACAAAGTACTTTCTCTATTAAAGATAGTTGAGGCTAACATCAGTCCAACACAAGAAGTATTGTTGTTGTCTATTTTATTCACTGAATTTCATGTGGTCTAAATCTCAGTTCTGAGTTGTTCTTGTAAAATGACTCTGTATTGGAATGACATTCATCCCAGTGAATTCCTACAGCTGTGATGTTATGTGGAAATGTATTGCTGACTTCCCAGTAATTACCCACCTCCATCTTTTCTTTTTTAATAAAATCTGAATTAAATCTGAACTTTGACATTTTCTTTTCTAGCCTCCTTTGTTGGTAAAGGTGGCTTCACGATTCAGTACTGGTCAGTTAGACTTACATGAAGACTTTGGGGAGTGCTTCAAATTGAGAGAGAACCCTTTTTCTCTCACTCTCTGCTGTGTCCATCCATCCTATTTTTGGATACTGCCATGATCTGAGGGCTTTGGTCATCCTGGGGGAGGATGAAGTGGTAGGCCAGCTTGCCAAGAATGGTGAAGAGGGTGGACAGAAGAGTATGGTCATGATGACACTATAGGGAAGCTATATTGACACCAATGACCCTTTTGTTCCAGATTCTAGTATTTGAGAAAAGTAACCCTGCTCCTTGTTTAAATAACAGCTAGTCAAGTATTCCAATATTTACAGTCAAAACATTTCTACCTCATACATAGCAGTGTCTGGCAAAATGAGCCATTTTCCTTCAGAGAAAATGAATGTGTTCAAATTAGAGAACATAAGACTATGACCTTGGTGAATTATTTGTCGCCCAAATGGTGTTCTTCTCATGTGTGTCCTATCTTCCTGGCTGTCTTCAAATCCACAGAAATCTTTGTGGCCAACACTACACCCTTTCTACCATTCCTAGTAATAAACAAGGAATTACTAGAGCAGTTCCTCAAAGTACACCATCATTATTTTAAATTACTAAGAGTAACATGGTCCTTAAAGGGCTCTTATTTTATTAAGGTACCTCTTCTGCTTCCAAGGAAAGAAAGGAAAATATTTAAGATGAAGGAAAGCATAAATTGGTTAAGATAGGGCTACCTGGTCCTTGGAACTGGAAACTTCTAATATCTCGACCAATTGTCCACTAATGATATCTGCTTTAAGTCTTATCTTTAATCAAGACAGATCCTTAGTTGAATTTTGGAGAAAGTGATGTGGAGATATTGACTAGGGTCTTGAAGAAAGTTGGTTAAGGCCAAAAAGAGACCTCCAAAACCCATTTTCCAGTAGAAAGATCTCTAATTTCCAAGGCTCTCTCTCTCTCTCTCTCTCTCTCTCTCTCTCTCTTTTGTTTTTTAATGAATATAGATTTCTGTAACCAGGCTCTTGGTTACTGAACACCTACACCACATGAACTTTTTTTTTTTTTTTTTGGTGGAGGACAGAGAGGGGAGAACCAAGAGTTTTGCTCTTGGGAGAAAACCCATAGACATTACTACAGAGATCTCATTAAGACCTTTGGCGAGATTGCATGGGTTCTCTATAAACTCAATTGCTTTTCTGGGCTCAGCAGTAGAATGTGGACATCATCTCTATTGGCAGGTATGGTTGGAAGGGGAGGTCATGGGTTTCCAGTGTGGAAAATTCACAATGACCATCTTCTAAGCCAGCATCTCCTGGGGTTTCCCATATAGTCCATTCACAGTCCTGGAGCAATCACAAATAGATAATCAAAGTGTGCTTCCGAGTGGCTTTGTTATCAACACCAAAAACTAGTTTTTATTTCAGAGGGAATGGAAATGATCACTGGAGTGAAGATCCTTTGCCTGCATTTCTTTCCGACATTTATCTTTCTGGCCAACTAAAGAATCTTTATAATGTATAGAGACAGACGGAAATATTTTAGGGTGACAGTGGAGGTACTGTGAAACACTGACCAGTCCAGGCTGTATTATAGGATGGTAGTACCTAAAATGCCTCTCTCTCTCTTTTTTTCTTTCAGTATTGGGGATTGCTCTACCACTGAGCTACATCCCCAGCCCTATTTATTTTTTTATTTTGAGATAGTGTCTTGCTGAGTTGCCAAACTGACCTTCAATTTGTGATCTTTCTATCTCATATTCCTACATTGCTGGGCTTGTAGGTATATGCCACTGCGTCTGGTTAGTGCCTCACTCTTGAACAGAAATACTGCATGCTAACCCCTTTCTCATTATTATTGGATATAAAAAAGTAAATACTTTGCTGCCCCCCCACTAAACTGGCCTGTAACAATGAATATAGATGCAGATGGTATAAGAAGGAATTGCCCATATAATACATACTATCAGAGCAGATTCATTTAGTCACTCATATCAAATATTTATTTAGCACATGTTATGTGTCAGGTAGTATGTTTGGACTACAGGAAAAGAAGAACAAAGACATAGCCTCTGACTTCAAAGATGATTCAGCCTACTTGAGATGACAGAAAACTCAAGATAATTACAAGATCTTTCACCATCTGAATTATCCTAACTGGGAGGAATAAATAACATTTTCCCTCAATTTTCCCCATAGCTTTTAGATCTATTCTAATCAACCTATTTATTTTTCTTCTTTTCGGTTTCCTTTCTGTATTTTCTTTCTTTCTTTTTTTAATGCACCCCCTTGAGATCATAAGTCTAATTTTAGTTCCCAGTCATTCTTTAATATGGGTACTAGCATAGCAGTCTGTTCAAAGCTTTTGCTCTCCCATGATATGTCATACTTAATTAACTGTCACCTTCACTATTAATATTACCTGAAATATTAATTTGATGAATCTTAATTTCTCTTAATCATAGCATCATTTTGATCCTTCGTTGGATATCTCTTTGGAATGACACACAGTACAGAGGAGAAATATTAATAGCATATTAAGGTGTTTTAAAAAAATCCCCTCTTTAGTAATTGCATGTTTTCCTGGTAAGAATATCTGTTTCTTGAACAGTTGTAGGTACCTGATTTCTTGCTAGAAAATGGATGTTTTGTCTTGATCACCTCCTGACTCTATTTTGCACCTTTAAATGAAAATACTTTCAAATTTAAGAAATGTTTCTCCGCAGAAGAATTCTCCAGGGTCTGTTGCATTCTCTGAGTGGGGAAGATTCCTCACTATTAATGGAGGCATGGAAAACAAATTAGCAGGCTTAGCCTGTTCATTCGGTAGCAGAATCTATGGAGTTAGTACCCAGAAGAAAGAGCCAAGAACTGAACCAACCAGAGAAATCTGATCTATTTGCAGACCATTCTATTTTTTCTCTCATTCATTAATGCTTTTTCCTTCTTGCCCTGTATTGCTCCTTCACACCCTCACTCCCATAAATGTTGAACCTAGATGAAGATGCACATCAGACTGCCTTCCCTAGCTCCTCACATCTCTGAGATATGACTGGCATGGAAGAGTTCCATCACTTAAGTCCAGTCATCTGGATATGGGACACACAGAAATTGAATCATTCCCAATTCCCTGGTGCTGATGTGGATGGATGGTGGCCACCCTCAAGAACTTCAATTCTTTCATTAAAGGGAAAACAAGAGCTCTCCCTCCTTTCCCAGTTCCTTGACAAATACAGGGAGAATCTGAGCCCTAAAACCCAGGTGCTCAGGAAAGAGAGACGAGTACAGTTATTACCAGCAACACAGCCTGGAGCCTACTCACCTCCAGGTATACCACCCAGGGCATCACCAAGGTGGCCACCAGCAAATCTGCCACAGCCAGGCTCACCACCAGGTAGTTGGTGGTGGTCTTCAGGGCTCGCTCCTTCAGGACAGCCACACACACCAGGCCGTTGCCAAAGACGATGACTAAGATGAGTATGCAGTAGGACAGGGCATAGTAGGCATGTGGGTGGGCCTGGTTGGCACCTGTGGAGTTTTCTGCCACACAGGTGGAATTGATGTAGCCGCTTAAGTGACTCAGAGGCGCCATAGTCCAGAAGGAAGGGTGTGTGACCCCAAAGAATTTCTGAGAGGAGACAGAAAACAATGTCAGTAAAATCAGACTCTTTGAAACTTGGATGCTTGGATATGTTTTAAAATTTGTTGTGTCAACAAATATTTATCAAGTCCACCTTGTATACCAGCCACTGTTGTAAGAACAGGAGTTCCAGCAATGAATGAGACAGACAAAAATTCCTCTCCTCATGAGGTCTCTATTCAGAATAAGAAGGTAGATAAAAGACGTGTTATGTTCAATGATGATATGTATTTTGGTGAAAAAATCAGAGAAGGGAGTAAAAAGTGGGTGAGGAGTATGTGAGTGGGTGTCTGACAACAATTTTCAAATAATGTAATCAGGAAGCCCTCATGGAAATATTGGCAATTGAGTCAATACCTGGAAGAAGGGAGCAGACCAGGTATCTGGTGGAAGAATGATCCAAACAGCAGAGATACAGGAAGATCTGCTGGCTGAAGCCATGTGAGGCTGTGGTAGAGTGGAAGGGTATGCAGTTGAAAGGTTGGACAGGGCCATTGAAAGAACCATGCTTGGACTCAGTGAGATGGGAAGCCATGGAAGGATTAGAATCATAGCTCTGCTGTTTCCTAGCTCTGGGACGTTGGGCATGTTTCTTCACCTCTCTGAGCTCCAGTTTCCTCCTCTATAAAAATGGAACCTGTCACATAGGGTTTTGTGAGGATTAAATGAACTGTTAGGTATGGAAGACTTTAAAAGCTATGCCTGGCACACAGAACACTATGCAAATGCTATATTCACTAGTTCCCCTTATCAGCCTGTTTCTCTCGGTTTCCTTCCCTCCTCCCAACCTCTGTAGCTGCACTTACCTTTTCTGTGCCTCCCCCGGTCTTCACTTTTCTTTTCTCCAGGTCTCTCTCTTACACCTTACATAGGGGCATGGAGGGTTTGGGAGGCTAGTATGTGGAAGAAAATCTCCATTGTTGGGGAAGAGTAAAGTGTTTTTTACATATAGGAAAAACCCATGAATGGAATTTTATTTGAAATTTACTGGTTTTAAAGGATTGGTTACTAACTAAAAATATTCAAGCCCAGTGAAGTTCTCCCTTCTGAATTTCACTGAATTTCACATTCATGGGCCAGTGACCCACCAGTTTTCAACTTATAACCTAGTCTAATGCCTTTGCTCTTCAAACAGGGAAATTGAGACCCAGGGAAACTAAGTGTTTTAAATCCAATAGCTTATTAGTGGCAAAACTAGCATCTAGGTCTTGTAGTTCTTTCAGTATCCTCCTCTGGCATCTGAAAGCAATAGCAGCTATCATGCCACCATTCCACTGGGAAGAATCGACCATCAAACTGTGGAGATTTAGGACATAGAGTGGGACAAGTATAGGAGTCAAGCAGCTGCACCAGTGATACCAGTCTGTAGGACCCAGTCCTGAAGAAAGCACTCTGGCCTCTCAAAGCCATGTTTGCAGGTGTCTGGGGTCACAAAATTCACCATTCCTAAGGAAAATGCTTGTGCGTCAAGGACAGTTGTGCACTGAAGTCACATGCCAGGAGAAGACATGAACTCTGTGCCTTACAGTATGACCCTTAAACCAGAGAAGAGTGACTCCTTCCCCAGGATCTGTGCTTTAGTCTGAAGTCTATGTACCCTCAATATCCATCTTTTGAAATCTTAACCCCCGAAGTGATGGTGTTAGGAGGTGGGACCTTTGGGAAGGCCTTTGGAACTAGTACTCATATAAAAGAGATCCTAGGGAGCTAGCTAGCCCTTCCCAGCATGTGAGGACATAGTAAGAAGATAGGTGTCTATGAACCAGACACCAATTCTGCTGACACTATGACTTTGGACTTTTTAACTTCCAGAAATTTGAGAAATATAATTCTGTTACTTAAAAGTTATCCAGTCTATGGTATTTTATAAGAAGTCTGAATGAACTAAGATACTCTCTTCTGGCCATATCCTCCTGACAGCACCTAGAAGCACGTTCACTAAGAGTCCATGCTCCCACTTAGACCACATTCCTGGTGTCAAGATCACAGAATTCCCTGCTCAATTGCTTAAAGCCTGTTTCCAGGGACTCACAGGCCTCATTCTGGATCTGTCACCCTGAGGTTATATAGTGATGTGTATGTTTGGGCTCCTGGGCTCAAGCAGTGACTCTCTGTTATAACTCAAATAAATAGCTTCAGTGCAGCTCAGGTGGGGAGAGAGGTGAACAGAGTCCCTTGGTGGGGTGGGGAATATTCTATTTTTAGTGGAATTCCTAGGGGCCCATGGATCCTAAACTTAAGCCTAGTATCCTAGGTTGTTACAAATTTCTATTTGTCAAGGTGGGAGGATAAAATTTTCATTCACTGGTATTGGTGCATATGGGCCCCCATGGGAACTCTTGATTCACATCCTAGTAGAAGTAGAGGCTGGCTTGGTGGCTAGGATTTGCTTGAAACCTCAGTATTGGCAGCTTTCCTTGAATTAAGTGATTGGCTTAATCATGGCCATCATTCTGTACCTTGTTTTGAAACATTTCAGCCTGGAATGTGAAAATGTTAAAATGAACAAACGATTGGAAAGGGATGACCAACTTGGAATGAATTCAGAGAATTGTTTTTAAAAATGTTCTTTATTTTGGCATATTGTTTCCAGTCAACATATCTTAAACATAATAATAATTTTTGATAATAATTTTCTTATTCGGAGAAGGGCAGCCTCTACCCTGGAGATAGCATTGTCACTGCCAAGAACTTTTGTAAAAATACAATGCTTTCTGATTGTTCAAAGATACTTTCACTTTTGAGGCAGGCTTAGGCTACCTTTCATAGCTGGGCTCCCTGGGAAGGCTTGGGCAGAATCACTCTTTCCTGGAGTTGATAGCTGGCTAATGATATCTTAGACTCATCTTACCTAAGAGAAAATCATGAAACCTTGGAATGTTTATTACCATCCCCTGGATTTTTTACTCTGTCAAGAGGTTTGACAGCTACTTAAAATAATACATCCAAGGGTCAATGGTTTATTATCAGAAGGGAAGTCCTCAATTCTGAAAATCAATTCTGAGTCTGATGTTGGAATCACGATTGTGTGGATTTCTGATTTATTTATTTTTTTCACATTGTACTGTCTCAAGTCTTAGATTCCTTATAGCAGCAGGTGGGTAAGCCGTGGCTGTCCAGGCAGTGCCTGATGAGTTGTGGGTGAGGGAGATGAAAGCAGAGATGAGTGAGATGCTAGAATGCTCCCTACCTCTCAGCTAATTATTTCAACATTTTTTTCTCCTTAGATTTTTCTTTTAAACCAGAGTTGCTTATATAACACAGAGCTGGGCTGAGCTTTTTTTTTTTTTTTTTTCTTTCTTTCTTTCTGATAAACATGCTAATAGAGTAAACTGGTCTCAGGTAGGAAGAAGCTGAGAACCTAAAGAAGTCATTAACTCGATAATCACTCTCTAAGAATTCATAATGATAGACTGTTTTCTTCATTAGCAAAAAGAGAATAAATTATCCTTACTTCACAGGGTAATGGTGAACATTAAGATTAAATTATATGTAAAACCTTAGCAATACTGAAAATTTATACTGGGTATTTCTTTATTGTGGGGTTGTCCTGTTCATGGTGGAATGTTTGGCAGCATCCCTGACATCTATCCACCAGATACCAACAGCATTTTTCTCTCCCCAAGCTGTGACAACCAGAAACATTCCCAGACATTGTCTCTTGGTGGGGAGAGTAAATTTGCTTTAGAATCACTTCTCCAGCATAAGGTTTGGTACACAGCACTTGAAATATGGTAGCTTTTATTGTTCACAGGAAAAGTGTGAATAGGTGAACGGGTCAAATAAACCACAATTGCAGACAGTCTAATGGACTTGGAAATTAGCAGATTTCTGATGACCTCAGCAAAGAACTTAAAAGTGAAGCATGAATGGGTAGTGAGAATGTGGAGAAGGCAAGGACTAAATGATTACTGCTGGCCTTACCAATTTAAGATTCATTATATATAACCTTACTTACAAATTTTAAGTGTCTTTTAAATTTTCTACTAAGTATTGATTTATCTTGTTTTTTTATTTATTTTTAAGTGTGTCCAATTATCTCTTAGAATGAGTACATCATCTAGTTTAAGAAACAGAGAGACAGAGGGATCAGGTCCCCATCAGCTATGACATATGTCCTGTTCTGATGATATTTAGTCCCTCAATACTGAGTGAAAGTCTGCCTAAAAAATTGGTATGGCACCTCCAGGGTACCTAGAAACTCATTAAGATTTATAGGGCTTTAATTATTTGTTCTTTTTTAAAGGTTATGAATTAAGCAAAAACCTAGAACAATGGAACCCAAAGCTCCAGGAGTCCTCAACCTCCTTCTGAAGGCAATCACTTCTGGGAGCTACCTATGTGTGCCAGATACCGGTACTTCACATGTATCATCTCATTTTAATGTTTATAGCAGCCCTAAAGGAGGGTATCGATATCCTTCTTTTGTGCTTTAAGAAACAGAGAGAGGTTTAGTAACTTTCTCAAGATGCAATAACATATAAGGGGCTGATTTGAGCCAACCTTTGATCACAGGTTTCCCTGAATCCTAGCTCACATATTTAGTATGTCTGTGCTGGTGGAAGTGGATTTTGGGAGTCATTCCAAGGTTGAGATGGGATTTCCTCATCCAGACTAAAACCTTGGTAGCAGGTTTCATAACATGTCTTTTCTCACATCACCGACCCCTGGCTGTTGCCATCTATTACCTTTTACTCAGTCACATCCTAAATACCAATCTCCATAGTTTTTTGGTTTGGGCTTCAATTCAGACTTGCTAAATTTCTTGATAAAGTTAATAATTATAATAACTAACATTTATAAGCATTATTATCTTTAAATCTTACAGGAACCAGATGAAGAAATAATTATTCCCACTTTTTGCAGATGAAGAAAGTGAGTCATGGACAGATGAGGTCATAAACCAGTAAATGATGAAGTTGATTGAACTTAAAATCTGCCTGAATCCAGAGTTCATCTTCTTACTACTCCACTAGTGGGATGAGAAGGACAAATCTGAGACAGGGACTAATTTTAAGATCTTGTTTGTTCAGAGTACTTTATGCACCTCACCTTACCAACTTCGTTAAAGTCAATGCAGGTGCATTCTGCTCATAGAGCCAGTGGGAGTTACATTGTCATTATTATTAGAGAGTTTTTAGCATTTCTATGGTACTTAATTCTTGCAAATTGCTATCTAGTTTATTTTCCTAATGAAGATTCACAAGTGCAATGAAATAAATAGCACATTTATATATTTGTGTGTATTTACATTGTTGGTAAGTATACAAAGAAAAACCATAACTGGTTGCTGAGATCCAGTAACTAAGGTAATATAATATTTTTCCTCATTAAACCTGCCCCATAAAGTTAAGCACCCTTATTTTCCTTGACAATCTCTAAAGGCTGAGCATTCTATCATTCTAATCAGAGATAAAATGAGAGAAGTCATTAGCTTAAGCAATCAATAAGCAAATGGTGACAAACAATGCATTAGAAATGAAATTTAATATTGGGCATAACCTATTTGGTATTTGCTTTAATGCATATTTCATTATAAGTAGCCTTCTCTTTGGAGACCATCAGTACTTTCCTTACTCAACATCCCTGATCACTACTAGCCATGAAGACCCTTGAAAATATTCAACTAATAAATAAATAAGTGCCTGAGTAAGAATTTTTCTCACACTGACTCTCCTATTTGGCTATAAGAGATTCCAGGGCCATGTCAAGCAGCTGTCCTGTACTCCTACCTAAGGACAGACATTTCACTGACCTGTAAAGTGCAAACTAGCATGCAGAATGAGTTTAGAATCCAAGTTACACTTTGATATTGCTGCATTCTTATTTCTGCATGCATATTTGATTAAACTAAGTGCCTTAAATGAAAAAATTGCCTAATTGCAAAAACTTCTGTTGATTCAATAAACTACAATAAGTAATGAAAGTCCCACAATTAAACAAAAATACCCTCAAAATCATATACCCTCATTGAAGAAAATATACACAATCATCTCAAGTGTTACATATCTCTATTGGGAGTAATTGGACTCTGACTTGGAAACAGCCTGACTTTAAATAGACCATTGAAAATATTGCCTCTCCAAACCCTCAGCACTGGAGTACCAGGGTACTGAACTGGGAAGTTTCAAATAGCAGACCTTTACAATTAAATAAAATACTTAAGAGTAATACCATCAACTTCCATATAAATCCCAGGAATAATTGTAGATTTCTATTTTCTATCTTTTATTTCTGTCTTGATATAGTTTCTAGACCCCATGAAGATAAAATTTTGAACAAAAAAGAAAATAAAAAGGAAAAGAACAGGTTTTTACTGTCCAACTACTTAAGAAAAATGAAAATAGTTTTTCAGTTTTTAAATCAGAGTGGCATGAAATTTTAATATGTATTATTAGCAAACCAAAGAACTCCAAGCTAATCAAATAATCTTCCAGTAAAAGTATACAATAAATTAGAAACAAAAAGAAAAATTACTTACCCTGCAAATTTCTTCTGAATTCTGGAGATTGTGGAGTTTGGTACCTCAGCTGCTGCAGCCATTTACTGACAGCAGATAAACCCAAGCAAAGCAAACTTTGCCTTTCCCTGGGCACAGAAACTAAGGAAATGAACAGAAAGAAAACCACCCATTTTTGCCTCTAAGGTGAAATTGTGTGCTTCTCTTTCAGCTTTCCTGTTAGAACTTACTGCATGTCTCATAGCTGCTTTCCAGTGCATCTACTTCCCCCAGAGAAACTGAGAGGGACCCCCAACTGCATGCTGTTTGGGTTAGCGGCTCAGAGCCTCTGTCCTTGGTGCTGAAAGAGAGATGGAGTTAGGCATAAGCAGGATCCGTTTTCTACCTCACGCTCCTCTTTTCCCTCTGTCTCTATCTGCTTCGGTACTGTGATTTTTAGTATATGGTATTTCCCCCTCAGTGCTCTTTTTAATCTCAGGTTTTTTTTTCTTTATTTACCTTTATGCTTTAATTTTTCTTGAATAACTCTCAGCATCTTCCGTTTAATTGCCTTTCCAGCTTTCGGTGGATATAGATGATTGGTTCAGAAGAAGGGGACAGATCAACAAATTGATACCACAAGTAGTTAATGGAAATGAGTACAATTTAAAACACAATTGACAGAATAATTGAACTTGGAGGTGTGTGCCTGTCTGGGAAAAGAAGGTTAAAGGAAATATGTTACAGTGGAAGCAAACCTGAGGCTTAGAGTATAACTAGTGATAAAGATGAAACAAGCCTATACTCTAAGAAATATTAAATTTTTATTTAGCAACATTTTTTATTTTTGGAGAACTATACAAACATTTGCCAATTTTTTTCTTACTTCTCCTATGTGATATGTGTCGGTTTTATTTGTTTTAGCCTAGCTTTAGAGCAGGCTAAAATGAGATTCAACCAAGGGCAACGTCAGTGGAAGTCAATACTAAAACATAGACAATCTTAATCCATGCTCACCTGCTTATGTAACATTTTACCATGGAATCCTGGCAAAATTGCCATTCCCTGTTCTCTTGTTTTCAATTTCTTCTTCTACCTTCAGACAAGGCAGTGATTCTTTCACTATTTTCTCTGCCAACCGTGGATGAGCTTGGCAGCTGCGATGCCTACTGTCATGAGGAAGCTTGTCCTCATTTGGTTATGATGGGGACCTCTGCTGGCTGAGAAAGAGGCAGCAGCAGCATTAGAAGCAGGAAGGTTTAAATACTAACAATAACAATAACCATCATTTATTGAGCATGTACTATTAACCAACCTTCCTAATGTATTGCCTCTTTTAATCCTTTCAACAATTCTATAATGTGGGTACTAATTTTACCTTCCTCAATTGATAAATAGGGAAATTGAGGCTCAGGGAAGCTAACATAATTTCTGGAGATTACGCAGCTAACAAATGGAACTGGGCTTTGAATCTAAACATCTTAATTCTCTTATATACTTCGGTATAATTCTTCCAAAGGTAGAACATTTAGATTTCTCAGGAGACTGACAATATTTCAGAAGGAATAATCATTAGAATGGTAATAATAGTGTTATCAATAATACAATATTTGTGTGGTGGCTTATTTAGAAAGTCTTTTATAAGTCATGTTCTTGTCGGCATCTTACATTAATCCTATGATGGTTTATTTTTATAAAGGCTATTATGAACTGAATTGTGCCTCCAAATCCATATGTTGAAGTTTTAACCTTATAGTAGGACTATTTGAAATTAAGACTGAGTTAAAATGAAGGCTTTAGGGCAGGCCCTGTTCCAGTAGGACTGGTTCTCTTACAAGAAGAGGAAGAGATATCAGGAATGCACAGAGGAAAGGCCACATGATGGTGTCTCTCTGTGGTCCAAGGAAAGAAGACTCAGGAGGAATCAAACTTGTCAACCTAGTGATCTTGGACTTCAAACACCCAGAACTGTGAGAAAATAAAATTCTCTTGCTTAACCCATCCAGCCTATGGTTGGCTTGACCAAATATTTTGTTTTTATGGTATTCAGTTGTGGCAATTCTAGCAAACTAATACAGAGGCTTAGAGAGTTAGGTGCTATATCCAAGGTTGCTCATGATTTATTGGGTATAAATGTAATAGTAATATGGCATAACTATACTGAGACAACAACTCCCCTGCTGAAGTATAAACCCCTAGGATCTTCTCCCCTTAATTAAGGGACCAAGAGAAAACACAAGGTTAAAACTTGTCTTGTCTGAAATAAACAAGTAGGGAGTAACTGGAGGGTAGTGTGCAAGCAGAGTGAAGCAGAGGCAGTCCAAGTAGTTCAGGGCCTCATAACACTCAATGTTCAGCACCATGGTTCCAGTATATTATGTTTATTTTCTTTAAAATCTGAATATTGTACCTAAAGATAATGCTTTCTTGATAATCCATTAATGTAGTAGGAAAGGCTGTTTCTAGGCTTTCTGTGTTGAGAATGTACAATGTATCCTGATAGCAGGTATAAATGATGGCAGGATTTTCCCCAGTGTTTTTGTAGAGACTTTCTTTGCAAAGTTCAGAGGAAGATAAAGAGGGTAAAGACTCTTATTTGGGGCTGTGGCTGTGGCTCAGTGATAGAGTGCTTGCCTAGTGAGAGTGAGGCATTGAGTTTGATGCTCAGTATCACATAAAACTAAATAAACAAAACAAAGGTATTGTGTCCATCTACAACTAAAATTATTTTTAAAAGACTCTTATTCTATGTGGAAGCACCAGAGAGGGAAAATGACTAGTATACCCTAATTCATATATATCTAAGCAGACAAATCAGGTCTCCAGTAGATCCTCAACTCCTTGGGAATGAGGAGAGATTAATAGGTAATAGAAGAGGAAAGGGTGAATGAGGTGGTCCTTCCTCTCAGCACCTCAGTGTAGGTGAAGATCAGCAATTTCTTCATTTAGCCTGTTACTGTTCATTCATAGCACACTGAACAGGTTTCATTCTTTTAAGTAAATGGAACTCTTATTCATGATTGGTATTGAAGATTTTGAGATCTGCCTTCTGGGAAGAACTCCAGAACGCCTACAGAACAGACATGCCTGGACAGAAATCAAGAAAATACAGATCCTTTTTCCTCATCTTTCCTCCAGGAACCCAGTTCAATAGCATGATTGGAACGTTCTCATCTATCAGCCAATGGTTACTTTGTCCAGGAAGTCTTTAACTTTGGAACCTGAAGTGGGAGGTGAACGCAAGAGTGCAAAATGGATGGGATTCTGATACATAGGCATGCTTAGTGATTTCATTTGAAAGAAAATTGGTGTAAAATTTGTGGTGGAAATAGTCTCTTCTGGTCTTTGAAGTGCTGCTTCAGGGTAACAGCCCAGTAAACCTTGTTTGAGTACCAACCATTGAGTACCACAGGAACGTTTTGTTTCCATGTCTCATTGTAACTAGTATTTCTCACCGTGAACTGAAAGATAATCATGGTGATGGTAAATTGCAGGGAAACTGATTTAGTTTGAAGAACATCCTCTCAGTGTGTTTTTCTCTGAAGCCATCTCAAGTTTTAAGAAAGCAAATATAAGTTGGCAAAGTTACAGTTAGTGAATGAGTCAGTATGGTTACTTTTTCCCAACTCTAGCTCCCGTCCCTTTCAAATGAGGTCTCGTGATGCGAGCTGCCTAGGAAAACCCTATGTTTTACATTCAAATTCATTCTTCTGCTGTAATTCAGTTTTTGAAAGAAAAATAGCTCAACTCATTTATTATTGTCCAGTACCTACCAGGCGCCAATCTCGCCTCCTTTCTACCAGAGAATGGCAGCAAGTAATGAAAGGAGGCTTCTCAATCAATCAGGCAGGAGAGTAATAGTAGGGAAGAAAATGAGCAAATGCTATCTGTCTTCATATTTACACCTACTTTTTTTGTGTGCTTATATTTTACCTCCTTTTTCTACTTTCACCATCACTTTCCAAACTATTTTGCTCCTGTTTTTTTCTACCCTTCATCAGATAATCTTCTTCTTCTGACTTTTCTTCAATTTCTTCTAATCTGTTTTATGTTTCTTTTCCTTTCCCCCCAAATAAACACAAATATGAAGGAGGATGAGCTACAATTAAAGAATTTATTTTTCTTAACTGACTTATCATTTGTTCCAAAAGGATTTGAGGTTAATAGGTATAGAAGATTGTACTTTTCTTTTCTTTCCTTTTTTTGTGGTACTGGGGATGGAGCACAGGGGTGCTCTACTGGAGCTACTGAGGTATATACCCAGTCATTTATACTTTTTATTTTGAAACAGAGTCTTACTAAATTGCTGAGGCTGACCTTAAACTTGCAATCTTCTACCTCAACCTCCCAAGTCCCTGGGATTACAGAGTGCATTTTTTTATTTAACTTATAATTTTTTACAGACTGCATTTTGATTCATTGTACACAAATGGGGTACATCATTTTGTTTCTATGGTTGTACACAATGAGGATTCATACCATTCATGTACTCATACATTTACACAGGGTAATGATCTCTGTGTCCTTCCATCATTTTTCATACCCCCTCTCATTTCCTTCTACATATTCTAAAGTTCCCCCATTATTCTCTCATTCCCCATCCCCCCACCCCCATTATATATCATTCTCCACTTATCAGGGAAAACATTCAGCCTTTGGTTTTTTGGGCTTGGCTTATTTCACTTAGCATGATATTCTCCAATTCCATCCATTTATTTGCAAATGCCATAATATTATTCTTCTTTATGGCTGAATAGTATTCCATTGTGTATATATACCACAGTTTCTTTGGATAAAGATGCCCTGTTGAAGGGCATCTAGGTTGGTTCCACAATCTAGTTATTGTGAACTGAGCTGCTATAAACATTGACGTAGCTGTGTTACTGTAGTTTGATGATTTTAAGTCCTTTGGGTATAAATTGAGGAGTGGGATAACTGGGTCAAAATGTGGGTCCATTCCAAGTTTCCTGAGGATTCTCCATACTGCTTTCCAGAGTGGCTGCACCAATTTGCAACTCCACCAGCAATGTAAAAGTGTGTCTTTTTCCCCACATCCACCCCAACATCTATTATTGTTTGTGTTCTTGATAATAGCCATTCTAATTGGAGTAAGATGAAATCTTAGAGTTGTTTTAATTTGCATTTCTCTAATTACTAGAGATGTTGAACACTTTTTCATATATTTATTAATTGCCTGTGTGTCTTCTTCTGTAAAGTGTCCGTCCAGTTCCTTGGCCCATTTATTGATTGGGTTCTTTGTATTTTTGGTGTAAACTTTTGTAAGTTTTTTATAAATTTTGGAGATAAGTGCTCTATCTGAGGTGCATGTGGAAAAGATTTTCTCCCATTCTGTAGGCTCTCTCTTCACATTCTTGATTGTATCCTTTGCTGAGAAAAAGCTTTTTAGTTTGAGGCCATCCCATTTATTGATTCTTGCTTTGATTTCTTGTGCTTTGGGCGTCTTGTTGAGGAAGTCTGATCCTAGGCCAACATGATGAAGATTTGGGCCTACTTTGTCTCTATTAGGTGCAGGGTCTCTGGTCTAATTCCTATGTCTTTGATCCATTTTGAGTTGAGTTTTGTGCAGGGTGAGATATACAGGTTTAATTTCATTTTATTGCATATGGATTTCCAGTTTTGCCAGCACTATTTGTTGTATTATTTAGTTCTATAGTTTCTTTGTTCAGTTTTTGCTTGGAGAATCTATCCAGTGGTGAGAGTGGTGTGTTAAAGTCCCCAATATTAATGTGTTTTGTTCTATTTGATTCTTAAAATTGAGAAGGGTTTGTTTGATATACATAGATGCTCCATTGTTTGGGGCATAAATATTTCAAATTGTTATATCTTGCTGTTTTATGTTTCCCTTAAGCAGTATGAAATGTCCTTCTTTATCCCTTTTGACTAACTTAGGTTTGAAGTCCACTTTATCTGATATGAGGATAGAGACCCCTGCTTTTTTACTGGGTCCCTGTGCATGGTATGTTTTCCCCCATCCTTTCACCTTTAGTCTGTGGATGTCTTTTTCTATGAGATGAGTCTCTTGAAGACAGCATATTGTTGGGTCTTTCTTTTTAATCCAATCTGCTAGTCTATGTCTTTTGATTATTGAATTTAGGCCATTGACATTCAAGGTTATTGAGATATGATTTGTATTCCTGGTCATTTTGGCTTATATTTGGATTTTTACTTGTCCTTTGATTGGCTTTTCCTTTAGGGTAGTTCCTCCCTTTGCTGACTTGTATTGTTATTTTTCACTTCCTCTTCATGAAATATTTTGCTGAGAATGTTCTGTAGGGTAGGCTTTCTATTTGTAAATTCTTTGTCGTGGAAAGATTTTATTTCATTGTCAAATCTGAAAGTTAGTTTTGCTGGGTATAGTATTCTTGGTTGGCATCTATGTTCTTTCAGAGCTTGAAATATATTGTTCCAGGGTCTTCTTGCTTTTAGAGTCTGGGCTGAGAAATCTGCTGATATCCATATTGGTTTCCCCTTATATGTAATCTGATGCTTTTCTCTCACAGGCTTTAAAATCCTATATTTTGTATGTGAGGTATTTTCATTATAATGTGTCTTGGTATGAATCTGTTGTAGTTTTGTGCACCTGGTGTTCTGTAAGTCTCTTGTATTTGATTTTCCATTTCATTTTTCAGGTTTGGGAAATTTTTTGATATTATTTCATTGAACAGGTTGTTCATGCCCTTGGTTTGTATCTCTGTGCCTTCCTCAATCCCAATAATTCTTAAATTCAGTCTTTTCATGATATCCCATAGTTCTTGGAGGTCCCGTTCATGACTTCTTAACATCTTCTCAGTTTGTTCAACTTTATTTTCAATATTAAATATTTTGTCTTCATTGTCTGAGATTCTGTATTCCATGAGGTCTATTCTGTTGGTGATGCTTTCTATTAAGTTTTTAATTTGGTTTATCGTTTCTTTCATTTCAAGTATTTCTGTTTGGTTTTTATTCAGAATCTCTATCTCTTTATTGAAGTGTTCTTTTGCTTCTTGCATTTGCTCTTTTAACTGGAATGGTCATGCATTGCCTGCATTTGCTCTCTTATCTTGTCGTTTGCTTCACGGATCATTTTAATCATGCAGATTTTAAACTCTTTTTCTGTCATTTCTACTGCCTTGCTGTCATTGGATTCTATCCCAATAGTATCTTGGCTTGTTAGGAATACCTTCTTCCCCTGTTTTTCCATATTGTCTCTATATATGCCCTTCTAGCAGTGAAGATCAGAGATACTGAAGTTCCCCCCCTGCAGGCTTATTATGACCCTGCAGTCTTCCACCACCTCTCCTTTGAAGGGGAGATCAATACAAATAGCAGCCAATACAAATAAAATGTAGCCCTGAACCAGATAGCCCCTATAAAGACTTCAACTTTCTTAAAATAAACAGATTCAGTTCTATTACCATTTACAATATCTCCAGCTGTGAACAAAAGGATGGGGAAAGGGTGTAGGATGTAAGTGAGCAAATACAGGTACCTGTCAAAGGACCTCCAGTTTCCTGTAGGTGTCTCAGGAAGAGAGCCACCCCTCAAATGATGATGGCCATGTCCTCAAGAATAATCCAAAATGCCTGCACCAGCCTCCAAAGAAGCCGTGGAGCCCCAGCGAGGGCCCACCGAGTCAGCATGGAGGCAAGTACAGTGTCCCTCAGCAGTAGGGGAGCAGACAGGCAGGCTCAGCGGCAACCGACTTGTGTGTGTGTGGAGGGACCGGTTCAGCGATGGCGACCGACCTCAGAGTAGGGGCGGGGGCAGGACAGAGTGTATTTTTAAAAGATGATTTCAGTTAAATATCTCATCTTTCATGCTCTTCTAGAATTTTAACACTCTACCATCAAAAAGTAGAGTCAGGTCTTTGTTCTTGAATCTGGTTGACCTTTATAATCATATTAACTAATAGAATACAATAGAAGTGATGGTATATAATTTTCAAGACCAGGTCATAAAAATGTCCTGTTTCTACTTTGTTCTCTTGAGACACTTGCTCTTAGAACTCAGCCACTGTACTATGAGAAAGCTTAAGTAGCTCATGGAGGGGTGATATGTAGAGGTACTGAGAATGTTGTTTCCCCAGCCTTGGCTGAGCTCACAGCTAAAAGCCAGCGATTTGCCAGTCACAAGAATGAGGCATTTTGAAAGTGGCTCCTCCAGTCCCCAGTTGAGCTGTCTCAGTTGGTGCCATGTGGAACAGAGACAAGCTATCTCTGCAAAGCTTTGCCCAAATTTCAGATTCATGAGCAAAATAAATATTTGATGTTGTTTTAAGCCAATAATTTTGCTATGTAGCAATAGATAATAGATAACCTGAGACTCAATCTTTATAGAACTTGTCATATTTAGTGTTCAGAAAAGAGCACATCTCAAATTCTATTGCATCCCATCTCATTTTGAGGCAACTGTCATTTAATTATTTAATGTGTTTGGTTTAAATCTCAGATGCTGTCTATCTTACCTTTACAAATTTTATAAAACCTTGTTACTCAAAATATGGGTCATGGATCAGGATCAACAGCTTCAGCTTCACTTTAGAGGTTGTTAGAAATGCAGACATTTGGGCCCCACTCAAGGCTTACTGAACTTGCCTCTTAGCAAGATGCCCCATTATTTATTAAAGTTGGAGAAGTAAAAGCCTATAAAGCTGATGCAACTATAGATACTGGACAAATAATTATTTTCCAATTTCTTTATTGCACTAAAATACACATAACATAAATTTACCATTATAAACATTTTAAGTGCACTATTTATTCGTATTAAACACATTTATAATGTCATTCGTTCATCACTACTACTCATCTCTATAGCTCTTTTCATCCTGTAAAATGGAGACTTTATATTCATTAAACAATAATTCCCATTTCCTGGGGAGTGGATCTTTCCAATAAAAATAGTAGATTTTCTCAACAGTCTTTATTCTCTGTTTTGTTTATCTCTGTTTTAATCTTTATTATTTCCTTTATACTGCCAGTTTTGGGTTTAGTTTATTCCTTTTATAGTTCCTTAAATTGAAAAGGCAGGTTGGTGATTTGTGATCCTTCTTGTTTTTTAATGTAAGCATTTATAGCTATAAATTCCTCCCATACCATTTCTCTCACTGTTTCCTGTAAGTTTTGGTATGTTGTGTTTTAATTTTCATCTAAGTATTTTCTAATTTCCCTTGTGATTTCTTCTTTGATCGTTTGGTTGTTTAAGAGTGTGTTGTTTAATTTCTATGAATTTGTAAAATTTCCAGTTTTACTCTGCTAGTGATTTCTAATTTTATCTTATTGTGATAAGAGAAAGCACTGTATTTGTTTGTTAGTTCTATTTGGTTTTTCTTGTGTTAATCCCTCAGTTTCTTTATTTATCTTCTATCAGGTTGTTCTATGCATTATTAAGGTTGGGATGTTGAAGTCTCCAACTATGATATAGAGTTGTATCTCTCTTCAATTCTTTCTGTTTTTGCTTCATATATTTTGATGGTCTGTTATTGGGTGTGTAAATATTTATAATTATTATACTTTCTTAATGTATTGCAACTTCTAACATATAATGTTCTCCTTTGTCTCTTATAAACACTGTTGATTTAAAGTTCATTTTGTTTGGTGTTAGTATAGTCACCTGGTTCTTGTTTGGTTACCATTCACGTGAAATATCTTTCTTCATTCTTTTATTTTTCAACCCATTTGTGTTTTTGGATTTAAAGTGAGTCTCTTGTAGATAGCATATAGTTGGAGCATGTATTTCTTATCCTTTCCATTAATCTCTACATTTTGATTGGAGAGTGTAACCATTTACATTTAAAGTATTTAGTGATAAGGAAGGACTTAATTTCTGACATTTTCTTCTTTGTTTTCTATATGCCAATCAGATTTTTGTCCTTCATTTCTGCCCTACTATCTTCTTTTGTGTTTAATTGATTTTTGTAGTGTAGTTTAAACTCCTTTCTCATTTCCTTTTTGTGTATCCTCTAGCTGTTTTATTTTTGGTTCCATAAGGATAACATTTAACACCTATAAGTTACATCAGTCTAATTGACTTTGTACTAGTCTAACTTCAATAACATACAAAAACTCTTCCTCCTCACAGTTCCATTCCTATCCCTTAGATTGGTGATGTTATGATATTAAATCTTTATATATTGTGTACCCCAAATCATAAATGAATAATTCTTTTAAATGCATTAATATTTTAAATTATATAGAAAGCAAAATGTAGAGTTATAAACTAAAGTCACTAACCTTTTAGACTAATGATTACTTTTTTTTTTTTTTTTTTTGTGGTACTGGGGCTTGAACCCAGGGCCTTGTGCTTGCAAGGCAAGCACTCTACCAACTGAGCTATCTTCCCAGCCCCTAATGATTACTTTTTAAAAAATTTATAATAGTCTCAAATTATACAGACAACAAAAAGGGTGTTAGAAATTGTTGTTACAATTATGCTAACTTTTATAGTTGTCCTTGTATTTACCTTTATTGAACTCTATTTCTTCATGTGGCTTCAAGTTACTGTCTAGGGTCCTTTCATTTCACTTTGTAGGACTCCCTTGAACATTTCTTGCAAGGTAGGCCTAGTGGCAATAAACCCCTCAGCTGTTGTCTACCTGATTTCTTCTCTTTTGGAGAATGCTTTTGGTAAATATAGGATTCTTGGTTGAACTTGTTTTTTTCCAACACTTTGAATACACTGGTCCACTGCCTGGTGACCACCAAGGTTTCTGATGAGAAATAGGCTCATAATCTTATAGAGGATCATTTCTTTCTCTTTTCAAAATTCTTTGTCTTTATCTTTCAAGAGTTTGATGTGGCTATAGAGGTACAACTTCCCTCCACATAAAAGGACCAAAATAAAGAAAGAGTATCTACTGTTCCACTGGAGTGTTTGAGTCAGAGTACTGGGGTATAATGGAGAGGTGGAAGAGATGTTGAGCACAGAGATGGCCTTATAAAGAAGGGAGCTAGGCACACAACACTTACTGTCCCATCTTCTCAGATGAAATCAACCCTGAACCAAGAAGGGCTTTTCATGGCAGAGAAAGTGTATACAAGAAGCCTCTAGCAGTCCCCAGTGATGCCAGATATATCTGAAATATCTGCTTCTAGAAAAGTTTGTAGCCTTTACAGGCCTTAAGCTTAGTTTGGAGGAGCCACCAGTGATGGAGAAAAAGTCCAGTTCAGGTTGCACCTTCTCCCACCCAAGATCCCAAGTACACAGCACAATCTTGAGATGCTCCTTACCAGGGGTTCTATGAAGTGGTTGGGCTGCTCCCATGAGCTACACTGATCAGAACCTGTGAAGTTCAGGCTCTGTCAATCATTTTGGTGGTCTTACTCATCCACCTTTAGCTCCAGAAAGCAGCCAGGCATCCTGCCCTTAGTGCCTTGGCCCACCTGAGGCACCTAGCAAATGGGTAACCCCACTCACTGACCTTTGGCCCTTGTAAGCAGTTGGGAAGACTTCCCTCAGCAATTCTACCCTCTGAACATCCCAGGAAATGGCCAGGTGACCTCACCTACTCTTCTGTGGCCATGAAAAGCAGCCAGGCAGCCCACATTGAGAATTTTGGCTAACCAAGGCCCACAGTAAGGAGCTGGGCAGCCTGCCTTAAGTGCATTGGTCCCTGAGGTCTACTAAGTCACCTGAGTAGCCATCGGATGAGTGTCCCATCTGGGGCTACCAGTGTGTTCTGGGACCCATTCCAACCTGGCCCATGCAGAATAAAAGGATCCCTGACCACAGAAACTTCCCTCAGAACCATGGATTACAATTGATGAAGCTAGATGGAGACGATGCTACTGCACCCAAATGGAACCAAAGTCCACATAGCCTACCAAACTGACACACTAAGAAATACTTTGCTGTAAAAATGGTCCTATAAAACTGGTAGAGATAATGAGGGTGCTAGATGTGCACATATCAACATAGGGATACCAGAAGAGCAAGATAACATGATATCTCCAGAGGAACACAATAATTCTCCAGCAATAGGCCACAAAGAAAAGAAAATTGAAAAAAATACTTGAAAAATAATTAAAAACAATGATTCTAAGGAAACCTAGTGAGATCCTAGATAATACAGAAGATAATTCAATTAAATCTGGAAAACACTTTGTTATCTGAATGAGAGATTCAGCAAAGAAACAGTGGTCATAGAAAAGAGAATTTTTGAAACTGAGGAAAGGTTTTTAAAATAACTGTCAGAAAAAGAAGGAGGAGAAAGAGGAGGAGGAGGAGTTGTTTTTCTCATCTAGTGGAACAATATTTAGCAAGCAATTAATCAAATTATGTGTTTTAGAAGGAAAAGGAAAAAGTCATAGAAAACTTATCCAACAAAAGAAACCTGAAAACTTTCCAAATACCTGGAAAAATATGGCCACTCAGGTTCAGGAGACACAAAGGTCCCAAATATACTTGACCAAAAATGTTCCTTCTGAGGCATATCATAGTCAATTGTCAAAAATCTAGGACAAAGAAAATTCTGGGAACAGCAAGAAAAAAGCTCTGAAAGAAAAGACTGCCAACCAAGAAATGATACCCAGCAAAGTTATATTTCAGACATAAAGAATAAATAAGTTATTTCCAAGACAAGCAAAAATATAAATAGTATATATGGAAATAATATATATACACATATAAATAATAACCTTGAATGTAAACAGATTAAATTGACCAATTAAAAGATTTAGACTGACTAAATGAATAAGAAATCAAGATCCAATGATATGCTGCTAACAGAAACTCATTTTATTAAAGACTTTCACAACTGAAAGTGGAGGAATGGAAAAAACATTCCATGCAAATGGAAACCAAAATTGAGAAGAAGTAGTTATACCTACATCAGATAAAATACACTTTAAGTCACATATATTTTAAATGGAAAAAGAGACAAAGAAGGTCACTACATAATGATGAAAGGATCAACTCAACTTACCTAGTCCTGGAGCATCCAGTTATATACAGCAAGCATTATTAGATCTTAAAGGAAAGAAAGATTCCAGTGCAATAATAGTGGGGGACTTCAGCAACACACCAGTTTCATCAATAGACAGATTATGCAGGCAAAATATCAACAAAGGTAAGATCTAAACTATATTATGGACCAACAGGTCCTAATAGACACAGAACATTTTGCCCAACTGCTACACATAAACATTTTTCTTGATAGCATGTGGAGCATTCTCCAGGATAGATTCTATATTAGGCCACAAACAAGTCTCAACAAATTCAAAAAAATTGAAATTCTATCATGTTTCATCTCCAACCATAATGGAATAAAACTAGAAATCAACAAGAAGAACTTTAGAAATCGTACAAATACATGAAAACTAAAAAAATATGTTGCTGAATGAAGAATGAGTGAATTTAAAAAAAAACAAAAGGGAAATTAAACAATGAAAACAGAAACACAACATACAAAAAACTTATAGGATACAGCAAAAGCAGAACTGAGAGGGAAGTTCATAACAACAAATGCCTACGCTAAAAAAAACAAGCAAGATCTCAAATGAATAACCTAATTATGGAACTTGAGGAACTAGAAAAGTAAGAACAAATCAAACCCAAAATTAGTAGAAGGAAGGAAAGAAACAAAAAAGAGCAGATCAGAAGTAAACAAAAAATACAAAAAAACCCCAATGAAATGTAGAGTTGGTTTCTTGAAAAGATAAACAAAACTGACATAACTGTAGCTAAACCAACCAAGAAAAAAGAATAAATTCACAAATGAAAAAGGAGACATTACAATTAATGTACAACAGAAGTACAAAGATGAACAAAGGATCATTTGAGACTATTATGAACAATTAAACAAATTGGAAAACCTAGAAGAAATGGATAAATTTTTGGACACAGATAGCCTACCAAAATTGAACCATGAAGGTGGATAAAACTGGAACAGACCAATAATGAATAACAAGGTTGAACCAGTAATTAAAGTCTCCCAAGAAAGAAATGCCCAGTACTGCATGACTTCACCACTGAATTCCAGCAAACATTTAAAGAACTAACATGAGTTTTTCTCAATCTGTTCCAAAGAATTGAAAAGAAGAGAACTCTTCCAAACATATTCTACAACACTAGAGACTGAATCCAGACAAGTACACAACAGAAAAAGAAAATTACAATTAATACCCTGATAAAGATAAATGCAAAAAATTCTCAACAAAGACTAGCATTCTGAATCCAATAGCACATCAAAAACAAAAACAAAAAAACCCAGAAAAAGCAAAAAACAAAAACATACCATGATCAAGTGGAGGTTACCCAAGTGATACAAGGATGTTTCAACATATATAAATCAATAAATGTAATGAAACAGAATAAAGGACAAATATCAAGTGATCATCTCAATAGATGCAGGAAAAGGCATTTGATAAAATTCAATATCCCTCATGATAAAAGTCCTCAACAAATTAGTACAGAAAGAATGTACCTCAACATAATAAAAACGTACAAGACACACCCACAGTTAATATCATACTGACTAGGGAAAGCTGGTGGCATTTCCTCTGAAATCTAGAACAAGACTAAGATGTACACTTTTACTACTCTTATTTAACATAGTACTAGAAGGCTTAGCTAGAACAGTTAGAATTAGAAGAAATAAAAGGCATATAAACAGGAAGGGAGGAAATAAAATTATCTCTGTTTGCAGATGATATGATTCTACACATGGAAAAACCTAAATACTCCACAAGAAGACTTAGAAATGATAGATGAAGCAGGCGTGGAGGCCAAGGCAGGAGGATCTCAAGTTCAAAGCCAGCCTTAGCAACTTAGTGAGGCCTGGTCTCTACACAAAATATAAAAAGGTCTAAGGATGTGGCTCAGTGATTAAGTGCTCCTGGGTTCAATCCCTGGTACAAAAAAAAAAAAAAAAGAAAAGAAAAGAAAGAATGATAAATGAATTCAGAAAACTACAGGATTAAAAAACAGCATGAAGGTCTGAGGAGTTAGCTCAGTGGTTTTGTCTACCATGTACAAGGCCATGGGTGCAACCCCCAGTATTGCAAAAAACAACAAATGAAAACTAACTATGGAAGTGAATACTACTTGTAATGACAATTACAAAACACTGATGAAAGAAATTTAAGAAGACACAAAAGATATTGGAAAGACCTCTCATTTTCATGGAATACAAAAATTAATCTTAGAATGTCCAGCTTGCTCAAAGCAACTTACAATAAAGTATCTCTTCTCATCCTATCATGATGGAGGAGCAGTCCCCATCAGAAATGCCAATGGGGGCCTGGAGTTGTGGCTCAGTGGCAGAGTACTTGCCTAGCATGTGTGAGGTACTGGGTTTGATTCTCAGCACTGCATATAAATAAGTAAAATAAAGGTCCATTTACAACTAAAGAATATTTTTTAAAAAATACCAATGGGATTTTTTTACATAAATAGAAAACAAAAACAGTCCAAAAATTCATATGGAACCACAAAAGCAATTTTGAGCAAAAAGAACAAATCTGGAAGCATCACTCTACCTGATTTTAAGACACAGTGCAGGAAAGAGTAAACGAGACAGCTTGGAATTGTCATTAAAAAATAACATAGACTAATGAAACAGAATTGAGAACTTAGAGAGAAATCCACACATCTAGAGCCAGTTGACTTTTGACAAGGGCGTAAAAAACATACATCAAAGAAAGGACAGACTCATCAATAAATGGTGCTGAGAAAATTGGATATCATATGAAAAAGAAAGAAACTAGACCCTATTTCTCACTATATATAGGGGATCCATTAAAATGGATCAAAGGTAAGATTGGAAATTATAAAAGTACTAAAAGAAAACAGGGGAAACACTTTAAGACATTGATGTGCACAATAATTTTAAAAAATATATAAGACCCCCAATGCACAGGCAGCAAAAACAAAAATAGGCAAGTTGGATTATATAAAAAATAAGAAACTTCTACATAGCAAGGAAATAATAGAGTGAAGAGACAATCTAAAGAAAAAGAACATATTTGCCAACTATTCTTTTAAGAAGGTTAAATGTCTAGGATACACAAGGAACTTGAAAAAACTTGACAAAAAAGCAAATAATCCAACTAAAAAATAGGCAAAAGATCGGAATAGACAGTTCTCAAAAGAAGTACAAACCAGATTGGGGTTGTAGCTCAGTTGTAGAGTACTTGCCTAGCATGAGTGTAGCCCTGGGTTTGATTCTCAGTACCACATAAATATAAATAAATAAAATAAAAGTATTGTGTCCATCTACAACTAAAAAATAAAAAAAATAATAAAAAATAAGTACAGAAGTGCAAGTGTATGAAAAAACGCTCAACATCAAGAGCCATCAGGGAAATGCAAATCAAAACCACAATGGAGATATCATCTCATTCTAGTCAGATCACCATGATCAAAAAAGGGAAAATAAATATTGGCAAGGATGTGGAGAAAAATACCTGCATATCTGTACTATATTTATTGCAGCATTATTCACAATAGTCAAGATATGGAATCAACCAAGGTACCTATTGGCAGATGAATGAATCAAGAAAATGGGGCATATATTATTGTTGTTATTATTATTATTATTATTATTATTATTATTTATTTATTTATTAACTCAGACATGGATTTAATAATTGTAGAAATCCAAAAGAATCAGCATCAAATCTCGAAGTCAGAGTGAACTCTTGCCTGCAGATTGGCTCAGCCACTGAGCTGCTTCAACCAGCCAAAGGAATTATGGACTAGGCTGACTTCTGTATTTTCATAATCTCATTGTTATGTATTACATGTTTAGTTTCAATAAAGCATTTATACCAATGGCTCTGGAGCTTGGAGAAGACTAAAGAATGTGTAGTGATTCTGAGTAAGGTGTGGACCTGCGTGGCACACCTATATCCTTGGGGAGGAGAGAGCAACGTCCTTTCTTCTGGTATGGGGACAGTCATGAGTGGGAGAACTACCCAGATGGGCCACTAGGGCAAAAGAGCTGGACCCTGCCCCCTGTCTCTAAACTATGACAGATTTTTGCTCCCTGTGGAGAGAAGCAAAGAGCAATTGGGAGATTTCAGTGAATAAGCACTGAGACACGGTCCTTTCTGATCCCTTTATCCAGCTGTTTGTAAAAAGAGGAGGAAGAGGCAAGAAAATGCTTAATCTAGCAGCCAAGAAAATGGACAGTGCTGCCCTTGTTTGTGCTAGTCTTTAGTTTTATGCACCACTTTTCAGCTCCATGTTGCTACTTGTTTCCCTTCATTTCTTAGTTTCCATTCATTCCTTCCCTTCTGTCATAGGTCTAGAATCAAACAATTCTGAACCTAAGTGTCTATGAAGCTGAGTGTTCAGGTTGCCTCTGAGGTATTTAGTCACACCTAGTGCTAATGGAGCTGTCACAGATAATGCAGCTTTGCAGAGATCCACCTCCTCACTTCCTGGCAAACAGAGAGTTAATGCTCTGAACCTGAGGCGAGGAGCTGACCTGTGGCCATATTTGGAAGCCATTTGAGTTGGGGCAGGACTCCACAGGAGCTGCCCAAGACCCTGATGGCATGAGATCTCTGTGAGTCATGAATCTGTCTACTGTGAAAGTTTCTATACTTTGGCTGAGACATAATTCCGGTGTGAGTTCTGGTTCTCTGAACATTACAAAGGAGGCCAAATGATGTCAAGGAAAGAATACCAGAGTGGGAGTCTGGTTCTGCCTTAGACTATTCGGGAGACTGTGGGTGAGTTATGGAAGGCCTCATTTTCTCTGCCTACAAGTGTTACGTTAGGCTGATGGTTGTGAAGTCCCTTTCGCAGCCAGAAATTTTATATGGTCACTAAAATGCTTGAATGTCTCATAGGTCCTTTAGGAAACAGGTAATCTCCTTCCCAATTTCGAATGGATTTGCTGAATGTGGTGGTCCCTAATCCCCAGTAACACACTGCCTCCTGATCTGCCTGGGCTACCCAGGGAGGAATGAAAGAAAGGGTCTGTGACATACAAAAGTATAAATGTAGTGACAGCTGACCATTTAGTAGAAACAAGCCTTGCCTTTACACAGCTTAGTATAATAACTAGAAAAGGCTGTTTTCTCTCTCCCCATCCCCAAGCCTACTCCTTTAGGCATGCAGGTAACTATCCCTCCCCAGCTCCCATTTCTTCTCATTCCACCAGGGAACCCTGACTAAGGAACAACTAGAAGTCCTACAAAGGGGAGGTCTCAGTACCAACTGGCAGCCATTTGATGATGGCAGGTAGGTCTGACGCTAAAAAGGTTGTGTCCAGCAGAAGCCAATTCCACAGGAATCCGAGCTCCAAGGTCAGGAGGCAGCAGGTGCCGAGGACAAGCTCACTGCTGGGAGTCGGTCTGCAGGACCCACTGGAGGATCTCGTGGCGGCGCAGACCCTGCACAGCATTGTAGTAGATGGTGTTCACACTGGTACAGAGGGGCTGCTGCTGCAGTGCTGTCACCTGACACGCAACCAGCCCACCAGCCACACACAGCAGCAGCAGTGGAAGCAGCAGCCTCAGCACAGTCCAGGACCGAGTGTGTTTCCGGGGTGGTGGCTTGCGGGGACGGGAGCCAGACTTAGATTTGGGGGCCTGATTTGCTTCCTTCTTGGGCTTCTTCTCCTGCTCCCGCTTGGAAGCTTTGAGGGCATCATACTCCTTCCGCCGACGCTCCTTCTCTTCTGCCTTTTCTCGCTTCCGCAATTCCCGCTCCAGAGCTTCCTTAGCTCGCTGTTTGGCCTCCCGCTTCTTCTCTGCCTCTCGTTCCACTTCCAGCCTCCGTTGCCTCTCTCGCTCCTGATCCGCCTGAACTGCCTTCATGTGCTGTAGCACCTTGTTTGCACACTGCTTACACTGCTTCTCATCCAAGCAATCACCGGCCACTTTGGCCAGGACAGGGTCCAAGGGGTTGTCCTTCAGGTCCATCCACTTTAGGTTCTTGAGCTGAGCAAAGCTGACAGGCAGCGTGACCAGCCTGTTGTTGAGGAGATCCAGGTGCTGGAGGTTGACCAGACGGCCAAAGTCAGCTGGCAGATGCTGCAGCTTGTTCTTACTGAGGTCCAGCTTCACCAGGTGTGTGAGGCCACAGAAATCCGACGGTAGACTACTCGATTTATTGCAGGATAAATCCAGTATGGTGGCCTTTGGCAGTGCAGCCAGCTCCTTCACCGGGACCTCATTCAGGTCGCTGAGGCTCAGGTCCAGCTTGTTGCCGTCCAGCTTGTCCGAAGGTTCCCACCCTTGCTCCTGGCCTTGGTCATGATGACGCCGGCTGAGCGGGCCTCCTTCCACCGGCAGGATAGAGAGGTTGAAAGGTCGCTCGTCGTTCAGCAGATGAGCACCCAACAGACCACGCCTGTGCCCTCCACTGCCGCCGCCACTGCAAGAACGCTGCTGCCTGTCCGTCCACCTGACGCACTCTGAGCCCCGCGCCCCGCTCCCACCCGTGCCGGGTATATATTATTATTTAGCAGTATATGTATTATTTAGTGATACATATGTTATTTAGCAATAAAAGAGAAACACCTTTCATCTGTGGCAGAATGAATATCATTGGAGGACATTGCATTATATAAAATAAGCTAGGATCAGAAAGACAAATACTGCATGTTCTTATTCATATATAGAAGTTAAAAGGTTTATCTCAAAGAAGAGAGTAGAATAGTAATGACTAGAGGCTGGGATGAGTTGGGAGGAGGGGAAGTGGAGGAAGGTTGGATAAGGGGTTACAGTTAGCTGGGGGAATAAGTTCTTGATTCTACAGTAGAGTAGGCCAACCATGGTTTATGGCACCCTGTTACATATTATAGGAAGAACTAGAACAGAGTTTGAAGGCTCCAAACACTAAGAAGTGCTAAAGATATAAGGAGATGGAAATGCTAATTATCCTGATTTGATCTTTATACATGTTATGCATGTTAAATTATCACACCATAGCCTATAAATATTATAATTATCATGGGACAACTAAATAGAAAAAAATTAATAATCCTTTAGAAAAATGAAATATTTTAAAAACTTGAAAAAACAGATACCACTTTGATGATAACCTGTCTCTCTGAGTTCATCTTACTTGGAGTTCATTGAGCTTCTTCTTGGCTGTTTATAATATTCCCCATCAAATTTGAATTGAATAATGTGATAAGTGTGGAAATCACATTCTCTCTCTTCCTCATGTTGCTGGTTTTGTTTATTAGATTTTTGTTGTTGTTGAATGCTGTCTCTGTGCCCAGATCAGCCTGAGGTGCAAATTTAAGGTTTCTCAAGTCTTTTTTTTTTTTTTTTTTTTTTTAAATTTGGCAACTCTCCTTGGCTATTTGCAATCTGTATCTGCAATCCATTCTCTACAGGTTACATTTTCTAATCCTCAAAAATTTTCATCCTCAAAAATTCAGTTCTCCCAGCAGATAGGACTTGAAGAACTTTGTGGGTTAAAGTATAACCACTTTCTAATTTTCTCCATATATACAGTTGTTTTGAATTCTTAGGCTTTAATGTTTGCCACCCAAAAGAGGGAAAAAGGAAAAATAAACAAGGTCATTAAAAAAAGGGCACTGACCCTTTCAATCCCCTGGAAGTCTCTTCATCTCAAGGGGAGGTGCAGCAACCATGGCTGTGTGCTCTTTACACTTTGGTGATTAGTGGAAGCACTCAGTGATCAGACCCAGGACCCAGCTATTTGGAGGAAAGGTACTTTTTGCCCACTCTGGTTCTTGTAAGCTGTGTGCTTGCGTCTCCAGGACACATGCATAGCTGTTTGTCACAGCACTGAGGTCAGGGATGGGTAACTGATATGGTGTAAAGAGCTCAATGACCCAAATAAATCTCAACTTACCATCCAAGCCTTTCCCTGGAAATTGCAAACCTTTAATAGATTAAAGAGTTCCAAAACCATTACATCAGACAGATTGTGCCAGTGTAGTTGTTGTCTAGGTGGGCAGACAGATTCCTGGTACTTCCAACGTCACCATCATCTTGGAATAATCCCTTCTTTTCCACTGGCTTTTATTGTACGTTGGAAATCAGAAAGCATGTGGAGGGTGGAGGAAGAGGAAGATGAGGAAGATGGAGGAGATGACAGAAGTAGTAATGGCTAGGAAAGTGAGAATCTGGGAGCCCAAAGTTGCCTGCAACCTCTAGTTTGGGTGAGGCATGTTTCACTTGTTTTACTTTAAAGAGTGCGGGAGGTATCTCCCAGGAAATGAGATGGAGGGGTAGAAGAGGAACTTTAATTTTTCATAGTTGACAACATTCCATTATAGAATAGGTTGTATGTGTGTGTATTTTTAAATGGCTAAATATATACTGAAAAATATATGTTTATTTTGCAAATAAATAGTTCTAAAGTACTTTAGGGTTTCCTGGGAAGAAATGTTCTCTGTGATTGGAAATTGACTATTATAATTTTTGCCACAGGTAGGGTCTGTGTGTTCACACACTGTGCCTCTCTTGGGTAAGTGCCTTTATAATGGTTTGATTCCTGCCCTAGAGCACAAAGGAGTTGCTTTGTCATCATATCTGGGTTTTCAAGATACTCAGCATGTATAAAGTATATCTGCAATCCATTCTCTACAGGTTACATTTTCTAATCCTCAAAAGTTCAGCTCTCCCCAGCAGATAGGACTTGTAGAACTTTGTATGTTAATGACAATAACCTTCAATTCAATGGAGAGTCTGTTTCCTCCACAGTCCCTGTGCAATCTTGTCCTTGATGTTTAGATATCCTACTGCACTGCCCCGATTGAAATATGGTCGCTTCCAGAATAAAGTCAAATGATAGACAATTACAAAGCAGTTGGCTTGAAAAAGGACAAATAGGACCATCCAAAGAAGGGCATTTGGTGTCACCAGAACTCTTGGGGGAGTTAAAAAGAAAAGACTTCAGATTAATTTGAATGACATTGCTATTCTTGGTAATGCCCATTTCTTTCTCCTTCCTATTTTATTTTCTCTTAAGAGAGAATGTCTCTCTCAAACTGGTCCCAACTCTTCCTTGTGTTTTGAAGTAGCCATGTAAATGTGTTGGCGTCCATCACGTTCTAGTCATCTGAGAGTTCCTACTAGAGCCATATCTGGTAGCTCCAGCAAATGGATTGTACTCATATCCATCCTCATCACACTCCTGAGAAGAGACACCAGAGAATTCAACATTGTCAGTGGCCCATGCCTAAGGGGGAGGAAAGAAAAGAACATATGTGAACATTTCCCATCTCCATAAGGTATCCAAGTGTGCTTTCCAAAATACAGAGAGGAGAATCGAGTTCATTATTTTGACTGGGGCTTTGGCAAACAACGAAACACTGCCTTCTGAACTGAATTAAATGATAAGGAGTTGATTATCTCACACAAGTCCATTAGCAGGTGATTTCACATTAATTTGTTAGGGAGCGCTTCTATCTTTCTATTCTGCTAATCTCAGTATATGGTCTTGTCCTCAGGCTAACTAACTTCATGGTCACAAGATGACTGCAGCAGCTCCAGGTGTTCGTATTTTCACAGCAACATCCAGAGGTGGAGAAAGAAAGTCACTTCTCTAGCAGTTTCTCAGCAAATTTTCCTTATGTTTTATTTGTCAAATTTATATCACAAGCCAATGCTTGAACCAATAACCAAAGAAGGGAATGGGACCATTACTACCGACAAATTGATCAAAACATCCTACTGAATCACAAAGGAAAAGAGTGGATTCCTGAACAAAATATGGGGTTTTGCTAGCAAGACAAGAGTAGGAAGTGACCAATGGCTACCCTTGAGATTAAAATGAACCCCAATGGTGCTAAAATGATTTGAAATGCTCTAAAGAATAATATAATATCATTAAAATGATTTTTAAAAGAATAACAACTCTCTAATTTTGTAGATTTCATTCTGGTTTTTGTCCACTTGTGTACTTACTTTTACACAGTTGAAATCTTTATTTTGTAGTCCGTTTACATTGTAAAATAATATTTGCACACATTTTACATTATTGATATCATCTTTAATAATTCAGTTGTCTTAGAATTTGATGTAACATTTTAATCCAGCCTCTGTCATTTGAATTTTCTTTTTTTTTGTACTAGGGATTGAACCCAGAGGAGCTTAGCCATTGAGCCACATCCCCAGCTCTTTTAAATTTAAAAATTTTTATTTTGAGACAGGGTTTCGCTAATTTTCTGAAGACCTTGGTGAGTTGCTGAGGCTGGTCATTGGTCATTTGAACCTTTTACTGTTATTAATATCATTGCAATAAACTTTTAAAGAGGATTTCTGTATTAAGCCACACTGAGTGAGGTTGTATTAGCATTGCATAAGGGAAAGCATTGGCAAGTGGCTGAAAGATCACTAGACTTGCAGTTGGAACCTGGAGTTTTGTCTTAACTCTCCTATGTCCATGCTGCAGATGCTTTCACTGGTTGATTTGTCTTTTGGGCCTCAGTTTCCCTTCTTTGAAAAGATGAAGTTAAAAAAATTCTATGATCATTTTCAGCTCCAGTTGTCCCAGATTTTGTGAATTCTAAGATCTTTAGAACACTAATACTTGGGTTTCAGGTTCAGATATTGATTTAATAAATGCATAGATTCAAAACTGGTGACCACATGCCTGTAGAAAATTTGTGCTTAGCCAGCATGTTTTTATGTACAGCAAACAAAAACATTTTCGGTAGAGCAGGCACTATCCATTTTGACCACAGCATTGTCCCCTCCCTGTTGTTTTGTACAAGGATTCTTCATACTTTTACAGAACCTTTCTTGTCCTTCAAGGGCTTTGAGTTTGCAACCCCTGGAAGGTGGGACTGCAGTGACCGAGTCGCTCACCTGAACCTGGCATCTAGGTTTCCATGGAAGTCTTCTTTCAGAGTATAGTTGAAAGGCAGCCTTATTTGTTCACAAGATCTAGTGATGGTTTCCATGTAAGGCACATAAACACCTTGTCAGGCACCAGAGACAGGTTGGAGAGGATGATTGATGGGAGTGGGCTTGTGAAATCACACCTGCTGTCACAGCAGATGGGGAAAAAGCCGGAGTAACCTGTGGAATTGCTGATCCTTTTTGAAAATTCACTCAGAAAAAACATAATTTTAGCTCTTTAACATACTTTAGAAATAGCCATTATCACAAACCAAACTCTAGGGGAGCAACTACTATCTGAGTTTTCAGCAGTGTAATTGCAATAAAATAGCAAGAAGCCTTCACCAACTGGGGGAACTGGTGTCTGAACACTGGGGTGGTGAAGCAACTCTTTCTTTGCCAAGCAAAAAAATGTCATTCAAACTACAATTGCTGGCTGGCTGCCCACTGGGCATGTAAGCCTGTCCTCAATGAATGTTATCCCAATTCATGTGTAGCTACTGCCTTTGGAGCACAGAATGCAACTTAGAGAGGAAAAGACATGACATAGATTTTGAACAGAGCAAACCAGTGAATGGGCATTGGGGAAGATGAGCCATTTAAGCAGCAGGGAATTCACATGGATCTAAGGAAATGGTCTGAGGTCTCCATTTTGACCTCATTTTATTGTTGACTCTGTTCTAAACAACTTAGTAGGATGTTATCCTAAGTTTTCCTGATATGAATTTAAAAAATTCATTCAAAAATCATTATTGAATTTCTACTATGTTAGCTTCACCGTTTTACTGAAGATACAAAGAAGTGCGTTTGGGTGGGTAGAACATGCACATATGCTAAACTAAGAAGCAAGGGAAGAATTCAATAGCACTAGGCAATGAGTATGAGAGAGGCTTCATGGAAGGATATGATCAAATCCAAATGAACCCTTGAACAGTTGGAGCTGTGTGTAATAAAGAGGGAAAGTCATGCCATCTGAGGTTTTAGGAAGATTTTCCAGAAAAGCTAGGGATTGATTTAGGTCTCACAGTGGACGGGAGTTAGGTTCACACTAGGGTATGGGAAGAGAATAGTTTCACCTACCAGAATCTGACATCACTGGTAGTTCAACTATTGACTCATTTATTTGTTCATCAAATACTTCTTGGGAATTGATTCTATGCCAGTCCTGTTTTAGTTCTAAGGAATAAAATGGATAAACACGACAGAAAGGTAGGTTCCTGCTTTGGTACAGGGAGATGGGAAATAAAACCAACTATCAGGGGAAGTCTCAGGTAATGGTGAGCAGTACACAGAGAGGTAGAAGTGGGTGATGTCAGTGAATGGGTGACTATAGTACACTTGGTGTTTTCATCACTTCTTTGTACAGATGATGGCTAAACTCAGATCTGAATGACAAGATGCAGTCAGCCGTGTAAAGGTCAAGGGACAGGGTATTCCCAGGAGAGGGAACAGCTGGCACAGCTGGTACAGAGACCCTGAGATGGGAACAGGACTGGCACATTTGAGAAGGCCAGAGTTGCCCTGGTGTAGTAGATGACAGGAGGGGTGGAACAGGTGAGATGGGAGAGGGAATACACCAGATGGTGTAGGAGTTTGGATTTTATTCTAAGTGAGATGGAAGCCCTCTGATGGTGTAAGCAGAGAAATGATATATTTGATATGTAGATTCCTTTGTCTGCTGTCATGGGAATGGATCACAGCAGAAGCTAGAGAGGAAGCATTAATAATGAAGAGGCTACTGTGGTACAGAAGCAAGTGGGTTCCTCAGACTCCAGTGGAGATCCAGAGATGGGGAGAAATTACATGTGGGTTATTTTTTGGATTTAGAGTTAACAGGACTTACCAATGGATTGACAGGAGGGAAAGGGAATTGAATTGGACTCAATTATTAGGAGTGTGCTGTTTTCTCCAAAAAGCTTAAGGAAGTTCTATCAGAGCATTGAGCTTCACAAATGAAAACAAGCATGTTGTGGAAATGAACAGAGACGAACCAAATGAGAAAAACAAAGGTTCTTTACTCTGAGCTTGCTAGAGCAGGGAGTGAACTATCATTATTTGTGTTTTGGCAGAGACTTAAAGGCAGAGAGAGAGAGGGGGCCGTGGGGAGGGGAGAACCCCACAGTGAGAATTGGAAGGCTTCAGGTGTGCCCTGATTAGAGGCTAGTGGCAGGGGGAAGCTGTAGGCTGAGGTATCCTGTGCATATGGTTAGGGGTAAATATTTCACTTTCTCTGGTCAAAAATTCAAAGTGGGGACAAAAATTAGGGAAGTTGCCATCATTAATGAAGTCCTGGCCATTTGGAATAGATTGTTACATGAGTCATTGTTTAGCTTCATGGATTGCCACTAAAGTTGGTAATCTGATTCCTTGCAAGTTTGATTTATTGCAGGTTGACTTCCTGAGTTGTTTATTATAGACAAGGGATTGGTTTCCTGGGGAGGTTGCTGTAGGTTGTGGGTCAAGTCATATTTTTGTATTCAATCTCAATGTCTTGATAATGTTTGGGTTAATTTTTGAAGTAGGTCATACTTTTCTGGTTTTTTTTTTTTTTGGCAGTGCTGGGGATTGAACCCAGGGCCTTGTGCTTGTGAGGCAGGCACTCTACCAACTGAGCTATATCCCCAGCCCAGGTCATACTTTTCTATAGATTTCTTTCTCTAACTCCTTCAAATTCATTTCTCATCACTTCTTCATTGTTCCCTGTCTTTATCTCTGCTCTAATCTCAGTTTTCCATTAGAGATTGAACTTTCCTTCTGTGGTTTATGTAGCCCTAACTTCTCCAAGGCGATCATTTTATGACAGATTGAGCTTCCTATCCTAAGACCTAGGTTTTCCTGATGTTATTTTATGTTTATATATTCCAAGTGTTTCAGTACATTTTCTAGGGTTTAAAGTGTGATTTGCCAACTGGTGTCGATAAGCAAACTTTGTTACTGGTCTGGTGCAAATAGAGAAACTGAAAGGAAGCATTCAGAGATATTTATAGCACTTTAACAAAATAATTTTATAACTGTTGAGCTTAATATTTAAGTTTTAGGTTTATATGTTCCTTTTCTTTCCCTCTATTATGTGCATGTGGTGTAAAAATTAAAAAAAAACAAACAAACCTGGACTTACATAACATAGTTTGAGAAGTACTATGCTAGATTCTTCACAGTGACCAACTCTTGAACAAATGGAATGAGAAGAGGCAAGCAAACTATTAATGCTTACACTGGAATTCAGAGGCCATGGTCGATGTGATGGAAGAGGCTGCTTTTGCACCTCTCAGAGAGGTTCCTGAGTCAAATGGGACTACACTGACTTCTGTCTCACCAGAGCTGCTGCAGAGTATCTTTCCTGTTCATAGAATCTCTTCTTATTGCAGTATGGAGGACAGAGAGGATGAAGAAAAGAATCACACCTAATCAGATTTTTTTCCCCAATACTTTCAATTCATGTGTATCTAATATTAGGACTTGTATTCCTTCATACATTAAAGACATAGGAATGGAATATCAGTCTAAAAGAGGAAATCTTAAAATAAGTCCCTTAAATTTCTTTTATTGAATTTTTCAAGTATAAATGAGCATACACACATAGTTTGAGTATATGAAAAATAGCTTCTGTTAGCATCTTAATTGAGTAACTAGATATAACTTAGATTCTCTAATTTTCCTCTTCCATTGCCACTATATATTCTGGAGTCTCTTGGTCAGATCTAATGTAAAATACTCCATCAGCTAAGTGAATTCACATTTATCAGATCATGTGTTATGATTTATGATTCCTAAAATATGGTCAAGGTGTCAGTCAACTAGCCCTGCTCATGTCATGGACAGAGATAGCATACCTTAAATGATATCCCAAAAGGACACTACCCAATGTGATTTTTGTAGTCTTCCAAGTCAGGGTTTCAGACTCAGTTTCCTCCTTTTGTTTCCATGCAACTTGTAGTTTTCCTGTCTAGTGTTTCTGAAGGCATAGCCCAGCAGGACCCTCTGAATCCTGAATCCATTATACTTTGTATACTCTACATCTCTAGAGATATCAATTTTTCTGTTCTTACAAAAGCATGGTACATTCTATCCTCAATTTTCCATGTGATCATCTTGGACTTACTATCCTTTCTCTGTTACTTTGCTGGCAAGTATATCCTCCTGTCTCACAAATGTCACCTCCTACCTTTGCATTCTGCCACACGAAAGACTGATACAGTCTTGGAGCATATTGCAAAGATTTTCTTTTTCTTTTTGAAACCACTTGAGTAAAACAAAGTCTTCTTTTACTTTCAAGTCATTTATCACTAACATTCAGAGCAAATTTGCTTCTCTTAGTCCCAGACAGTGAATGAGGAACAACTTTCTCAAATCTTAGAGGAAGCTTGTCTGCTCTCCATTCTTAGGAAATTCCCCCAGGCAGGTATCTCCAATCAGCTCTAATCTACTCATCAGTGATTTTCTCTCAAAAGGAACCACTTGAGGCTAAGCCAGAGGCTTGTCAGGTGCTTTAGGCCTTGTGGGGAACTGGGAAGAATGGAAAAAGTGGGTAGGGAAGGGGGCCTCTGGAGGAGCTTTAAAATCTGCTACTAAATATCAGTAAAACCTTTCCTGGAGACAAAGCACCTGAATTCTAAGAGGGGGAGTGTTATTTCCTGTAAGTCGTTTTTGTTTTATTTTTGTATTATTTGTGGTTATTGGGAGATATGTTAAAAATCTCCATAAAATGAAGGCTAGGTACATTCAGGCCTAGTCTAATCAAGAAATATCAAGCTGATGTGGTCCAAGGACTCTGACATGCCCTTGTGAAAGTATGAATGTCAAAAAAAGAAATTGTCATGTCTGCAATCACATAGTCAATAACATGGATACAATTTTGAAAATATTGCTGTTATTCACAATTTATCTAAGCAAAAGTAACTAAATTCCATTGCAATCTTTACTATTCATGTAATAATGTAGACTGGCAAATAAAGATAATAAAACATAAATTGACCTTTACTAGTTATTAGTGTTGTGGTTGAAAATTTAGATACTTTTATTTCCAGATCTGAAGTTAATTCAAAGTGGAAAGGGATAACTAATACATTGCAATGCCAGGTAGTGCAATTGGGATTCAAAAGGGTTAAACAGAAAACAGTTGTATTTATTATACCATGTAAGTGTTTAAAATTATAAAACATGTTATTCCCATATAAAACACCAATTTACATAAGTAGAAGTTGGGGAAATTTGGCTTGACAGTACTTATGGGACTAAGACTTCGGAGGGAATAGTCGATTGGATCTTAAGCTTAAAGATTTAGCAGTCTGATTAAAATAGAGGAAACATTCATGCAACTTCAAAGCTGTGCAACTTTAGGCTTTATAAACAAAAGTATACAAACCCAGATGGAGAATATTCCTTTGTACTCCAGACTGTCTAGGTAACTTTTGTCATGTTGCACAATAAAAGCACATTTTGAGCAGGGTGGCCCTGTTGGTGGAGGGACCAATGTTGGTGGACCAGTGCAGTGACTCATGCTAAATGTGCCTCTCAATCATCCCCAGTTTTTTTTAATTGACATAAAATGTACAAACAGTAAACTGCACATGTTTAAAGTATGTAATTTGATAAGTTTTGATATGTTTGACACATTTGAAAACATGACTACACTCAAGATAGCAAACATATTCATCATCCCCAAAGGTTTCCTTATGCCCATTGGCAATCCCTCCTAACTACCCCTTTTTGTGTCTTCTCCCCATTCCCTGGAAACCACTTATCTGCTTTCTGTCACTACAAATTAGTTGGCACTGTTAAGAATTTTATTTAAATGGAATCATATATTAAGTACTCATTTCTGGCTTTCACTCAGTCTGGTTATTTTATATTCATGTTGTTTTTATCAATAATTCATTTCTTTTTAAAGTTAAGTAATATTCCATTATCCATTTTAGTTTTTTGATTATTTACAAAGAAGGCAACTAGGAACATATACCTACAAATCTTTGTGTGGATATTTGCTTCTTTGCTCAGCCACCTGGAAGAGAAGTATCCGGCTGTTGTGACTGCTGTAAAATAGTACCACCGGGAATTCCAAAGTGTTGGACTATTTTACATTCCCACCAATGGTGTATGAAAATTCCAGTTCTTGTACATTGTTTATGTTTCTTGTATGGCCAGTACTTTTAAAAAATATTTTCATTAGCATGTTATAGTTATACATAATAGTGGGGTTCATTTTGACATAATCATATGTGCATGGAATATCATTTGTTCCGTTGCAATCCCAGTGCTTCCTCTTTTCCTCCCTATCTCCCTCCCCCTGTTCTCCTTCCTTTACTCTACTGGTTTTTTATTTATTTCTTTTTTAAATTGGTGCTTTAAAGGTATACACAAAGGTAGGATTCACTGTGGTGTATTCATATATATACCTAGCGTTATTCTGTCAATTTCATTCCACAGTTCTCTCTTTTCTTGTTTCTCCTCCCTCCCTGTCAATCCTTTTCCTCCATTTCCCTGATCTCCCTGTTTTTGTGGATTCTGCCCACCATGCTCCTTTTCCTTACTTTGCCCTATCTTCTGCAGATGAAAAAAACTTTCAATGCCTGACTTTCTGAGTCTGGTTTATTTCACTAAGGATGATGTTCTCTGATTCCATCCATTTAGCAGTAAATGTTGTAATTTCATTCTTCTTTATGACTGAGTAAAACTCCATTGTGTATATATATCACATTTTCTTCACCCTTTTATCTGTTGACAGGCAACTGGGTAGGTTCCATAACTTGTCTCTTGTGAGTTTTGCTACTATAAACATTAATGTGTCTGTATCACTACAGTATGCTTATTTTAGTTCTTTTGGAAAAATACCAAAGAGTGAGATAGATGGGTGATATGGTAGTTCTGTTCCTAGTCTTTTGAGGGATCTCCATAGGGCTTTCCAAAGTGGTTATATTAATTTGCAGTTCTACCAACAATGTCTGACTGTACCTTTTCCTTAGATCCTTACCAACAATATTTGTGTTTTTCATGAATGCTATTCTAACTGGAGTGAGATGAAATTTCAATGTAGTTTTGATTTGCATTTCTCTGATTGCTAGGGATGTTGAACATTTTTATACATATATTTGTTGGTCATTTGTATTTCTTCTTTTGAGAAATGTCCATGTAGTTCTTTTGCCTATTTATTGATTGGGTAATTATTATTGGGTTTTTTTTTTTTGGTGTTTTTTTGAGTTCTTCAGATATTCTGGATATTATTCCCCTATTGGAAGAGTAGCTGGCAAAGACTTTCTCCCATTTTGCAGGTGCTCTCTTCATACTCTTTATCAGATCCTTTGCTGCACAGAATCTTTTTAATTTGATACTCTCCCACTTATTGATTCTTGGTTTTATTTCTTGGACTTTAGGAATCTTGTTAAGAAAGTTGGTGCCTGCACCAATATGTTAGAGTGTTGACCCTATGTTTTCTTCTGACAGTTGCAAAGTTTCCATTTTAGTTCTTAGGTCTTTAATTCACTTTGATTTGACTTTCACATAGGGTGAGAGACAGGGATCTAGTTTCATTATTCTACATATAGATATTCACTGTTTGTTAAAAAGGCTATCTTTTTCCAACATGCATTTTTGGCACCTTTGTTGAGTATCAGATGATGGTAACTATGTGGGTTTGTCTCTGAGTCTTCTATTCTATTCCATTGGTCTTCTTGTCTATTTTTATGCCAATACCATGCTGCTTTTGTTACTATAGCTCTGTATTATAATTTGAGATCTGGTTTTGTGATACCTATAACATTGTTGTTCTTGCTCAGTATTGCTTTGGTTATTCTGGATCTCTTACTCTTCCAAATGAATTTTAGAACTATTTTTTTCTAGTTTTATGAAGAATGTCATTCATATTTCAATGAGGATTGAATTAAGTCTGTATAACACTGTATAACCAGTATTTTTAATATTAGTCATATTAATAGATATGTGATATCATATATTTTTAAACTTGTTTTTCTCTAGTGAATAATGATGTTGAACATCTTTCCTTATGTTTATTTGCCATCTATACCTCTTTGTGTTAGTGAAGTGTTTATTCAAATCTTTCCCTTGTTTTATATGGAAAATTTGTTTTTTTACTACTGTGTTTTGAGTCTTTATTACACATTCTTGATACCTGTCCTTTAATCAATATGTACTTTGCAATATACTGTTCCAGTCTGTGCCTCTGTTTTCATTCGCTTAATATGACTTTTAAAGAACAAAAGTTTTCAGTTTTGATGAAATACAATGTATCAATACCTTCTTTTAATGGATTGTGTCTTGCTGTCTTATATAAGAAATCTTTGCCTAACTCAAGGTCACATAGTTTTTCTTCTGTGCTTTTTCCTAGAAGTTTCATATTATCAGGTTTTACACTTAGGTTTATGATTCATTTTGAATTTATTTGTTTATGGAAAAAGACTTGAATGAAGTTCATATTTTTGCAGAAGGGTATCCATATTTCCTACCCCCTTTTGTTGAAAAGGCCACTCTTTCACCATCAAATTGTCTTTGCAGCTTTATCAAAAATAAGTGTATTTGTTTGGTGTATTTCTGGGCTACTCTTTTGTTCTGTTGATCTATTTGTCTACCTTGACACCAATTCTGCATGGTCTTGATTACTGTAGTTAGGGAAACTTTGAAACCGGGCTGTGTCAAATATTTTTAATATTGCCCTTTTTTTCCCAAGTTGTTTGACAATTCTACGTCTTTTGTATTTCCATATGAACTTTAAAATCAGTTTGCTACTTTCTACCGAAAAAGTCTATAGGAATTTTTACCAGGTTTGATGTATTCTATAGATCATTTTAGGTTCTTCCTTATAAATCAATATTGAATCTTTCCACACACAAGCAAAAAGTCTATCTCTTTATTAATTTAGATCTTTCTTAGTTTTTCTTCACAATGTTTTTAGTTTTTAGCATATGTTCACTTCTTTTATCAGATGTATCTCTAAGTATGTCAAAATTTTTTTATCTTGTTATTGGTGCATTATAATTGTACATATAGTGGTATTCATTGTTGCATACAGTATTTCATATTCTTAATGCTATTGTAAATGTTGTTGTTTTATAATTTAATTTCTGATCAATTGTTGTTATTATATAGAAATAAAATTGATTTTTATATGTGGATCTTATATACAGCTATCCCTGCTTAAATTCACTTTTTTTACTGGTAGGTTTTTTTGGTAGTTAAAAATTTTTTACAGATGATTGTATCATCTGATAATGACAGTTTTATTTCTTTTCAATATTGTTGTCTCTTGTAGTTGACTCTTCTTTCTCAATAGGTAAATATATATTTATAAGAACTGTGTACATAGTATCTAATTTTAAAATTTCTTAGTGCTTTATTTTTAATAGTTTCTGTTTTTATGTTCACTAATCTGTTCTCCAGTGATATCTAATGTGAGGATAATTCCATCCATTGAATTTTTTATCTTTTATATTATAATATGCATGTCTAGAAATTCCATTTGTCTTCTCCTTTGCATGATTCCACTTAACTTTTTCATTATAAGGAATACATTTGTAATAATGATTTTAATGTCATTTGCCACTTTTAATAACTGTATCAGTTCTGGGACACTTTTGATTGATATTTTACCCCCTTTATGGGTAGTTAATAACAAATGGAATAAACTTCTGAATGAGATAAAAAGAAATCCTTTTGTAACAATTGATTAGCAGACCTAAAATTAAATTAAGCAATTCAAATTATAATATAAAATCAGGAAAAATATCTTCAAAGAGAAGGTGTGTGTGTGTATGTGTGTGTGTGTGTGTGTGTGTGTAGTGAAGTGATCATTAAGAATCTGGAGATAGGAAATAATGGGGTACAGTGGCCATTCCAGCTACTTGAGAGGCTGAGGCAGAAAGTGCAAAAGTTTCAGAACAGCCTGGGCAACTTAGGGAGAGCCTCAGCAACTTATCGAAACCTTATCTCAAATTAAATAAATAAATAAAAAGGCCTGGGCACACAGCTCAGTGGCCAGTGGTAGAACATTTGCCTGCCACATATGAGTCCCTGGGTTCAATTCCCCCAGTGCCATCAAAACAAACAAACAAACAAAACCCTGAAAACACAAAGTATACTATTAGTTAGAGGAAGGTGATAAACAAAACAAAGACATTCAAAATAAACAAACAAATGACCAAAAATCTCTGTAAATGAAAAGTAGCAATAGCAGCAACAACAAAGAAATACGATTAGAAACTCGAAAATTAAAAGTGCACATGAGAAAGTCATGTTACAAAAATGAAGTAAATCTCTAAAGTATAATTTGAGCAATTGATGGAAATAAAAAAAGCAATAACTTCTGAAATAATGAAACAGAACTTCAGATATTTCAGGAAGATGAAGAGGAAAACAAATGTTTGGCATTCATATGTATTTTCTTTAGCCTTGTCATAATTAGTAATTTTAATCATATTCCTGTGATGTATTTAGTTGTTTTCTACTCTGAAATTAGTTTGTCTTTCTTTTAGTAGGTTATTTTTCTGTTCAGAGAGGACTGTCCTTGTTTCTTTCCTCCAAAGTTTTAAGCTTTGTACTTTTTTAAAAATAAAAAATAATTGTTGTTGCCTTTTAGCCACAGTGATATCTTCAGATGGTTAAAGAGTTGATTAAGTATTAATTGTTGCAAACTTAAACTTAAACTTATGCTCATTCAGAAGCCCATTTTGAAAAGAAAAAAACAAAACCTCACAATCACTTAAACATCCTAATGTTTTTAAAAACTTTTTTCTAACTTCAAGGAAAAAAATTGGGGGTGTAATCTTGCTTCAAATAAATAATTTTCTGAAGTTCAGTGACACCTAAGTTTTCCTTTTAGTTTGTTTTGTTCTCTCAGATTAAAAAGAAAATTTGTATCTCATAGATTTATTTAAAAAGAAAAGAACAAATGCATATTGATGGTGTCTGTGCTGGATGAGAAATTTATCATTCATTTACTTCCTATCTCCTCTCTCAGAACTTAGATTTCACTAATAAGATCTGAGATTTTATATAAAGATTAGTTTTGTTATTTTAGATTATTTATCATCTTTCTAGTGGAAGAATTACATTTGGCATTATTACTACTGTTTTAAACCACTGAATGCAATTATTTTTCTTCATAAATTATTGTAAGTAGTTTTCCCTGTGAAACAGACAGTGAGAGGTGTTCATTTAGTTTGTCCCTTAGTCCAATCTTGCTTTCTAGGACCATTATTCTTCCCAAAGAAGATCTCCCAGTTCCACCCTCCTACGATGTCCCCGACCCTCAACAAATGTCACTGCTGTTTCTGCTAATACAGTACTTTCAATTTTGTCCTCCAGTTTATGTAGTATTCAGTCTGTCACTCATTTATTTTGTGATTTTTTAATTCTCACTATAATGATTGGCTTATTTTAATTCTCCATAAAATCTTTCCTTCTTTTATATTGCCTTTTCCTTATTTTTATTGGTTTTAGTTTCATAGATACAATGTTCTTTCTTGAGAATTATAAAAGAAACAAGAACATTTGGGGGGAATTTTTCCTTCAAAGAAGAAGTTTTTTGTTGTTGTTTTCTTTTAGATTGATACCATTTTTGGGGATTCTTTATATTTAAAAATTCATTTTAATTAATTAATTGGTATTTTTCACTGTGCCTTTTGATTTACATTTTAATATTTGCTAGAGAGTTTATAACATGTATCTGTAACCTTTCATTGTCTCCTTAGAGTTAGCCTTCATGTGCTTTACATGAAATGTAGAAATCTTTAAACTACGCAGGTACATATATTCCCATCCTTATTTTTTACACTTTAGTTTTTATATTATTATCTCTATACACATGATAAACCCTTAACAAGGCGATGCTATTGTTTTTACTTTAAGTAGTTTTATATATTATAAAGAAAGTAGGAGAAATAAGTAGTTCTATGTATTTACTATTTCTGATCCTCTTTATTCCTTCCTGAAAATTTGGTTTCCATTCAGTTTAATTTTCCTTCACCCAGAAGGACTTCCTTTAATTTCTTATGTGCATATCTACTGGCAATGAATGCATTTAAGATTAAATTTTTTCCTCTTTCTTAAAGGATGTTTTTCCTGCATATAGGATCCTGGGTTGGTTTTTTTTTCTTTCAGAACTTAAAGTGATTTTCTCTTTATTTCTGGTATTTAATGATTTGACAATGATGTTGCTAAGTATTTCTTGGTACTTATTCTGCCTATGTAAATTTATGTTTTTCATCAAAATCAGTCAAGTTTTTGCCATTATTTTAAAAGTATTTATATGTCCCCATTTTTATATGTCCCTCCTTTAAAAACTCTAATCACATCTGTCAGACCATTCGATATTGTCCCATAGGCCTTTGAAACTCTGTTTTTAAAAAAAATATTTTCTCTTATTTCTTCAGATTGGATAATTTCTATTAGCCTGTCTTTGAGCTAATGGATTCTTTCACCTGTCATCTCAGTTCCATTAATTCCAAGTAGTAAATTTTTAAGATGTTGAATTTTTCAGTTCTTGAATTTATACTTGGTTTTAAAAATATAGTTTCTACTTCTTTGCTGAGGTTTTATATTATTTAATTCATTGAAAGCATATTTTTCTTTACCTCATCAAATATAGTTAATATAGTTGTTAATCTAACACTTGGGTCATTGTTTAGTTGGTCTCCATTAATTATGTAGTTAATTAATTAATTTCTTTCCTTTGAGCATAAGCCATATTTTCCTAGTCTTTTGTATGTTGGGTAATTTTGCATTTTATTCTGGACAATAAGAATGGTATGTGTGGATTTTAGAATATTTTCCAAAAATTGACTTTGCTAGTGTTAGGTAATTGACCTGAGTGTACTCAAAATGCTAACTTTGTCTTTTAGGTGGCAACTTAAATCTCTGTTCATTTATTTTGTCTTTAGTTGGAATTTGCCCCATAGTTGTGTGGTTCAGTAGTTAACCAGAAATGTAGGAGAATTTATATGCAGAATTTGGGGGCTGCTTATTTCTGGCTTCTTTTGCGGGACCACCTCTCAATTAGCAGTGGTTATCTTTTCTCCAATACTATTCTCTGAGTCCTTCAGACCAAATGGATTGTGATTTTCTATTGGAGGCTTAGCTCCTTTGAGCAGCTGTTAACTGCAGCTTGCCTTCAGGCCAAATACCATTAAAAGGGCGGAAAACCCCCCTGTGCTCATTCCTGTTCACAATTTTCAACATTCCCCCAGAATCTACCTGCTTTTGTTTATTCTCCATTACCTTTAGATTGTTTACTTTTTTATATTTTGTGCAAAGTTTATAGTCGTTATCGGTAAAGAGAGTCAGTCTGGCTGGAACTTTCTTTGCTATTAAATTTTGAATTGCAGAAGCTTTTTAAAATTCTAGTAATTTTCTTTTGCTTACTCATCCTTAGGAAGTCAGCTTATGTTTGACAACCATTATCTTACTGTTAAATGAGGGTTAGAATGGATTCTTTGAGAGATTGAGATGGTGCATTTCTCAATCTTGCTGTACAAAATGAAAAGTGAAAATTGAAAAGTTTACCTATATCGTAAATCTATAGTCTCAAGGGAGTAGAAGGACAGCTGAAGCCAGGAGTCAATTCTGTAGGGAATTTTGTCCCTGTGCCAAAGAGTTTCTCTTCTATATTTGAAATGGGATAACCTTGGCATTGTCCCTGATTTTGCCTGGCAGGGCAACCTATGCCAGATGTTATGTTGGAACTAAGCCTCAATAATACTCAGCTCAGTATGTGAAATAACTTTCTAACAATTAAAGCTGACTAATACTGAGTTTAATCTCTCCTAATTATTAAGTTGACTGTCACTGGAATCATGCAAGTGGAAGTTTGGTGATGATCTATACTTTATTAGTGTGATCTCTCTTCTTCTTATGAGGAATGGTGGGAGATTCTACCATTGTTTTGTCCTTTCTGCAGTAGGTACTCAACAAATAACTGTAGCATGCATAAACAAGTATTTAGTTAATTCATTGTAAAATGAATTAAAAGAGATTTTTTTCTGTGGTATATATGAGTACATTTTGCATTATGAATGATAGTAATTAAAGAGTTAGGGTAAATATCTTCAAATGTCTTAATTTAGAATTATTTTAGTGGGAGGAAGCATGGGTAAGGTATTAGAATATTTTAAAAGAAAAGCAACAATTTGATTATAATCAGATAATATGAAACAATCAGCACATGTGATTATTTTATATTTCTAGGAGAAATTTGAAATGGTGGCCACTCGGAACCTAAAAGGGTTTAGATGTTCACTTTTGTCTCTTTCTCTGTGTTCTTAAAGACAAAGCTGCCTGTTAAATTGTTGCAATTTGGACATTTAAACAGGTGTCCCTTTGCCTTATCACCTAGCTACCAATCATCATAAGCAGTACCAAAATTAGTCTTACTTCCTACCAACAAGGGTTAAAACAGTCTTCATAATTAGTCATGCTCAGGAAGCAGTATGCATTTAAATCTGTCAACGCAGTGATATTGACCTTTCAAAACCATTTGTAACATAAAGTAAAGGGAGCACTAGAGGCAACCTGGAAGACTTTAATGACTCCAGGAATATCATCTAGTTCTCACAGTGATTCCAGTTATGACTATTATCCAGTTCACACCTCCTGCCCTACCCTCACTTCATCTGTTGAATGAACCTGAGTTCATAATAGAGCAATGACTTTCACACAGTACATGTCCCTTATATATTTGAATGGAGAAAATAATGATCTATTGTACTCATTGGATATCTGGAAACTAAAGTTAAATAATTCTTTTCTCATTTAAAGTTCTATAGACATTTATAAGGTTGGCTAGAAAAGTGACAGTGCTTTAAAATAATATCAACTGCCATTTATTGAAACTTGGATATGTGCCAGGCTACTTCTTTATATGCACAATTTCATTTGCACCCTATGATAGCCTGTAAGCTAGGTATTGTTATCCTCATTTTTTCAGAGAAGAAACTGAAGCAGAAAGAGGTAGGGGAACCAGTTCATAATCTCTCTCTCAAGAAGTGACAGAGCTTTCATTGAGCCTGAGTGCTTGGCTTCAAGGGTTGAGCCTTTAACTGCTGGTCTAAACTGCCATAGGAAAGTAGTCATTTCAGATGGGCAGATGAACAATTTTAGAATACTTCGCAAGGTCACTTCAAGTCCTGAAGGGAACTGAGGTAGAAAAGAGAATGATCTAATGAAGATTTTGTGTACTTTTTCTGAAATCACAAACATCTATCTCCCAAACTATCTCAGGGATCATAGTAATTTCTCCCTTAGTTTCTTAGATTATTAGCAGAATTTGTGGAAAATGCAGTGCCCCAGAAATAGCAACCGATAAAGGAGCTATTAGCAGAAGCAAATTTGACCTTCCTTACCTCCTCTACAATTTCTTTAACATCCCAGATCTGCCAGAGTCACAATCCAAGGCATACATACCCATGTTTGGGTCTCTGCTGATGATTAAATATTTAATCCTATTATTAGTTGAGCATCTGCTAGATTCATTATCATTTAGAAAATTTTGCGTCGATGTTCATTAAGGATATTGGTCTGAAATTTTCTTTCCTCGATGTGTCTCTGTCTGGTTTAGGTATCAGGGTGATATTGGCTTCATAGAATGAGTTTGGGAGGGTTCCCTCCTCTTCTATTTCATGGAATACTTTGAGGAGTATTGGAATGAGCTCTTCTTTAAAGGTTTTGTGGTTATATATATGCATCTATATAACATAAACTTGTATATATAAAAAAACACAAAATTTGCTATTTTAATAATTTTTAATGATAAAATTCAATAACATTAATTACATTCACCATGTTGTTCAATTATCACTATTTCTAAAACACTTGGATCATGCAAAACAAAAACTATCCATTCAGCAATTCATTTCTCCTTTTCTCTGGTCCATGATGACTGCTAATGTGTTATCTCTGAATTTGCCAATTCTGGATATTTCATATAAATGAAATCAGACAATAGTTTTCTTTTGCATCTGACCCACTTTACTTAGCATAAGATTTATCCACGTTGTAGCAGGTGTCAGAATTTAATTATTATTATTATTGTTATTTTGGGGGGAATGAACCCAGGGCTTCTTTACAACTGAGCTACTTGCCTAGTCCTTTCCATTCATTTATTTATTTTTTTAGATGGGTCTCACAGAGATGCTGAGGATCTCATGAAGTGACTAAGAGTGCACTCAAACTTGATGATCCTCCTGCCAAAGCCTCCTGAGTCACTCGGATTACAGGTATGAACCCTCACCTGGCACTTCATTTCTTTTCATGGCTGAATAATATTATACTGTATGGATAATACATATTTGTTTATTGACTTATCTGTTGATATAAACTTAAGTGGTTTCTATCTTTGGCTATAGTGAAAAATCCTATTATGAAGTCAGCATAAAAGTATCTGTTTGAGTCTGTTTTATAATTCTTTGGGGACTATACTTAACAGTAGATTTCTGGGTTATAAGAAAATTCTATGTTTAACTTTTTGAGGAACACTCAAACTGTTTTCCACAGTGCTATACAATTTATATTACTCCCAGCAAGGCACAAAATTTCTGTGAATTTTCTCTATATCCTCACTAATGCTTATTATTTTCTTTAAAATATAACCATTGTAGTAGATGTGAAGCAGCATTGTACTGTGGCTTTGATTTGCATTTTCCTAATGATTAATGATGAACTTTATGTACTTACTGGTCATTTGTATATCTTCTTTGGAGAAATGCCTATTCAAGTGTTTTGTCCATTTTTATATCAGGTTGTCATCTTTTCGTTCTTGAGTGGTAAGAGTTATTATATTCACTGTCTTTTTTTAAAAAGTTCTACTGAGGGGTTGAACCCCACATCTCACACATGGTAGGCAAGCTACATCCCTGGCCCTTTCTAAGCTTTTTTTTTTTTAAATTTTGAGGCAGAGTCTTGCCAAATTTCCCAGGCTGAACTTGAACTTATGATCCTCCTGCCCCAGTCTCCTGAGTCACTTGGATTACAGGACTGCATCACTGTGACAAGCTATATTAATTATTTTTAATTTTTATAATGACCCTTCAAGGCAGACATTGTTACCCTAATTTCACAGAGTAAAAAACCAAGGTTGAGAGAGGTTGAGGCACTTGTTTGAGGTTCTACAATAAGTGGCATTGCCAGAATTTGAACACTGTGTAGAAGGTCTCTGGGGTGGCTTCCCATGATACCCCACTCATGGCATTCATACCCTTGAGCATGAACTGAATGTTAATGATTCATTTCTCATATACAGAATACAGTGAAGAATACGAGATGCCATTTCTGAGATTAAGCTATCTGAGATGGTGATTTCATCTGGCTTTCTCTCTTTCATTCTTTTGTGTCTTTGCTCTCAGGGAAACCAGCTCTCATGCTATGAGCTATGTGATAGAGAAACATATGTGGCAAGGAACTGAAGGAGGCCCTGGTCAACAACCAGTGAAGAAGTGAGACCTTCAGTCCAGAAGACTGTGAGGAACTGAATTAAAAAACTATGTGAGGAACTGAGAAGTGGATTCTTCCTTAGATGAATCTTCCCAAGAGACCACAGTCCTGACTAAGCACCTTAACAGTAGCTTTGTGAGAGTTCTTGAATTCAAGACATTTGACTAAATCATGTCCAGATTCTTGACTTAGAAAAACTGTTAGATAATAAATGTTTGTTGTTTTAAGCTGCTAAGTTTTGGGGAATTTAATAAGTACCAATAGATATTAACACTCTGTGTTTACTGCTCTTTTGGTAAGAACATTGAATTAGTTTATATGTCAGACAAAGACATTTTAAAAGAATATATCAGAGCAAGTACTTTCTCTGAACGTGTTTGTGAACAGGTGTCAGGGATTAATCTAAAGGAAGAGCTAAATTGGGCAATGGGAATAGTCAACCTCTCTATAACTATGAGGTATTTTCTGAAAATATCTTGTGTATTGACCTTTTGAATGGTTCTTGAGTTCAGAACCCAGTGGGGTCATTGAGTTCAGCATGCATGGTTGTTTCCTTTAGGGGCAGAGAAGAACAGTCTTCTAAGATATCTTTACCTTGTTTCTGGCCTTTTTTTTCCCATTGGATAGAAAGTTACCAGGAAGAGGAATAAATAGATTATGACTTCTTCCTACTTTAGAATTTTCTGAATTAAAACCACAATTTTTACTTATTAAAGTTCCTCAAGTTTTGGATTTATACAAGAAAGCTAACTCGTCATCAGCAACAACAGTATGAGTATTGGTAGGCTGCCTGTTGTTCTCAACCTGTAGTTATTGAATGGATTAAAAGGGTTTCAAAGAAGTCCTTAAAATTATAAGCATGATTGTGTTTATTTCTGCAAAATGTGAATTTTTCTTCATAAAGGGGTCATAAACTTTAAAGACTACTCCTGATTGCAGTTGTACCTGTATCTTGAATCTCAGATCAGGGCTGGGCATTTTCTGTTGTCCAGAGTTTCCTGTTGCTAGTCTTAAGATCACCAGACTGGACAGCTTCTCACCTTGGACCCAAGGTAGCCATTGCCTCTTAACATACTGTACTTAGGATGCTAGACCCCCTCCTAATGGGACCACTAGTACATCCAGTGTGATTTGACTCCTTTTCTCTGCTGGCCTATTGTGAGCCTCCTCTGTGCTGTTATTTCTCTCTTTTTCTCAGGACAGTTTGCTCTTACACATACCTAATAGTGCCAACAGAGACTCTTTGGCAAACTAATATCTTCTTTAGTGTCAAAATAATAAATAATTAGCAATGAATTTGGAAAACCTCTAGTCCAACATCTGTATTACCTTATCACAGCCTCCTTGAAACTCTCCCATGCTGGAGAACTTCTACCATCTTTGGAAAGAGTCCATTCCATTGTTGGGCAATATGGTGGGACATATTTTCTTTACTTTTTGGTTCTCCGTGCTTTTTACAACCTTGATCTTTTTTTCTCTCCCTAGAATGAGGTTGTTCTACTTCTTCTTCCACATTGGCAGCTGTTCCAGTGATTGAAGACAGTTCTCGACTCAAGTTACTTTAACTGTTGTTCAAATCATGTTTTTGAATCATCTCATCCCACTTAACCTGAGAGCATTTGATCGTCTACTGTTAAGGAAAGGATTTTTCTCCTTATCTCACAAGGTTCTTGAAATGCTTTTCATCCATTAAAACTATCTTACACACCATCCCTATCAGTTGAACTCTCTTAAAGGGGAGAGGTTCCAGTTGCTGGAGATGTTGCTAATGTTATGTTTACACATTATGTTTATATATGTATCATCTTCACCATGGGGTTCCTGGAAGGGAGAATAATGAACTTATATTTTCTGGTTCATGGTTAATTCATGATTAATCAGAAGGTATCAGATGGCAATGTCTATGCTTGGAGTCAATCAGGGTAAACTTAGACTGACTGAAAGTGAACGTGCTGCCTCTTAGGTCATCAGAATCTTAGAATAGATTATATAATTAAATAAATCAGAGGTATAATATTATATCACATCTGGATGCTCTGGAGTAAGAAACGTACTACCACTACATATGGTTATTTAGTAGTATCTTGATTATGGAGGTTTTCGTAGCAGATTTTCCAATTGGAGTTTTAATACTATACCAAAGAACTTATCCCTTTTAGGCATGTCTAAACAGTTACAATCTATTTGAGATGGTGTACAATCTGTATTCCTGCAGCTCTTTCTAGTTTATAAAAATATTACTTTTTGTTTCCTGCAGTGAACTTAGAGTATAGGTGCGGATCATTATCCTCCATTTTACAGATAAAAAATCAGAGTCTTGGAGTTATCAGGGAACTTTCTAGAAGGCATGATCTGATGGGCAGGGCTTCAGATGTAGGCTTTGGGATTACAAAAGGAAGGCATGTGCTCTGCTTCTGAACACAGTGAGGTACGGAAAGCCAGGAATGAAACTTCTGGGCTGTCATTTTTAAAAACTGGTATCAAAAGGATAATTTGGAGGTGAGGAGAGCTAGAATTTCCCCTTTCAAGGCCTCTTCTGTGAGAAATAGAGCAGCTTTTTAAAAATGAAAGTATAATTTACTTACAGTGAAATGCACAGACGCTACACATACAGTTTGATCAGATTTGACAAACGCAGACTCATATAAGCCACATGTGATCAAGAACACTTCCATCACTCCAAAAATATTTCCATCACTTCATGTCCCTTCTTAATCAGTCCCCATTCTCCTTCTGTTCTGCCATATAACCTCTGTTCTGATTTCTGTCTCATAGTTTTAGAGAACCAGTTTCAGCTGTTTCTGTTTGAGTCACCTGTGGGAAGGGTCAGATGAACAACAGTGAATATGTCATCCCTTTTGGTTGCCAGGGTCAACCTGGAACCAGGCTACATGTTAGCCTCTTGGATGGGTCTGCCAGCTTATGTCACTAAACAGAGGCAGTATCTGTGACAACAGTTCCCTTCTGTATTCAGCAGCTAGTGAGTGACATTTAAGCAGCTTAAAGACCTTGCCTGAGGCTCTTGTTGGCTTGCACATAATATACTGGAATCAAGTTAATGTTGAACAAAGTAAAACAGCAGCCCCATCCCTTTCTACCTCTGGGGAGAGAGAGTATAAGCACATAAACATCTAGTCTGGGGTTCTCCCTTAGGGACAGACTCTCCACTGCACATAGGCCTGGAAAGATTGAGCCATGTGCTTAGCAACATTATTGCTATAGTTTGGAATGGAATATCTCCCCAAGGCTCTTGTGTTGAAGGCTTGGTTTTCAATGCAACAACATTCAGAAGTGGGGATTTTGGAAGGCGATTGTATCATTAAAACTCTGATCTCGTTAATGGGTTAACCCATTGGTGGGTCCATAATTGAATGAACTGTTGAGAGATGGTGGAGACTGTAGGAGATGGCACCTATTTGGAGAAAGTAGATAGCAGGGGGCATGCGCTGGAAGGGTATACCTTGTCTCCTGTCCCCCCGTTTCTCTCTCTTTCTCTCTTCTTCCTGGCTGTCTGAGGTGAGTAACTCTGTGCCACCACTCCCTTCTGCCATGATGTGTCTTACCACAAGCCCAGGCTTGATGGAGTCAGTCAACCATGTATGAAACTTCTGAAACCATGATCCAAAATAAATCTTTGTTTTTCTAAGTTGATTTTGTCATATCAATGGAAAGTTGACTAACACAATCATCATCTTCCATTTATTTGTCACAGTTTCTTTCTGGTGACTTGGTAAAGATGACCTGCATGGGTGAGCCCACCCCCCTGCTTTTACGAAGGAATGGATTTGGGAAATCATTCTTTCACCAGAAGGTGTAAAGGTAAGTGACTGGACTCAGAGTCAGGAGGCCATTGTAAGGAGAAAGACCCAGCTGCCCACTACTGAGTTTCTAGTCAAGGGAAGGTCTTTCAGAGAGTGGAGCCAGCTGAAATGGTCCACCTCACTCCCCTCCTCACTAAACTAGCATCCTGACCAGTTCCCTGATTGGCCATTTTTTGTCTCTTCACTCAAAGCTCAAGTGAATCCAACCCTTCCATTTCCTATCCGATGCTGAGATCACCCTCTGTCTTGGTTAGGAAAAGGTGCTTAGAAAGGCTGCAGAGAGGAGCACACTGTCCATTCTAGGTAGGGACAGCACAGAAGGAAGCCACCTCTTTGGAAGGTGTCTACTCCATCCTTCTTGCTCATGCTAGTGATCTGCAGGAGTGGTGACTAGCTCACCTTCCCATCCCTGGTTATGAAAGAGAGAATGGATGGAAACAATAACTTGTTTTCATTTGTGATCGGTTACCTTTCATCTTCAACTGGCAAACTAGACTGGAGTTGGCACTCCAGTGACAACAGTGGGGACACTTTTCATAAATACACAGGGAAGTGAGGCATAACAGGTTCAGGTCCAGCGAACAATGGCTTAGGTGGGGCACAGGAATTTCATGATTTAAAAAGAAAGTTTCTGGATTCTTCTGTTCTCTTGGACAAGATCCAGTTTTCCCATTTGCTTCTCTATTGGCCCCCATCTTACTCAAAACTGCACAAATTCATATAACCCCACTTCATCTAGACAAAAGGCATAAAAAGAAATGACAGTCAATCTAGATTCAGCTTGATTAACATCCTGGGAGAAACCTCACATGAATCTTCCAAGATGAAATTAAATGGCTCTGAGCCTGGGCTGTGGTCATAAACCTGACCTTGTCACTGCCTAAGTGAGGAAGGAAATGGGAGGACTCAGAGTTCTCATGCCAGTGTGATTACAACTGTACCCTTAACGGGACATGGCAATGCTTTTTGGCATTCAATTATGTTTTGCGATATGTGTGTGCACACACTCACACACGCAGAGCTGGAATTGAAATCATCTCAAGTGAGAATTCTTGTGATGCATTTAAGGGGCCTGCATTTGACAGGTTGCTACCTAGTTATGGACTAAAATCTCACCAGGCACCCCATAGCTTATCGCCTGTCATTTCAAAACAAAGACATCCTGCTTCCCCTTTCTGTGTCACATCTCATCAACTCATTCTCAGCAGACTCTTACTTTCATTACAAGCTCGGTGCCACCTCCCTGACTTTCATCAGATGAGAACTTGAAAAAAAAAAGAAAAGAAAAAAGAAAAAAAAAAATCCCCATTCTATGTTTTGACTTGGGCTCTAGGTGTTATTCTCTCAGTCCAGCTTGAAAGAGAAAAGCCCACCCCACGAGGGGGCAGGCCTGCTTTTCTGTCTTCTGCCACCACACGGTCTCTGAAGTGTGTGAAGAAGAGAGGAAGAGACAATTAACACTCAGCACCAATCTGCATTTCCTTTTTAGCTGCCATTTACACGCTGCTCAGGTTTTGAAAACCAGCATTTCATGCTACTCCCTAGAGAGCCAGCACCAGCTTCAGCAGGATCCATCTGCACAGCAGTCACATTGCTGAAATCTTCAGCCAACCCAGAATTCATTTATTTATTTATTGAAAAAAAAAAAAAAAAAAAGGAGAGAGAGAGAAAGAGAACAAGCAAGAGAGCGCCAGTGAGTGAGCAGGCAAGCTGGGTGAACAGAACAGATTAGAATCTGGTAATATTTAACGTACGTGCTTGACCAATCTCTGGGCTGGTCCAGGCAGGGGTGAACCGGTGGAGATTTTCTTTGATCATCTTCTAGATTAGTGTTAGCAGTGAGGGAATGAGCAAGAGCCCTGTGACAACAGGGGATGACAGGCTGTGAGGTTCCAGGCAGGAAGGACACACTCGATAAGTTTCGGCGCTGCTCATCAGCCTGTGTGTCAGCTTGCTCTTGCTGATGGGGAACAGCAGGGAGAAAAGCCATACTGCGAAGTCACTGCTGGTGTGGGACAAGTTACAAGACACTTCTGGAGGAGGAAAATGTATATCATCAGCTCCTCGGATCTGGCCAACTCTCTTTATTTCCTGCAGACCCCAAAAGGTTGAGCATTGAAGCATAATAGCTTCCGTAACCTTTGTTATTTTATCATTATTATTTTTAAAACTGGATTCACCACCACAGGAGGTCAGTGAGTCAATGGTCACAGCTGGCTTTTAAAAAGGGGTTGAGTCATTTTGTGATTGGTAAAACAGAGACTCAGCCTGAGATGAGGGCAATCAAATTTCCTGCTTGGAGGCATCAGTTGATCACTACAGGGGTCAGAAAGAAGTGTTTTTCTCATGCAAGTTCTGGCATGACAGACTGGGTGAATGCATAAAAAAGTTAGTTTTTTTGTTTGTTTTTATTTTTAAAAAAACCCATCCTTACTTTAATAGACCAATGAGTTGTCTGAAACTACCTATCTCGCCGAGGGGACAGACATGATGATAAGATGATAGCAGAGCTGTGGACATGTTTGCTAATGAAGTGGTGTACAACAGGACTCTGCACGGGCATGGGTTTGCCCCTGGATGGGCATGGGTGTGCTCAGATGGGAGAAAATACCTTACGGCAGGAGCAGGAGCAGGAGGTGAGGTGAGCACCCAGCAGCTGAAGAGAATTTAGTGAATAAAAAAGACTCATAAGTAGTCTACCCTGATCTATGGAAGCAGTCACACTGTCATTTTAAGCCACGCCCTTCTTAGCAACAGGAATGCTTTGCAGCTCTCACTGTAACACAAGAGGTGTGACTTGGGTTTTTCCCCCACAGAGAGGGGATACAAATAGGGTAATAATATAGACTTTTGTTTTCTGGCTTTGTTCTTACTGTGTGTGCTCTGGAATTTCCATCCTTCAAATTCTCAGCTCTGAGAGACCCTGATGATAAGAATATCCCTCCTCTTCTCCTCTAAGTTGATGCTGCTGGAGTAACACTGCAAAGGTTCGAATCCCAAACATATCTGTTATTCAAATTATATTTAAAAGGAGCACCCAGTAGGAACCTGACATTATTCTAGAAGCTGAGGAAAGAATAGTCTGAGGGCGTGTGTGTCAGGTCCCAGTGAAGGGATACAAATGTAAATAAATAAACAAGCAAATACATAATCTCCCAAAAAAGTGATAAATGTTATGGAGGGAACAAAAGCTTACTTGTTATGTGCTCAAGAAAAGACAAGAAGTATTGGAGAGAAAAAAGACAACATTTTAAGAAGTATGCTGTTAGAAGAAAAGAAATGGAGTCATTTGAGTTAGATGAAGGTTGAAGTTTAAGTTTTCTATCACTACTATTGTTTATGGTTTTGATTGGAGAAATAACAGTACACTTGCATACTGATTCATGAGGAAGTCAAAGGGATGATACTGAAACAATGTCCTCTGAGAAGCCTGAGGAGAGGGCATCTTGACCAAGTGGAGGTTTGCTTTAGATAGAAGATGAACAGGTCATCCACAGTAACAGGAGGGAAAACACAGGGCATGGACCTGAATACAGAAAGATGATAGAAGTAAAGTGATGGTATAATCAGAAATTCTTTTTTCTGTAGGAAGCAAAATTGTTCACTCAGAGTGCAGAGGAAAAGGTGTTGGGAGGTTGAAGAGAGAGGAGTTTGAGAAAGAGTCCGGGAAAAGTGAGTAGACCTGGGAAATACAGAAGGCTGCCAGGCAGCACTGTGGGTTCCTGGAGGTGTGTGACGATGATGGTAAAGTGAGACTGTTCACATGGTGCTCAAGTGCAGGCAGTGGAGTGCTGGCTTGAACTTGACTTAGGGTTTTGCCCACTGAGAATGATGGAGGGAGGGAGGGGTGAGACGGTTGAAGGTGTATGCCGTGAGTAACACCCGAAGGCCCTGGAATCTAAACCAGAGCCGGGAAAGGGGTCAGGAAGGTGGCATGAGCAATGAAAAGGTGCCAGCAACAGTGGTGTTTCTAGGTCCTGGCGTGGTCCTAGAATATTAGCAATGGATGACCAGAGTGAGCTGGGAAGATAGTGAAGCAGTGCAGCTGCAGTTGCAGGTGGTCAGCTTTTTCACCGCTGTGACCCAAAGACCTGACAAGAATGATTTTAGAAGAGAAAATTGGTGCTCATGATTTTAGAGTCTCAGTCATGGATGGCCAACTCCATTGCTCTGGAACTGATGTGAGGAAGAACATCATGGCAGAAGAGTGTGGCAGAGAAAAGCAGCTCAGGAAATGGTAATTAGAAGCAGAGAGTGTTCTGTTCACCAGGATCAAAATATATACACCAAAGGTAACACCCCCAGTGACTTATCTCCTCCAGCCACATCCTACCTACCTACAGTTACCATGCAATTATTTTGTTCAAGTCCATTAATGCACTAATTAGGTTAAGGCTCTCCTAACCCAATCATTTCACCTCAACTTCCTTTTAAAAAATTTGTTCTAATTAGCTATACGTGGTGGTAGAATGCACTTTGGTACATCAGACATAGATGGAGTGTAATTTTTCATTCTTCTGGTTGTACATGATGTAGAATCCCAAAAGTCATACAGTTATATATGTACATAGGGTAATAAGGTCTAATTCGTTCTACTATCCTTCCTTGCATTGTCTCACTCATGAGCTTTTGGGGGACACCTAATATCTAAACCATAACAAATGGAGGAGATAGATTAGAAACAAAATCACTGGTGCAGAGGGGATGAAATCACTGAGGGTCAGCACTTTGGGGCAGCATCCTCCTGCTGGACCAGTACCTCTCCAGGGCTGCCTTTCATGTTGTGTTTTACTTGCTTGGCGCCCTTTAGAGCCCAACTCCATGAAGTCTAGATGGAAGTTGAAGACACCAAAAATTATGATACAAGCCACTTTGGCAGAGATCTGACCAAACTAACACCTTCAAGGATTCAGTGGGGAGAAGGCAGAGTTCAGTAGGTGACTACAACAAGGAATGGGGAGGGACAATGGCCTAGCACTGATGAGGAACATTGAGAGGAAGTCCAACTCACCCCCAGCCCAGGGGCTCCAGAGGAATGGAAGGAGACACTTGGTGGCAGCAGGTCTTCCATTTTTTAATTATGTGCCTCATTTTTCCCAAACATAAAATGGAGATACTAATTATACCTCCTTCATGGATGTGTCCTGTGGATTCAGTGACATCATGTCTGCAATGTGCTTATCATAGTGCCTGGTCCAGAGTGAGGATATATGTATAACTGAAGCACTTTTATCAGCTCTGGGTCACCAGAGACCCAGTCTTTTCAACGGGACAGATGAGCCCTTGGCAGGTGCGAGGATCCTCTTAAGGAGGGTAAGGCACAGGGCTGAGGTGTAAAGATGCTGACTTAGCAACGAGGTGCTGTTCAGAGAGGAAGCTAAGGAAAGCAGGCCCACAGCCAAGACAGAGCAATTAACTATGTAGAGGGCTGAGAGGCTTGACAGAAGAAATGGAAGCAAAACATGTTTCTAATCAGAGCCATGAGGAGGGTTGCCTGGAGGCTCTATGGGTAATTGATGTGCCTCTGACAATAATTAGAAACAATTTCTGGGGACTTACAGGGTAGAGTCATCTAGTGATATTATTTACCACAGAGAGTAGTGTCTGGAGTGAAAATGGATGTTATTGTTTCCTGAGAACACATTAGAAGGTGACTTCACGGTGAATAGATTTTTCAAGATATTTGACATTCACTGACTTTCTGTTTAGCTCCTCTTAGTCACAGAGGCCATTACTGTAATGACAATACCTGGATTTATCTCTGCTAATGGCAGAAGACTTGTGAGAGATAAATCCTCCCTCTGTGGACCTCCGACATGGATGTGACAGCTTTGCCCCTCTGTATCTCTGAGACGCCTGAGGGATTCTGGGAGTGCAGTGGACCCTGGGCACAACTTCAGCCTCACCCTGTCCAAACTCACCAACCAATGCCTGGATTAGCATGAATGGTGCTGTCTTTTTCTAATTTGAGCTTTGTTTTATGTCACTTGGGATAAAGTAAGAAAAAGTACATAAAACAACACAGAGCTGGTAACATAACAAGACTCGTTAATTATTATTATTATTTTTGGTTTTTCTGGTAGACATCAGAGTCTTCTATATTGAGGATATTCCAGGCCCTGGACATGGAGTCAGGGCTTGGGGAGAATCAGTCGAGTTATTGGACCACAGTGCTAGTAGGCTGTACTCTCCTGGGAAGGCTTAAGGTTCTGGGGCTTGAACTCAGGGGCACTCAACCACTGAGCCACATCCCCAGCCCTATTTTGTATTTTATTTAGAGACAGGGTCTCACTGAGTTGCTTAGTGCCTCACTGTTGCTGAGGCTGGCTTTGAACTTGCAATCCTCCTGCCTCAGCCTCCCAAGTCGCTGGGATTACAGGTGCGCACCATTGTACCCAGCTTGGATTGGCTTTTCTGTAGGTATAATTCCAGAGGCAAGAGGTCAAATGGGCACCACCTAGTGTTTGAAGTGAAACTTTATAGATCAGAGAGTATCCACCCCCTCTGCACTCGAAGTCAAGTGGAAATTGAAGTGAGGTCCGGGGGAGGAAGTGTGAAATTGTGCATCCTTAAATACAACCTAGTCCCCAAGCTAACGGGCTGATAGGAGTCCTGACCACTCAACCCCTGCTCTAGCCCATTCACCAAGAGTGAACTCAGTGTCGTTGAAATCTGAGTCATACGGATGGTTCCCAACGGGAGTGTTATTGGCATTTTAGGAAGGGTCACTCTTCACTGGGTGGGGCTGTCCTGAGCAGTCAAGATATGTAGCACCTATGCCCTCTGCACACAGTGTCAGGAGTCTCATACCTCACAGACACTATAGTAACCAGAGAGACCAGGCATTTCATAACTTCCCCAGGTAGAGGACCTTAGTATGAGTGACAAGTGCTTGGAGTGTCCTCAGTGCAAACATACCTCTGTGCAAATATGTCTTCATACTAGCTGGTTAGCCACCTGGCATCATCTGGGTCACTTCCCCATCCCTGGTAGGGAATGGGGAAGCTGCAGAGTGATCTCCCAGGGCTGAACAAGTACTCAGAGATTGTAGATCCTGCATGTTCCCTCCCTGGGAGTGTGACCCTGTCCAAAAGATCTGTAGTCATCATACCACCTCCAGCAATGCTTAAGTGTCGCAGTTCATCACATGCCACCAGCATGTTACAATGCTAACAAAGCTTAAGGTTTGCAGCCTCTTCCAAAATTCATATATGGAAGAAACTTGAGAGAATTCCCAAATCTGAAACAATCCTAAAATTTTATATGACATTACCAATAACGCCTCATCTGAGAAGTTTGGCTGTAGAATGATATTAAGAATAGCTACAAATTATTGCAAGTCTGTGTGTGCCAGACACACTATACCAGGTGCTCCCAAAAGTCCTATGAGTTTGTTTTTTCATTACTCCTAGTTTATAGTTGGGGAATTTGAGGGGCAGAGAGGTCAAATATTTCTTACCTAAGATCACGCAGCCCATTGGCCAGGAGCCCCCTCATGCTCTACGTGGTTACCCTGTCCCTCAGGCAGGGGAATAATTAATACACAGATTTGGATTCAAGTGAAGGTCTAAAGAGCAGGGCATCCTGGGCTTGTCTGGGACAAGTCCAGGGTCCCTGAGGCAATGGGCACTTGGCTAACAGTGCAGAGTGAGAGCTATCTGAGGAATTGTCCCTGGAGGGCTACAGAACTCCAGGGGAAGTTGAAGAGTTTGACCAGGAAATGTCAAGCTGTCTGAGTTTAACCCCAGCTCAGTCTGGAAGTCACTCTTCCTGAAGAAAGAGTGGTGCTATTCCTCTCCTCCTTGCTGACAAGAGGACACTGAGCCCTCCGATTCACAAGTTATGGAGCAGAGGTGCCAGGCAGACCAAGATCAGCAGTAAGCATTTTGTTGACTATCCTGGGGAGAGTGTCCATTTGAGAAGAGTTGTTAGCAAATACTTGGCATTTGAACTGTATTTTAGGCATTTTCAGAAAATAGTATATAAATCACATACACAAGAAGGAGATACCAATGGGAAATGGTGTGGACAAGTGCAGCACCCAGTAGAGAGATGGATGTTATAGGAGGAGAATTCCAGACAGGCCTTTGGAAGGAGACACATTTTCTTATGCATAACAGGCAAAAGTGTTTCTCTAATTTCTTAGTGAGAAAGAGTTTGAAATATATACAAGAAAGCCCATTTCTATCACTTATTCAATCTTGTGTACATTTATGCTTAAATAAGCTACTTGTTTTTGGCATTACAATGTAGAGTCATTATCAACACCCACTTTCCTGCCATCACAATGTAAAGAGTAAAAAATGCCCTAGATAATTTTTCAATTAGCAAGATGAAAAATGCACATGTCCTGTGAGTTACTTGTTAGTGTGTGTCTTATAGAGCTACTAGCATAGGTACATCAAGATATATGGATATTTGTTTTAGTCAGTTTTTTCACTGCTGAAAAAAGACCTGACAAGAATAACTCTAGAGGAGGAAAAGTTTATTTTGGGCTCACAGTTTCAGAAGTCTCAGTCCATAGATAGTTGGCTCCATTCCTTGGGGTGAGAGGTGAGGAAAGAAGCTGGGAGCATGGCTCCAGGAAGCTGAGAGAGAGAGAGACAGAGAGAGAGAGAGAGACTCCACTGCCCAGATACAAAATATATACCTCAAAGGCCCATCCCCAGGAACCCACCTCCTCCAGCCACACCCCACCTGCCTTCAGTTAGTAGTCAATTAATTCCATGAGGAGATTAATTCACTGGTTGGGTCAAGGATCTCATAACCCAATCATTTCACCTCTAACCTTTCTTGCATTGTCTCACATGTGAGTTTTGGGGGATCCCTCACTTCTAAACCACAACAGTATTCATTATAGAGGTTGAATAAATGATGGTTTAGCAACATGGATTACATGAAATCATTAAACAAGGCTTGACTATTAAGTGAAAAGGCAATATGCAAAACAATCTCATTGTGCGGTGTGCAGTTCTATTAAAGACACTACATGGGTGTGCATATGCCTATACCCATCTACATAAGCATCAAAGAAAAAAAAGTCTGGAAGGACAGCATATACCTCTGAGAGCTGAAGTTAGAAATAAGAAGAGATTTCCATCTTTTATTTTATTCTCTGCCCAAAAAGCTAGAAGAGGTGGGATTGTGGGTGAATTTTATTTCCTGTTTTGGGCCTTTTCTATATTTTCCCAAATCTCATATAAAGAACCTGTGTTGATTTTAAGAGAAGGTCTCATTTCTCCCTGGGAAATATCCCAGTGTAGCCAAGCACATGGGTTCTGGAGTGGGAGCTGCAGACGGTCACCATCCCAGCTGCATGGTTGTGCAGTGGACGGTGACCATGGGTGTGTGACTGTACCTCTGCATGCTGACCGTTTCCTCATTTGTAGCCTGGAGATAATAAGGATGTGGAGTCTATGAGATTGCTGGAGGAATCGAGTGAGACCCTTTATGTAAAGGATGTGATCAGGGTTTAGGAAGCACGGGCCATGATTATTGGATGGGAAAATCAAGCTCAGGGGTACAGGTAGACAGGTTGATATTGAGCCAAGACCTGTGCTTTCGGGTCATCCTCTGAAATTGCAGGGAAAGGACACAACTGGAAGCAGAAGGAAGCCCACGTGAAGATGAACAGGGGCAGAAGCCACTCGCGATGCTTTCCTCTCTCGGTAGGATCAGGAGTGAGAGCCACAGGAGGCCAGAATAACCATTGGTCTTGGTTCTTGCCCACTTCCTTGCAGACCAGCAACCCTTCCCACTCTCACACAGGCCTTACTTTGGCCTGATTTCCTGAGGATGGAATCTGAATGTGGATCAAAGGGCCTGACCTCACCCCTCTCCACTGACAGGGACTAACGCAACCCACTCTTTTCCCCAAGATCTGCAATTCCCTGATCACATCTGGCCGGGCTGGACTTTTCACTGAATTTGTCATCAGCCTTTTCCATTCTGAGGCTTGGACAAATGATGCCACTAGGAACTGGATCTGCCCACAGTGGAAATTGGTTTCCTAAAATTTACCGTTTGTCTCTAAAGCCGTGGTTGCTGAAAATGACTCATGGCCCCGTTTGTGATTCCTATTCAGATAAATCACAGGCCTGACAACCCAGCGTGTTTGAAAGTCACAGTGGCCAATTCAGAGCTCAGCATGTTTAGGATCTTTGACTGGACTGTTTAATGTACCAGAAAAGGCCCCAAGTAACTAGAAACGGTCACCTGGTGGCCATATAAGGAAAACCACATACTGACAATTAGCCAAGCATTGTGGAAACTCCATGTCCGACAGTGGCCGTCCTCTCTAGGTTAGACTGTGCTGTGCCAGTTGACCTCTTGAGGTCATGCAGGGCTCTGAGAATTGGGGCACAGACACACATGTGCAGCCACCATTCAAGATGAGTCAGTCTAGGGGGCGGGCCAAGATGGCAGACTAGAGGGCGGCTGCATTTCACGTTGCTCCAGGACGCAAGATTCAGGGGAGGGGATAGTGAGAGACTTGGGACAGGCTCAAAGCTGCCGGGTGAGTCTCTCCTGTTGGGGAGGCGTCCCAGATGGGGCGGTAGCCCTGGAACGCAGGGCATTTGTGAGGTGGAGTTGCTCGGCGAGACGCCCCTCCCCCCGCTGGAGCGGTGAACACGGACAACTGGGATCATCGTAGAGGAGGCGGCTCAGCACAGTGCTTGGACTCGAGCAACCGCTGGGGCTCTGGGTGGCTGCCTGGGGAGGAGCTGCGTGGCAGCTGTTTATACCCAGAACGACCGCTTCTGAACACCGGGGGGTTGCCCGGAGGAAGAGGAGAAGCCCGGCGGGTCCCTTGGTCTAGGAGTGACTACATCAGAGCCACAGGTGGTTGCCAGAGGAGGAGCTGCGTGGTGAGCTGTTTGAACTCAGAACGAACGCTCCTGAACACCGGGGGACTGCCCGGAGGAAGAGGAGGAGCACGGCGGGTTGCTTGACCTAGGAGTGACTGCATCAGAGCCACGGGCGGTTGCCAGAGGAGGAGCTGCGTGGCGAGCTGTTTGAACTCAGAACAACTGCTCCAGAACACTGGTGGCCTGCCTGGAGGAGGAGAGCAGTGGGACACTTGGTCTAGGAGTGACTGCATCAGAGCCACAGGTGGTTGCCAGAGGAGGAGGCGAGTGGTGAGTTGATTGGACTAAAAGCGACCGCTCCTGAACACCGGCGGCCTGCCTGGAGGAGGAGTGTGGTGAGTCACTTGGTCTCGGAGCCACCGCTCCTGAACACCCGGGGGGCTACCCCGAGGAGGAGGAGGAGGAACAGGGTGGGTAACTTGGACTTGGAGTGACTGCCTAGGGCTACGGGTGGTTGGCGGGAGGAGGAGACCCGAAGTGAGTTGTTTGGACTCCTAGTGACTGCGTCGGAAACCGGGCGGCTGTCCGGAGGAGGAGGTGTGTGGCGGGTCTCTGGGTCTCGGAGCTATTGTACGGGGCTCCAGGTGGTGGCTCAGAGGAGGGGCTGCATAGCCAGGCGATTGGTGCAGAGCAAGGTCCCAGGAGCTAGGTGGCTTCTTGCTGGAAGAGCCGCACAGAGACACGCCTAGGGGCGGAGCGAAGTTTCCAGGGTGGCAGGCAGATTCTCTGGGAGAGGCAGCCTAAGGAGACTCGCCTGCGAAGGGTGAGGCTCCCAGGCCCAGGACGTAGGTCCGGGCCCCTGGGATCATTGCAGAGGAAGACAGCCCAGCCCAGGTGGTAGTTGTAGATTGAGGGGAACCTCTAGGAGGGCAACTGACCAGCAAGACGTCCCCACCGAGTGAGTCTTTCCGGCCAGGGGAGGTTTTCCCACAGGGATGGTAAAACCAGAGACACAAGTACAAACAGGCCTTGCCTCAGCCCGCAGTCTAGTTCCCCATTGGATGACCGTTGGTCAACAAGTGGAGGCACCTCTGCCCACTAGCAGGGAATATACGCCACCTGAGGGTCACCACCCCTAGAGAGGCAGCTTCTTCGTGGAGCTCTGCATTATCAACCTCCTCCAAAACTTCAGGCTACTGAAGGATAAGAGGAGATATACTAGCAATCTTCAGGGACATTATAAGTCGATAGAGGAAATCTGCAATATCTTAATGACCCACTGATTCCTGAACAATATGAGAACACAAGGGAAGAAAATGCCCCAAACAAATCTAGATGTTACATCAATAAAATCCAACGACAGCATGGCAGAAGAAATGACAGAAAGGGAGTTCAGAATGTACATAATTAAAATGATTAGGGAAGCAAACGTTGAGATGAAAGAGCAAATGCAGGCATTGAACGATCACACCAATCGACAGTTAACAGAGCAAATTCAGGAAGCAAAAGATCATTTCAATAAAGAGTTAGAGATATTGAAAAAAAACCAAACAGAAATCCTTGAAATGAAGGAAACAATAAACCAAATTAAGAACTCCATAGAAAGCATAACGAATAGGATAGAACAGCTGGAAGACAGAACCTCAGATATTGAAGACAAAATATTTAACCTTGAAAACAAAGTCGAACAAACAGAGAAGATGGTAAGAAATCATGAACAGAATCTCCAAGAAGTATGGGATATCATGAAAAGGCCAAATTTGAGAATTATTAGGATTGAGGAAGGCTTAGAGAAACAAACCAAAGGAATGAACAATCTATTTGAAGAAATAATATCAGAAAATTTCCCAAATCTGAAGAATGAAATGGAAAATCAAGTCCAAGAGGCTTATAGGACTCCAAATACACAAAATTACAACAGACCCACACCAAGGCACATTATAATGAAAATGCCTAACATACAAAATAAAGACAGAATTTTAAAGGCTGTGAGAGAAAAGAACCAAATTACATTCAGGGGGAAGCCAATACGGATATCAGCAGATTTTTCAATCCAGACCCTAAAAGCTAGAAGGGCCTGGAACAACATTTTTCAAGCTCTGAAAGAAAATGGATGCCAACTAAGAATCTTATACCCAGCAAAACTTACCTTCAAATTTGACGATGAAATAAAATCCTTCCATGATAAACAAAAGCTAAAAGAATTTACAAAAAGAAAGCCAGCATTACAGAACGTTCTCAGCAAAATATTTCATGAGGAAGAGATAAAAAACAAAGAAGCAAATCAGCAAAGGGAGGAATTATCCTAAAGGAACTGTCAAATAAAGGAGGAACCAAGATGTGTCAAAAATTTTAAATATGAACCAAATGACTGGGAATACAAATCATATCTCAATAATAACCCTGAATGTTAATGGCCTGAATTCATCAATCAAAAGACATAGACTGGCAGATTGGATTAAAAAGAAAGAACCAACAATATGTTGCCTGCAAGAGACTCACCTCATAGAAAGAGATACCCATAGACTAAAGGTGAAAGGATGGGGAAAAACGTACCATGCACATGAACTCAGCAAAAAAGCTGGAGTATCCATCCTCATTTCAGATAATGTGGACTTCAAGCCAATGTTAGTCAGAAGGGATAAAGAAGGACATTTCATACTGCTTAAGGGAAGCATAAATCAGCAAGATATAACAATCATAAATATCTATGCCCCAAACAGTGGCTCATCCATGTATGTCAAACAAATCCTTCTCAATTTTAGAAACCAAATAGGCCATAACACAATAATACTAGGTGATTTTAACACGCCTCTTTCACCACTGGACAGATCTTCCAAACAAAAATTGAACAAAGAAACCATAGATCTCAATAACACAATCAATAATTTAGACTTCACAGATATTTATAGAATATACCATCCAACCAAGAGCGAATACACTTTCTTCTCAGCAGCACATGGATCCTTCTCTAAAATAGACGATATATTATGCCACAAAGCTAATGTCAGCAAATACAAGAAGATAGAGACACTACCTTGTATTCTATCAGATCATAAAGGATTGAAGTTACAAATTAATGAAAGAGTAAAAAACAGAAACTACTCCAACACCTGGAGATTAAACAATATGCTACTATATGATGAATGGATAACAGAAGATATTAGGAAGGAAATTAAAAAATTCTTAGAGGTAAACGAGAACAAAGAAACATCATATCAAAATCTCTGGGACACTATGAAAGCAGTACTTAGAGGAAGATTTATTTCATGGAGCGCATTTAATAAAAGAAGTAAAACTCAAAAAATAAATGACCTAACAATACAGCTCAAAGCCCTAGAAAAAGAAGAACAGACCAACACCAAAAGTAGTAGAAGACAGGAAATAGTTAAACTGAGAGCTGAAATCAACGAAATTGAAACGAAAGAAAGAATACAAAAAAATTGACAAAATAAATAGTTGGTTCTTCGAAAAAATAAACAAAATTGATAAACCTTTAGCCACACTAACAAAGAGAAGACGAGAGAAAACCCAAATCACTAAAATTCGGAATGAACAAGGAAATATCACAACAGACACGACTGAAATACAAAACATAATTAGAAGCTATTTTGAAAATCTATACTCCAACAAAATAGAAAATTTCGAAGAAATCAACAGGTTTCTAGAGACATATGAATTGCCTAAACTGAACGAGGAGGACATACACAATTTAAATAGACCAATTTCAAGTAATGAAATAGAAGAAGTCATCAAAAGCCTTCTAACAAAGAAAAGTCCAGGACCAGATGGGTTCTCAGCCGAGTTCTACAAAACTTTTAAAGAAGAGCTCATTCCAATACTTCTCAAAGTATTCCAGAAAATAGAAGAGGAGGGAACTCTCCCAAACTCATTCTATAAAGCCAATATTACCCTGATTCCTAAACCAGACAGAGACACATCAAGGAAAGAAAATTTCAGACCAATATCCTTAATGAACATTGATGCAAAAATTCTCAACAAAATTTTAGTAAATCGCATACAAAAACATATTAAAAAGATAGTGCACCATGATCAAGTGGGTTTCATCCCAGGGATGCAAGGTTGGTTCAACATCAGGAAATCAATAAATGTCATTCACCATATCAATAGACTTAAAGTCAAGAATCACATGATTATTTCGATAGATGCAGAAAAAGCATTTGATAAAATACAGCACCCCTTCATGCTCAAAACACTAGAAAAAATAGGGATAGTGGGAACATTCCTTAACATTGTAAAGGCCATCTACGCTAAACCCATGGCTAATATCATTCTAAATGGTGAAAAACTGAAAGCATTCCCTCTAAAAACTGGAACAAGGCAGGGATGCCCTCTTTCACCACTTCTATTCAATATCGTCCTTGAAACTCTAGCCAGAGCAATTAGACAGACCAAAGAAATTAAAGGGATACGAATAGGAAAAGAAGAACTCAAACTATCCCTATTTGCTGATGATATGATGGTATACTTAGAGGAACCAGGAAATTCCACCAGAAAACTTTTAGATCTCATAAGTGAATTCAGTAAAGTAGTGGGATATAAGATCAATGCACATAAATCTAAGGCATTTTTATACATAAGCGATGAATCTTCAGAAAGAGAAATTAGGAAAACTACCCCATTCACAATAGCTTCGAAAAAAATAAAGTATTTGGGAATCAATCTCACAAAAGAGGTGAAAGACCTCTACAATGAGAACTACAGAACACTAAAGAAAGAAATTAAAGAAAACTTTAGAAGATGGAAAGATCTCCCATGTTCTTGGATAGGCAGAATTAGTATTGTCAAAATGGCCATACTACCATAAGTGCTATACAGATTCAATGCAATTCCAATTAAAATCCCAATGATGTACCTTACAGAAATAGAGCAAGCAATTATGAAATTCATCTGGAAGAATAAAAAACCCAGAATAGCTAAAGCAATCCTTGACAGAAAGAGTGAAGTAGGGGGTATTGCAATACCAGATCTTCAACTCTACTACAAAGCAATAGTAACAAAAACGGCATGGTATTGGTACCAAAATAGAAAGGTGGATCAATGGTACAGAATAGAGGACACGACCCAAACCCAAATAAATACAATTTTCTCATACTAGACAAAGGGGCCAAAAATATGCAATGGAGAAAAGATAGCCTCTTCAACAAATGGTGCTGGGAAAATTGGAAATCCATATGCAACAGAATGAAACTAAACCCATATCTCTCACCATGCACGAAACTAAACTCAAAATGGATTAAGGATCTCGGAATCAGACCAGAGACCTTGCATCTTACAGAAGAAAAAGTAGGTCCAGAGCTTCAACATGTCGGCTTAGGACCAGACTTCCTCAACAGGACTCCCATAGCACAAGAAATAAAAGTAAGAATTAATAACTGGGATAGATTCAAACTAAAAAGCTTTCTCTCAGCAAAGGAAACTATCAGCAATGCGAAGAAAGAGCCTACAGAGTGGGAGAAATCTTTGCCAATCATACTTCAGATAGAGCGCTAATCTCCAGAATCTATAAAGAACTCAAAAAACTCTACACCAAGAATGTAAATAATTCAATTGACAAATGGGCTAAAGAAATGAATAGACACTTCACAGAAGAAGATATACAAGCAATCAACAAACATATGGAAAAATGTTCAACATCTCTAGTAATAAGAGAAATGCATATCAAAGCACCCTAAGATTCCATCTCACCCCAATTAGAATGGCGAATACCAAGAATACAAGCAACAACAGGTGTTGGCGAGGATATGGGGAGAAAGGTACACTCATACATTGCTGGTGGGGTTGCAAATTAGTGCAGCCACTCTGGAAAGCAGTGTGGAGATTCCTCAGAAAGCTTGGAATGGAACCACCATTTGACCCAGCTATCCCACTCCTTGGCCTATACTCAAAGGACTTAAAATCAGCATATTACAGAGATACAGCCACATCAATGTTCATAGCTGCTCAGTTCACAATAGCCAGATTGTGGAACCAACCTAGATGTCCTTCAATTGATGAATGGATAAAGAAACTGTGGTATATATATACAATGGAATATTACTCAGCCATAAAGAATGATAAAATTATGGCATTTGCAGGCAAATGGATGAAACTGGAGAATATCATGCTAAGTGAGATAAGCCAATCTCAAAAAACCAAAGGAAGAATGATATCGCTAATAAGTGGATGATGACACATAATGGGGGGTGGGAGGGGTTAGTGTTGGGGTTGGAGTTGGGTTTAGGGAGGGGTGCAGGAATGGAGGAAGGAAGGACTGTATAGATGGAGGGGAGGTGTGGGAGGGGAGGGGGGGAAGGGAAAAAATGGCAGAATGAATCAAACAACATTACCCTATGTAAATTTATGATTACACAAATGGTATGCCTTTACGCCATGTACAGACAGAGAAACAACATGTATCCCATTTGTTTACAATAAAAAAAAAAAAAAAAAGATGAGTCAGTCTAGTTTCAGTCCTTACAGCCAGCCTCACCTCCTACCAATCTCCCTTCCCTTCCCTTCTGCCGACTGCCCCTGTCCCCCAAGCAATCAGGGAAGACTTGCTTATATCTGATATCAGTATTTGACAGCCAGAATATGTTTGCCTCTCCAAGCCAGCAGTGCTTTGTGTTGTTTTCCTGATATGCTAATTAGAGGCATTCCTAGCAATCCAGCTCTACTGTGACATGCTCTATAATGTCTTTCTAGAGACTTTCACGTAGAATTGCTTGTCTTCAACTTTCTAACACTTTGCTCATATTTATCTCCCTTATTTTCTTTTAATATTTTATATTTATTTTTTATTGTGTATACTTAGTTCCCTCATTGTGCTCTGTTATATAATTGTCCAGTAGCCCTCAGACTTCAGTGAGGTCAAGAATTTAAAAGTGGCCTGGTGTGGTGGTGCACACCTATAATCCCAGCAGCTTGGGAGGCTGAGACAGGAGGATCCTAAGTTTAAGGTCAACCTCAACAACTTAATGAGGCCTTAAACAAGTTAGTGAGACCCTGTCTCAAAATAAAAAAAAACAAAAAGGTTCGAGATGTGGCAGAGTGGTAAAGTGCCTCTGGGTGAGGTTTCCAGATCCCTAAAAGCAGCGGTGACAACAACAATCTCTAAACACTTGAGATATGCAGGCCTAGGATTGGGAAATCTGTGGACTGCCAAATAGACTCAGTCCCAAACTACATGCTATTGTGTTCCCTCCCCAGAGTGAAATCTCTGATTATATCTCTACCATGGAGGCTGGGAATCTGCATGTTTTATTTCATTATAACCATGAATGATACTATTCTGTTTATCAGAAACACATTCTTTGGGTAACAGTGTAGTAGAATTATAGATTGTCTGAATGTCATAAACATTTATAATATCACTTTTTTAAATTTTAATTTATTTTTATTGTACACAAACGGGATACATGTTGTTTCTGTTTGTACATGGAGTAACAGCATACCATTTGAGTAATCATACATTTACATAGGGTAATGATGTTTGATTCATTCTGATATTTTTTCCTCCCCCCACCCCTCCCACCACTCTTTTCTCTCTATACAGTCCCTCCTTCCTCCATTCTTGTCCCCCTCCACCCCCATTATGTGTCATCATTTGCTTATTAGTGAGATCATTCGTCCTTTGGTTTTTTGAGATTGGTTTATCTCACTTGCATGATATTCTCCAGTTTCATCCATTTGCCTGCAAATGCCATAATATTATTATTCTTTATGGCTGAGTAATATTCCATTGTATATATATATACCACAGTTTCTTTATCCATTCATCAATTGAAGGACATCTAGGTTGGTTCCACAGTCTGGCTATTGGGAATTGAGCAGCTATGAACATTGATGTGGCTGTATCTCTGTAGTATGCTGATTTTAAGTCCTTAGGATATAGGCCAAGGAGTGGGAAAGGTGGGTCAAATGGTAGTTCCATTCCAAGTTTTCTAAGGAATCTCCACACTGCTTTCCAGAGTGGCTGCACTAATTTGCATACCCACCAGCAATGTATGAGTGTACTTTTTTCCCACATCCTCTCCAACACCTATTGTTGCTTGTATTCTTGGTAATCGCCATTCTAATTGGGGTGAGATGGAATCTTAGGGTAGTTTTGATTTGCATTTCTCTTATTACTAAAGATGGTGAACATTTTTTCATATGTTTGTTGATTGCTTGTAGATCTTCTGTGAAGCATCTGTTCATATCCTTAGCCCATTTGTTGATTGGGTTATTTGATTTCTTGGTGTAGAGTTTTTTGAGTTCTTTATGTATTCTGGAAATTAATGCTCTATCTGAAGTATGAGTGGCAAAGATATTCTCCCATTCTGTAGGCTCTCTCTTCGCATTGCTGATAGTTTCCTTTACTGAGAGAAAGATTTTAGTTTAAATCTATCCCAGTTATTGATTCTTGCTTTTATTTCTTGTGCTATGGGAGTCCTGTTAAGGAAGTCTGATCCTAACGCAACAAGTTGAAGATTTGGACCTACTTTTTCTTCTATAAGATGCAGGGTCTCTGGTCTGATTTCAAGGTCCTTGATCCATTGTGAGTTGATTTTTGTGCAGGGTGAGAGATATGGGTTTCGTTTCATTCTGTTGCATATGGATTTCCAGTTTTCCCAGCACCATTTGTTGAAGAGGCTATCTTTTCTCCATTGCATGTTTTTGGCCCCTTTGTCTAGTATGAGAAAATTGTATTTATTTGGGTTTGTGTCCATGTCCTCTATTCTGTACCATTGATCTACCTGTCTATTTTGGTGCCAATGCCATGCCGTTTTTGTTACTATGGCTTTGTAGTAGAGTTGAAGTTCTGGTATTGTGATACCCCCTGTTTCATTCTTCCTGCTAAGGATTGCTTTAGCTATTCTGGGTTTCTTATTCTTTCAGATGAATTTCATAATTGCTTGCTCTATTTCTGTGAGGTACATCATTGTGATTTTAATTGGAATTGCATTGAATCTCTGTAGCACTTTTGGTAGTACGGCCATTTTGACAATATTAATTCTGCCTATCCAAGAACATGGGAGATCTTTCCATCTTCTAAGGTCTTCCTCAATTTCTTTCTTCAATGTTTTGAAGTTTTCATTGTAGAGATCTTTTACCTCTTTGGTTAAATTGATGCCCAAGTATTTTTTTTTTTGAGGCTATTGGAAATGGAGTTGTTTTCCTCATTTCCCTTTCAGCTGTTTCGTCGCTTGCATATAAAAATGCTTTAGATTTATGTGTGTTGATTTTATAGCCTGCTATTTTGCTGAATTCATTGATGAGGTCTAGAAGTTTTCTGGAGGAGTTTTTTGGATCCTCTAAATATAGAATCATGGCATCAGCAAATAGTGACAACTTAAGTTCCTCTTTTCCTATTCGTATACCTTTAATTTCTTTAGTCTAATTGCTCTGGCTGGAGTTTCGAGGACAATGTTGAATAGAAGTGGTGAAAGAGGACATCCTGTCTTGTTCCCATTTTTAAAGGGAATGGTTTTAGTTTTTCTCCATTAAGAATGATGTTGGCCATGGGTTTAGCATAAATAGCCTTTACAATGTTCAGGTATGTTCCCACTGTCCCTATTTTTTCTAGTGTTTCGAGCATGAAGGGGTGTTGTATTTTGTTGAACGCTTTTTTGGCATCAATTGAAATAACCATATGATTCTTATCCTTAAGTCTATTGACATGATGGATTACATTTATTGATTTACAAATGTTGAACCATCCTTGCATTCCAGGGATGAACCCCACTTGATCGTGGGGCACGATTTTCTTAATATGTTTTTGGATACGGTTTGCCAATATTTTGTTAAGGATCTTTGCATCTATATTCATCAAGGATATTGGTCTAAAATTTTCTTGCCTTGATGTTTCTTTTCCTGGTTTGGTTATGAGGGTGATATTAGCTTCATAGAATGAGTTTGGTAGGGTACCCTCCTTTTCTATTTCCTGGAGTGCTTTGAGAAGTATTGGAATGAGTTCTTTGAAGGTCTTGTAGAACTCGGCTGAGAATTCGTCTGGTCCTGGGCTTTTCTTGGTTGGTAGGTTTTTAATGGCTTCTTCTATTTCATTGCTTGATATTGATCTGTTTAAATTGTGTATGTCCTCCTGGTTCAGTTTGGGAGGAGCATATGTCTCTAGAAATTTGTCAATGTCTTCGGTAGTTTCTATTTTGTTGGAATACAGATTTTCAAAGTAGTTTCTCATTATGTTCTGTATCTCAGTGGTGTCTGTTGTGATATTTCCTTTTTCATCACGAATTTTAGTAATTTGAGTTTTCTCTCTCCTTCTCTTTGTTAGCGTGGCTAAGGGTTTGTCTATTTTATTTATTTTTTCAAAGAACCAACTTTTTGTTTCGTCAATTTTTTGATTTTGTTTAATTTCATTGATTTCAGCTCTGAGTTTAATTATTTCCTGTCTTCTACTACTTTTGCTGTTATTCTGTTCTTCTTTTTCTAGGGCTTTGAGCTGTAATGTTAGGTCATTTAGTTGTTGACTTTTCATTCTTTTCTGGAATGCGCTCCATGCAATGAATTTTCCTCTCAGTACCACTTTCATAGTGTCCCAGAGATTTTGATATGTTGTATTGTTGCTCTCATTGACCTCTAAGAATTTTTTTTATCTCCTTGATGTTTTCTATTATCCATGTTTCATTCAATAGCATATTATTTAGTCTCCAGGTGTTGGAGTAATTTCTGTTTTTTACTTTGTCATTGATTTCTACCCTCAGTCCATTATGATCTGATAGAACACAAGGCAGTATCTCTATTTTTTTGCATTTACTAAGGGCTGCTTTGTGGCATAACATATGGTCTATTTTCGAGAAGGTTCCATGTGCTGCTGAGAAGAAAGTGAATCCGTTTATTGATGGATGGAATATTCTATATATGTCTTTAAGTCTAGGTTATTGATTGTGTAATTGAGTTCTATGGTTTCTTTGGTTGGGTTTTGTTTGCAAGATCTATCTAGTGGTGACAGCGGTGCATTAAATTCACCCAGAATTATTGTGTTGTGGTCTATTTGATTCCTGAAATTGAGAAGGATTTGTTTGATGTACAGGGATGCACCATTGTTTGGGGCATAAATATTTACTATCCTTTTGTCTTCCTGATTTATGGTTCCCTTAAGCAGTATGAAATGTCCTTCTTTATCCCTTCTGACTAACTTTGGCTTGAAGTCCACTTTATCTGATATAAGGATGGAAACCCCTGCTTTTCTACTGAGTCCATGTGCTTGGTAGGTTTTTTCCCATCCTTTCACCTTTAGTCTGTGGATTTCTTTTTCTATGAGATGAGTCTCTTGCAGGCAGCATATTGTTGGGTCTTTCTTTTTAATGCATTCTGCCAGTCTATGTCTTTTGATTGATGAGTTTAGGCCATTAATGTTCAGGGTTATTATTGAGATATGATTTGTATTCCCAGTCATTTGGCTTATTTTTGGTTTTTAATTTGGCTTGGTTTCTCCTTTGAGTGGTTTTTCTCTAAGGTAGTTCCTCCCTTTGCTGACCTCCATTGTTGTTTTTCATTTCCTCCTCATGGAATATTTTGTTGAGAACATTCTGTAGCACAGGCTTTCTATTTGTAAATTCTTTTAACTTTTGTTTATCATGGAAGGATTTTATTTCATCTTCAAATCTGAAGGTTAGTTTTGCTGGGTATAGGATTCTTGGTTGGCAACCATGTTCTTTCAGAGCTTGAAATATGTTGTTCCAGGCCCTTCTAGCTTTTAGAGTCTGTGTTGAGAATTCGGCTACTATCCGTATTGGTCTCCCCCTATATGTAATGTGATGCTTTTTTCTCGCAACTTTCAAAATCCTATTTTTATTTTGAATGTTAGGCATTTTCATTATAATGTGCCTTGGTGTGGATCTGTTGTGATTTTGTGCACCTGGTGTTCTGTAAGCCTCTTGTATTTGATTTTCCATTTCATTCTTCAGGTTTGGGAAATTTTCTTTTTTTTCTTTTTTTCTTTTTTTCTTTTTTTTATTTTATCATAAACAAATGGGATACATGTTGTTTCTCTGTTTGTACATAGAGTAAAGGCATACCATTTGTGTAATCATAAATTTACATAGGGTAATGCTGTTTGATTCATTCTGATATTTTTCCCTTCCCCCCCACCCCTCCCACCCCTCTTTTCTCTCTATACAGTCCTTCCTTCCTCCATTCTTGCCCCCCTCCCTAACCCTAACTCTAATCCTAACACTACCCCCTCCCACCCCCCATTATGTGTCATCATTCGCTTATTAGTGATATCATTCATCCTTTGTTTTTTTGAGATTGGCTTATCTCACTTAGCATGATATTCTCCAATTTCATCCATTTGCCGGCAAATGCCATAATTTTATCATTCTTTATGGCTGAGTAATATTCCATTGTATATATATACCACAGTTTCTTTATCCATTCATCAATTGAAGGACATCTAGGTTGGTTCCACAATCTGGCTATTGTGAACTGAGCAGTTATGAACATTGATGTGGCTGTGTCTCTGTAATATGCTGATTTTAAGTCCTTTGGGTATAGGCCAAGGAGTGGGATAGCTGGGTCAAATGGTGGTTCCATTCCAAGTTTTCTAAGGAATCTCCACACTGCTTTCCAGAGTGGTTGCACTAATTTGCATACCCACCAGCAATGTATGAGTGTACCTTTCTCCCCACATCCTCGCCAACACCTGTTGTTGCTTGTATTCTTGATAATCGCCATTCTAATTGGGGTGAGATGGAATCTTAGAGTGGTTTTGATTTGCATTTCTCTTATTACTAGAGATGTTGAACATTTTTCCATATGTTTGTTGATTGCTTGTAGATCTTCTTCTGTGAAGCGTCTATTCATTTCCTTAGCCCATTTGTCAATTGGATTATTTGCATTCTTGGTGTAGAGTTTTTTGAGTTCTTTATAGATTCTGGAGATTAGCGCTCTATCTGAAGTATGATTGGCAAAGATTTTCTCCCACTCTGTATGCTCTTTCTTTGCATTGCTGATAGTTTCCTTTGCTGGGAGAAAGCTTTTTAGTTTGAATCTATCCCAGTTATTGATTCTTGCTTTTATTTTTTGTGCTATGGGAGTCCTGTTGAGGAAGTCTGGTCCTAAGCCGACATGTTGAAGCTCTGGACCTACTTTTTCTTCTGTAAGATGCAAGGAAAATTTTCTGATATTATTTCATTGAATAGGTTGTTCATTCCTTTGATTTGTATCTCTGTGCCTTCCTCAATCCCAATAATTCTTAAATTTGGTCTTTTCATTATGTCCCATAGTTCTTGGAGATTCTGTTGATGATTTCTTACCATCTTCTCTGTTTGGGCGACTTTATTTTCAAGATTAAATATTTTGTCTTCATTGTCTGAGGTTCTGTCTTCCAAGTGATCTAGTCTGTTGTTGATGCTTTCCATTGAGTTTTTTATTTGGTTTATTGTTTCCTTCATTTCAAGGTTTCCATTTGGTTTTTTTATGAGAATCTCTATCTCTTTGTTGAAATGATCTTTTGCTTCCTGCCGTTGCTCTTTCAGCTTATTGGTATTATCATTCATTGCTTGCATTTGCTCTCTTATCTCATCCTTTGCTTTGTGAATTATCTTAATCATGTATAATCTGAAGTCCTTTTCTGATGTTTCTTCTACCATACTGTCATTGGATTCCATTAATATAGAATCTAGATTTTTTGGATCATTTTCTTCCCTTGTTTTTTTCATGTTGTTCATGTATCTTCCCCTCTAGCAGTGCAGATCTGAGGTATTACAGATTTCCCCGTATAGGCTTATAGTGGCCCTATAGGTTTCCAAAACCCTTTCTTTAAGGGGAGATCAATATTAGCAGTGCCCAATTCAGACACTGCAATCCTAGACCAAATAGTCCCTGACAATGAGCTTCAAGCCTCCAGCAGGTGTCTCAGGGTGGGATTTGCCCCACCTAAATATCAGAGCTCCAGCTTCTAGCATTATCCAAGATGGCCGCTCTGATTTCGAAATGTGTTGGCAAATGGGGAGCCAGCTCAGAGTGTGGCCGTGGTCAGCAGGAGGTCCTGGAGGTAGGATGCAGTTGGTCAGGCTGGGGTCCTGTAGGTCGGGTGTGTTTGGTGTGGTTGTGGGATCCTGGAGGCTGGGTGCAATCAGTCTGTCTCGGGTCCTGGTGATAGGGTGCAGTCAGTTGGTCTGGGGGTCCTGGTGGCAGCGAGCAGTCAGTCGATGTGAGGGCCCTGGAGGCAGGAGTGATTGGTCGGGCTGAGGGATCCTGGAGATGGGGCTCAGTCAGTCCGGCCAGGGGTCCTATCGGGCCTCGCTGTTGTCTCAAAATGGCAGCAGCCACGTGTAATCAAACCTGCAGATACTGTGACCGTGAACTTCCAGGCAACAGCAATAAGTTTGCTGACTTGTTCGACAATTGGGAGGTGAACCTCATGCATTGGGTGATGGATAGGTATAAGGCAGGTGATGGACAGGCAAGAGGCAGGCAAATGGCGGATAAGAGATGCCTGACAGTGAGCAATCTGCACTCATAAAAGGCGTCGATATGCTGGCAGACTGCAGGTGATCACAGCAGACAAATGGGGTAAATGGCAGGCGATTGATAAGTAGCAAAAACTGCCTCACCAAGAAACAGATATCCTCTGCTTGAAACTGTTGTTACGGAGTGACAAGGAACGCAGCCTCCCTCTAGTCCGCCATCTTGGATCTCCCCTATAATATCACTCTTGCATAAATTTGAATACAAGTGTTTTGATCTGGGAGTGAAAGAACCAGTTAACTAGTAAGTGAAGTTAACTAACCATCCAGATCCCTCAGCTGAATGGCAGTGATGATTTTCTACCTGTTTTTGAATAAATAGTAGCAGTAGCAGTGCCCAAACCAACATTTGGGGATAACTCAATTCTGTAGAATATGAATAAGTGAGCCACAAAAAAATAAAATAAAATAAAATAAAAAAATTAAACAAAACTAAACATGTCTTTTTACTACTAGATTTGTTAGAGTCTCCAAAAAGGAACCTGGATGGTGACTCTCCATGAGGAACTTATTTCCTGCTTCATGAAGTTGGAGTGCAAAACATAATAACTTTGAACATAAAGTCCTGAGCCCAGGTCTAACTCTGCATTTGTTAGTTACCTACTGAAGCTGAGATTTTTACCTTCCCAGAATTTGGGATTTCTGTTCTGTCCAAAGCACAGGACCACAGTGAGACTCAGAAGATCTAAATACATGTAAGGGCTTTATAAACTGTAAAGTTCTGTGCAAACAATAGTTTTGCTGTACAGGGGGAAATGTGCTAGGTGATATAATTGCAGAATAAAGTACAATTGGGCAACAGAGGAGCGATAAATTAATTTTGACTGGGATAATTAATTTATAGCTAGCAGTTGAATGAAATGCCAAAAGCAAACAAACACACACAGGTGTTCAGGATTGTTTTTCTGACACCATTTGCTATTCATTTATGTGTTGCTTGCTATGAGCAGGAACATGGGTATAACTGGAGATCTGTGAATGCCAATCTTCAAGAGAAGGAGCTGCCAAGGACTTTGGTCAAAGATTTTATTTAGGATTTTAGAAATCTCACTATAATTATGCCTTAATAGGTAATATTGAAATATATTCAATTCTAAGCCCAAGAAATCATAACTGGGGAAAGAGCTTTAGAAAGATTATGCAATAATTTCCCTTTGTATAATTTTGACATTACCCAGAGAAAGCATGGGATCATTGCAATTTTTATGTGATTTATCAATTGCAGAACAATCTACTTGTCCAAGCAGTAAACTTTTGGCAATTCTTGCTCTCCCTGTTGCAGGTTGGCTGAAAATGTAGTCACAGGACCTACAAAAATACTCTTCGGATTTAGCAAGAAAAACTGCATTTACATCATACATTTATGTCTACCTTACCATTCTAGATCTATCGAGCACCTATTATACGCCAAGCACTAGGAAGTCAATACTCCATAAAACAGGCCCTGACCTCATGTTAGACAGTCTAACGGGAGTTACAGGAAGCAAACAGGTAGTGAAAGCACAATGTGAAAAAATACATTGCAATGTGTACACAGTACTGTGTAGCATGCAGCAGGGGGAGCGGGCATTATTTACATTTGATGTGATTGGTTAAAAAGCAGCTTAAAACTTTATTTCATGGCCCAAGAAGTAAGGATAAGGAGGTGTTTCTTGAGAGAACCATAAACTGACTCAAGGGAACAATGAGAGAGAAAGTACAAAGTCAGTAAATAGGGAAAGCAAAAAAGGCAATCAGAGCAGCAAAAGCAGTCCTGGCTTCTGGGTGAGAGGACTCATTCTTCCTGGGAGTGATCCATCAGTCTGCTGTTGCTAAAGGCTGGACATCAGTTTGCTGTGTGGCCTGGTGTCTTAAGGGAACAACCCAGGAACTAATGCTCACAATTAAGAAATGGTTTTGAACTGGAACAAGACTTCCAGGTAGCCTGAGTAAGGCTATGCCTTATGCCCCAGAGGCTTACCACTGACTTGGAGTTTGTATTGGTGGATTCATCTTCAAACTACAGAAACCACTCTAGCTAATGTAAGCAGAACAGGAGATATTGCCAGATAAGAAGTAACTATGAAATTATATGAGGGGTTGAAAGGTCTGTCTCTAGGATTGTGCTTCCAAGAATTCCCAGCTTCCAAAGTCATATAGCCTCAGACAGAATCAGGAATGTAGCACTTCGGCCATAGGAAGTCACAGGGGACTGATGGAAGTTCCTGCTGCACAAACTGGTGCTTCTGTCTCAGTCCATGTCAGCAAACCAATGTCCCTCCCTCTCTATGTCCCTCCTCCCTTGATTTAGTTCTGAGTTAACAGTTCAAGTCTCTTTCTTGTGTATTGGGAGTCTTTCTGGAATCCAAGCTGCAAGGGAGTCTGGCAAATGGGCAAATTGGGCTTTCTGGTCTTTATAGCACAGGAATGCACACTAGGAGGAGGTCAGAATAAGTCTGGAGGAAGTCAATCACATTATCTGTCACCCATACCCCTTCTTGAGTCTAATGAGGTGCTACTGCTAGAGGTGAAACCCAAAGAACATAACTGACTCTTACTCTTTCAACTAGTAGGATTAGGGATCTGGGTGGAATATTGGATCTTACTGGTCCTGTAGGGTTGGGAACGTGGGCAGTTCTTCAGAGTTTGTAGGAGCTGGAGAAAGACAGTAATGGAATTGATGATGATATGATGGGAAAAGCCAGGCAACCAAGAGAGCTCAGCTTCCAAGAGTAGGAGCACAGGAATGGCCACCTATTTATTACAATTAATTCTGGTAGAAGTCATGATGCTGGCCCATTGCTGAATTAAATAGGAGGGCAAGAGCACACCACCTAGGTCTTTCTGGTGTTATGTTGATTTTGGCCTTGATATTTCCTGAGATACAAATCACTTAATATAATTGCCTTGATGGGCAGTTTTCCTTCTGAAGTAGACTTCGCCTTTCTCTTCCCTTATGAGATTGGGTCACGAGACCACCTGCAGGCCCAGGTCTGACCAGATCATGAGCCAATGTGGCAGAGGCAGAGATGGAAGAATTCCAGCGTCATTATTCAGGAGCATAAGAACTACAACCAGACGTGGTATGTCAACCGCTATGGAATTATTCCTTTATTTACCCACTTAAACATGTCTGCTGAGCCCCGTCATGTAGAAGGCACACATGTGCTCTGCCTAGGTGAGATAATGGCAAGCAGCTTGCAAGAGAGTGAGACTCCTGCAGGTGAAGATGGAAGGAAAAGCAGAGGGAACAGTATATGCACAAGCCCTGTGGCTGAAGTAGAAGTTACAAGAGGCAGCGTGGCTGGAGGGTGAGTAGGGGCTGAACAGGAAGGGCCTGAATGGCCCCATTATAGACTTTAGCCTTTATCCTAAGTATAAAGAGAAACTTTAGAAAGGGTTTTAGGCAGGAGGATGGACATAATGAGATCAGTGCTTAAAAATTGCTCTGGCAATTTTTAGAGCAGCCCATACTTTATTTCTTTCTTGAAGAATTGAGAGGATGGGGTGGTGTGAATGGGGATGGGCAGAAGTGGGTGCGGGGAGACCAGTTAGGCAGCCTTTGCAGTAGTAGCCGAGGTGAGAAAGGGTTATACACCAGAGGGGGTGGCGGAGAGGAGAAAGAACAGGACTGTGATACTGGGAGGGGGCAGAAGACTCCGCGCCATGAGGCAGTTTTGTTCATTCTCTCCACTCCAGTCACTCCAAATTCTATTTTCACTTTTAGACTTGATTTTCTTTTTTCATATTTATCTTTTCAACTTATATCCTAGTATAAGAAAATCAAAGTGAATAGATTTTTTTAAAAAAGAAAATTTACATCACAATATGGATATGCTTACATATAACACATGCCAAAGCTTTGGAGTGGTTTAAAATCTGTATTTTCATAGTGCCATGGTCTTTTAAGAGCATAGATTTTTTTGCAGTGTTTTATCTGTCTGACAAGGTATTTCACCTTTCCAAGCCACAAATTCACCTCGAGTATATGGAGATGATAATAGTACCCACCTAGATAGATTTTGCTGAGAATTAAGTGAGATGATACATATAAAATCATCAGTATAGAGCCTGGTCTAATGAGAAGGCTCAATGAATGTTAACTAGTATGTTGGTCATAGCTCCTGACTGACCATCCTCTGGCCAGTGTCCTGATGCTCCTGAAGGCCTTCAGAGCCACCACTGTGCTCTGTGCAAGCAGTTACTGCATGACAGACTTGTGCACAGATTGCAAGGACACTGAAAAGATGGGTCTGCATATTGAATTCAATTCTGCCAGTTTCCTCCCAAAGCCAGGTTCTGCCTCAGGGACTGTGCAGCGCTTGTTGGAGAAGACTGCATGGTGGATAGGTGGGGAGGAGGAGAGGGAGAATGGACTAAAGAGAAGACTGTGATGTGAAACAAAGGGTTTCTGCTCCTGCTGGTAATTTAGTTATCATTTTATTTTGACTCAATTTGTTCAAGGACTCTGGCTTGTTTTCTTATTCCTCATTTGTTTATTGAATACCTATAATATGTTAAGCACTGCTATAGGTACTGGGCATAAAGTCGTGAGCAAAGCCCCAGCTTCTGCGAAGTTTAAATTTTGGTGGGGTGATCTCTCTTGCCAGCAAATTTTATTCTCCTGAAATCCTTAGCTGGCCAAAACTTCTTCCTCCATGATAAGGATGTAAGGAATCAACTGAATACACAAGAAAGTCCTGTTGTGTGGAGTTTGGAGCTTACTCCTTTTGGGAGTCCCCCTCATCCATGGAGGGGAATAATAGAGAAGTTAATAATCCCGATGAATGCTTCTCCCATTAGTTCCCAAAATGTTCATATCAGCGATGTATTGTTTTTACAGATGAAGAAATTGAGGCTAAGAGGTTAAGTGATTTTCCCAAGTGGAGGTGGGATTCAGCACTTGGACTTCACATACCATACTTTCTTCTATAGATTGAAAGTGATTTTCTTAATTGTACACAGATTTCATGGCTACATCCTGGTTCACATTGGCTTGATGTTGGTGGTTAGAATCTTTGGTTAATAGATTTTATATTGAAGTATACTTTCAGATAGATTGACTGCCTTTCATGGCATATGATCTTGCTTAGTGGGTCCCAAATATCAGTCCATGGGCCAATGATGGTATATGGTAAAGTTGTCACCAATCTCAGCAAAATGCAGAGTAAGGTAAATTTAAGTTCTTTTATGTCTTCCCCACTTTCCATTATGGAATGATACTGGTGACAGTGGGAGGTAGTTTTGTTTTTGTTTTGCTTATTTCAGGGTAATTGTTATTTTTCAAAATAAAAAGGTGGCCACACTATGTCTGTCAATTCATTCCTGTTAAAATTTAGTGTTTGGTTTATTTCAAAAGGCTAGGGAAACTTGATATGCTAACTAAATGAAAAATAGAAGTTCTGTTTCTAGCAATATGAATATTAGATATTCAAAAAATCCTTCTGGTGCAAAGCACTTAAAAAGAAAGCAAGATTGAAAAAAAATGTATAGTTTTATTGGCAAGAAAGAAAAATTCTTAGAGGCCAAAAATGACAAGAAAGGCACAAATTCAAAGAAAGCCATATTTGGCAGGAAGGAGACAAATCTCAGGTTTTGAGCAAGGTAGGAAATAGGATCAAGGTACCTCTCCAAAGTTGGAGTTCCTAAAAGGTGACATCTGGGTGAAGAAAGAAAATAGGGGGAAAAAAAAGTGCCTCTCAAAGGAAGTCCAGGGAATACAATTGTCTTACCTTTGGAATGCTGGGAAGGATAATTTTTCTCCTGAGAAATTCTTAATAGTGAGTTGCTCTCATTGGATTTAAGGCTAGAGCTCCCATGACTAATATGAGCTGAGAAATCCCAAGCTGAGAATTGAAAATATTCTGGGTTGTGCAGTGCCTCTGGGTGCCATATAGGAGCAAACACAAATCTTCCCTCAAGGCGGGACTCAAAGAATTTCTAGGATATAGAAGTCATATTTCTAGGACTCAAAGAATTTCCAGGACTCAAAGAATTTCTAGGATTTAATTCCAATTGACATGAGCACAAAATGGAAAAAAATCAGGAAGTAAATGAGGAAATAAGGGGTCATAGAAAGAAATAAAAAGTAACAAGCAGCAGAATAGGATCTGCAAAAACTTTAGATACTAGGAAAATTGAATACAAAATATAAAATAAAAGAAGTCTAAGGAATTAGATGGCAGATTTAATCAAAGAACCAATTAGAGCTTTTACAAATGAAAAATACAACCACTGCCATTTTAAAGTCTCAGTCATAGAAGGTGAAGAAAGAGTTAATGAATTGGAAGATAGTTATGATGGAATTACTCTGGTGCATGGAGGAGCAAAGATGGAAAATATGGCAGGTAAGTTGAGAGGAAGATCAAGTGAAGAGGTATAATATATATCTATAGATGTATAGAAGTTACATTAAGTTAACTAGTATTTTTGATCATAACTCCTGGTTGACCATTCTCTAGTCAGTTACCTAATGTTCCTAAAGGCCTTCAGAGCAACCACTGAGCTCTGTATAAACAGAGTTAACAGGAGAGTTGTATATCTGAAGTTATAATGGATGAAAAATTTCTAGAATGGAAGAAATAAAGGAATCCTCACATTCAGAAATCTTTATGAATACCAGGAAGATTAAATTACAAGCCCACACCTAGATACATCATATTGATAAACAGATCTTGAAAGAAACTATAGAGAAAATAAAAATTATTTGTAAAGGAATGAGAATAAACTGATAACTGTCTTCTCAATAGCAGTAATGGAAATTAAAGGATGGACATATATATATTCCTTCATTGAAAAATATTTAACAAGTCAATGTAATATCTAAAGATTGTATCCAAAAATGCTGATTTTTTTTCTTTTTTAGCTTTAAGAAACCACCTCTTCACCTGTAGCTGAAATGAAATACTGCACAAACCTGGAATTTTCTACATGAGCCCACACGTGTCCTTCATGCCTTGTTATTATGAAGTTCAGCATCTTCTTCAGACAGTTCCATGCCCTGGGTGGAATTATGTAAGCACACTGGGTTCTTACTCCAAAGTGGTTGGATCCCCTTTAAAATGCCAGATCCAGAGGAAATAAAATTGGGTCAGTTACTTCTTCACTGCTATGTGTGCTCTCACTGAATTTTGCATTGCAAAATGCCATGGATATTTTTCTACTATGAGGGCACTCTGATGAATTTAGGTCATTGCATAGTCACAGGGAAACACCACTTGGGGCCTCTTAAATTATGACTCTTTTGAGTGACAGCCATAACCTCTCAAGAAGCAGTGGGTCACATCAACCAACCCATCACCTCCAATGTAGAATTACTGTCCCTATTTATTAGGGTGACCACCTTCTTTCTACGATTTATAGGAAACACGAAAGATCTTATATTCATCTTTCCCAGGGCAAATGAAGCCAGTTGTTTACAGGGAAGAGATCTTCTCAAGGAGTTGTATTCTCCTGAACCAATGAAGTCTTCTCGCTCACATTTCACTTACAGGAATTAATCTCAAACTGGCAGAATCCTTGCATCAAAACATAACTGCCAACTTCTTTTGCTAAAGTAGAGACAAAAAACTCACAAAGTCAATCTTGTTCAGGACAGCTCTTTTGGATAAACCACTACTGGAATAGTTTGGGTAAACTACTACTTATGTCCAAATATTGTTTTAACTGTGGATTATATGTTTGCTTGTGTGAAAATCCTATTCCTTGTTCATTTATAAATAGGGGAAGTATCTCTGATTGTATATGGTTTCCAATGAAATGATGTTAACAAATATCCACCTTGTTTGTTATGAAAAACACAGGCAAATTATAAGATGTAATCTGTAGATGTCAAACTTGTGTTCCTTACTGGAAAATAAGGCTGATGTCTTCGTGTGAATATACTGGAAAAAAGCAGCTATGCTTCTCTTCATTCAGAACCCTAACATACATTGTGGAGTCAGAAAGTAGATCCAGTATAACTAGACCACATTCATTCAGTAGCAAACATCTGCAAATCAGCTGTAGCCAGCAATTCCATGTGTGTGCATGTGTGAATGCGAACACAAAATACATCAACGTTAACAGAGAACTCAAAGTGCTTTCCTTGTGATCCACTCCAAGGAGATAGAGACCTGACATTTAAAACCTAACCACTTGCAAAAGGGCATTCATAAATTAGTAAACTTTTAAAGGAAATGAATATTCATTGAAGAGTAGCCTAAGCTGAACTCTCATTTTTTACATGTATTAGTCTACATATACATTGGCTTATTATTTTTAATCTACCTTATCATTTGTTAAATGTGACCAAGTATCTCTGGATCCTTGGTCTCAGTTATTTTTTAAAGACATAATAAGACCAGGATTTTTTTTAAAAAATCCTTTAAAAGTTAGGCTTCATAAAAGAAATAATGGAAGTCATTTTTATTCCAAGTTTCCATCTTTATTTTTTTAATCAGTTAGTGCAATAATAACACATACTCTTTATTTTAAAAGTAAACAATACTGATGTAAAAATTGAAAGTTCCCTGTATTAGTTGCTTTCCAATACTGTGATAAAATACCTAAGAAAAACAACCTAAAGGAGGAAAGATTTATTTTGACTCATAGTTTCAGAGGTTTCAGTTCATAGTCAGCTGAAACATTGTGGCAGAAGGTGTGGCAGAGAAAAGCTGTAAACCTCATGGTAGTCAGAAAAAAGCAAAAGAAAGGGACCAGGGATAAGATATAGTCCCCAAGATCTTGCTCTCAAGTACCCACTGTCTCCAAATAGGTTCCACCTCCTTCAGTTTCTATCAGCTCCCAATAGGACTTTCAGCTATAAATTCCTTAATGGATGAATTCATTGACAAAGTCAAGGTCCTCATATTCTAATTGCTTCCCCAAATCTCAGCCTCTGAAAGTTGCTGCCACTGGATACTGAGCCTTCAACATATGAGCCTTTGGGGACATTCAAGATCTAAACCATGATATCCGTATAATCCTGGTCCACACCATTCTGCATAGACAGCCACTATTAATAGTTCTAAGTTTATCCTTCCAAATCTAGAATTCATTTAATCTTCTATGTAACAATGTATCTTTTAAAAATTTTGTTCTAATTAGTTATATATGGCAGTAGAATACATTTTGACACATCATAAATAAATGGAGTATAACTTCTCATTCTTTTGGTTGTACATGATGTGGAATCACACTGGTCACGTAGTCATACATGTACCTAGGGTGATAATGTCAGATTCATTCTACAATCTTCTTATCCCCATACCCCTACCCCTTCCTTCACTCCCCTCTGTCTAATCCAAAGTACCATCTATTCTTCCCTAGACGCCCCCCCCACCACACACCTTATTGTGAATATTCAGGCTTTAGTTCTTTGGGATTGGCTCATTTTGCTCAGTATGATATTTATTCTCCAGCTCCATTCACTTACCAGCAATTGCCATATAGTATTTTATTGTGAGTACATAACACATTTTCTTTATTCATGCATTTCTTGAAGGGCACCTAGGTTGATTTCATAGTTTAGCTATTATGAATTGAGCTGCTATGAACATTGATGTGGCTGCTTCACTGTAGTATGCTGATTTGAAGTCCTTTGGTCCTTTGGGTATAAATCAATGAGTAGGATAGTTGGGTCAAATGGTGGTTCCATTCCAAGTTTTCTGAGGAATCTCCATACTGCTTTCCAGAGTGGTTGCACCAATTTGCAGTCCCACCAATAATGTATGAGTGAACGTTTTCCCCTGCATCCTTGCCAACATTTATTGTTGCTTGTATTCTTGATAATTGCCATTCTGACTGGAGTGAGATGGGTAGTTTTGATTTGCATTTCTCTATTTACTAGTGATGTTGAACATTTATCATATATTTGTTGATCAACTGTATTCATTCCTCTGTGAATTGTCTGTTCAGTTCCTTAACCCAGTTATTAATGGGGTTATTTGTTTTTTTGGTGTTAAGTTTTTTGAATTCTTTATATATCCTGGAGATTAATGTTCTATCTGAGGTGCAGGTGGCAAAGATTTTCTCCCATTCTGTAGGTTCTCTCTTCATGTTATTGATTGTTTCCTTTGCTGGGAAGAAGTTTTTTAGTTTGATACCATCCCATTTATTGATTCTTGATTTTACTTCTTGTGCTTTAGGAGTCTTGTTAAGGAAGTTAATTCCTAAGGCAACATGGTAGAGATTTGGGCCTACTCTTTCTTCTGTTAGATGAAGGGTCTCTGTTCTAGTGCCTAAGTCCTTGATCCAGTTTGAGTTGAGTTCTGTGCAGGGTGAGAGATAGGGGTTTAATTTCATTTTGCTACGTATGGATTTCCAGCTTTTCCAGCACCATTTGTTGAAGAGGCTATCTTTTCTTCAGTGAATGTTTTTGACTCCTTTGTCTATTATGAGATAACTATATTTGTGTGGGTTTGTCTCTGTGTTTTCTTCTCTGTACCATTGGTCTTCATGTCTGTTTTGGTGCCAATACCATGCTGTTTTTGTTACTATAGCTTTGTAGGATAATTTAAGGTCTGGTATTGTGATGCCTCCTGCTTCACTTTTCTTGCTAAGGATTGCTTTGGTTATTCTGGTTCTCTTATTTTTCCAAATGAATTTCATGATTCCTTTTTCTATGTCTATGATGAAGAACATCATTGGAACTTTAATAGGAATTGCATTAAATCTGTAATAGTGCTTTTGGTAGTATGGCCATTTTGACTATTAATGCTGCCTATTCAAGAACATGGGAGAGCTTTCCATCTTCAAAGGTCTTCTTCTATTTCTTTCTTTAGTGTTGTATTGTTTTCACCTTTTTGTTGGATTGATTCCCAAGTACTTTATTTTTTTTGAGGCTATTGTGAATGGAATAGTTTTCCTAATTTCTCTTTCAGTGGCTTCATCCACTGAAGTATAGGAACACATTTGATTTATGGGTGTTAATTTTATATCCTGCTACTTTCTGAATTCATTTATTCATTGTAGAAGTTTTTGGTGGAATTTTTTGTATCTTCTAAATATAGACTCATGTCATGGGCAAATAGTGATAGTTTGAGTTCTTCTTTTCCTGTTTGCCTCCCTTTAATTTCTTTCTTCTGTCTAATTGCTCTGGCTAGAGTTTCAAGATTGATGTTGAATAAGTAGTGAAAGAGCATCCTTGTCTTGTTCCAATTCTTAGAGGAAATGCTTTCAATTCTTCTCCATTCATAATGATTTTGGCTGTAGGTTTAGCATACATAACTTTTACAATGTTGAGGTATGTTTCTACTATCCTTAGTTTTTCTAGTGTTTTGAACATGAAGTGGTGCTATATTTTGTCAAATGCTTTTTCTGCATCTATTGAGATGGTCATATGATTCTTGTCTTTAAGTTTATTGATGTGATGAATTAGGTTTATTGATTTCTGTATGTTGAACCAACCCTGCATCCCTGGGAAGAATCCCACTTGATCATGGTGCACTATCTTTTTAATGTGTTTTGTATGTGATTTGCCAGAAGTTTATTGAGAATTTTTGCATCTATGTTCATCAGGGATATTGGATTGAAGTTTTTTTTTTTTTTCCTTTGGTGTAACACTGTATATTAAAGATGTTTTAATATCAGCATGCCCAACACTTTGTAGTTTTTTTCACTGTACTTCATAGAACAGATGTACCATAATTGATTTCTTACCTATGGGCATTTATATTATTTTCAATATTTCACATATAAACACCAACTTGCAATGATTATTCTTCATACACACATCCCTGCATATTTTTAAGAATATTTCTCTAGGATAAATGTTTTACATTTGAATATATTATTCATTAATTTTTAAAAAAAATTTCTTGAGATTTTTAATGAAATATAGCTGTGTTTTGCTTGCTTTTGTCCTAATTAACTTCCAGAATGCTAGTGATATGATCTTGGAGAAGCATGTTTACAGAAGGCCAAAGAAACGGAGAAACCAAGGAAAGAATGGAAGGTCACCTGAGGAAGTCACACTTCTGTACCAGCATCCTTATGTCCTTGAGAAAATGAATCAAAACCAACAAGAATATCAAGATCAAGAAAAAAATGAGAATACTGGATATTCAAAATCATGTGAAAGGATTTTTTAAAAAATTAAAATGTTGTATAGTCTTAAATAATGCACTAGAAAGTGATCATTTGTGTGTGAAATACAGTAATAATTTTATTTGACAGTATTTTTATAATCTAATTTCTTGACAAGTTTCAAGTATTTATGATTTAAGCTTTCATCTTTCTCACAAAGACTTATACTCCTCAAGAGCAGAGACTCAGTTTGGAACAAAGAATGCTTTCAAGAAACCGTTACAGAGCTGTCCTCAACTGTCCAATTCTGTTTCCAGGCAGAAGGGAATACATAAAGGACAAATAAATGGGTAAATCCCTTTACTTTTCAGACGTTCCCCCAAATAAAGAATCAAATTTACATTTTCATAGGTTTGCCTTTTGGACAAGTGTGACACAGCTGTGTATACAGTTCTTTTTTCCTTTTTCTTTTTCCCCTCTCTTCTCCTACTCCCTTCTTGTTCTTTAAAAAGAAAGTATTCCTTAGGTGACTTAATGATAAAACCCATAGAGACAGCTGTGGCCAATAACACCTTTAAGTGTACAATAACAAATAGGTCCCTTTCCTGGACGAATTCTGAGCTGCTGAGCAAGGTATTTCCTGTGGCCAAAAGATTTTCCTCACTTGTTTTGGCCAGTCTTTCCCCAGTATAAGATCTTTGAGGTTTAGTTTGAGGTCCACTTGCAAAGGACCTTCCCACATGGCTTACCCTCATAGAGTTTATCTCCAGTATGAATTCTTCCATGCTGAGTGAGGGATAAGCTGCAGGTCAAGATTTTGCTACAACCCCTGCATTACAGTGCTTCTCCCCAGCATACCTCCTTATGTGTCAAAGGAAAGAGAAGCTGTCACAAAAGACTTTCCTGCATTGTTTGCACCCAAAGTTATTTTCTCCAGTGTGGATTTTATTATGTGGGACAAAAATGGAACCATGGACAAAAGCATTTCTACATTTCCTGCATTCACAGGACTTTTCTCCTGTGTGACTCCTTATGTGTTGAGTGAGGGAACAGCGGTAGTAAAAATTTTCTCCCATTTGTTACACTCACAAGACTTTCCTAATGTATGGGCTACACTGTGTTGGAACAAAAGAGTGGTAGGTGAAGGTCTTTCCACATCCACTTTGTTTATAGGGTGTCTCTCCAATAAATGCTCATGTGCGGTGTTTAGGAACAGTTGTAGTGAAGAGGCTTTACCCCATGCTTTACCCTCGAAGAGTCATAGGATGCTGGACAGAAACAGAATGACAGTTGGTATTTTCATATTCACTGTACCCAAAGGCTTTTCTACAGCATGAACCTGGTGGTGGCATGTGAGGCGAGAGCTATGGATGAAGACCTTCTCACACTCAATGAGTTTATAGGGCTTCTTCCCCTTGTGAATTCTCATGGGCCAAACAAAGTTTACCTTTCATAAAAGGCTTTCTCACTTTTCTAGCACTCATTCATTAACCTGCATTCCAGTGTGAATCCACTGATGTCAAACGAGAAGGTAGATCTTGTTAAATTCTTTCACACATTCCCTGCTTTTGTAGAGTCTTCCCAGCATGAACCAAGGGGTCTTTACTTGATCCCTGTGAGTCATATTCATGGAAGGTAACTTCGTGGAGATTGGGTGCTATAAGCCCTACAAACACAGACTACCATCTGTCCCCAGCTCACTGTATTTAGGGCTCATCTTCCTAAGAGGGGATCTCCTTGTGGGAGATGGGAACTTCCCACATTTCTAATGATCCTTTCTGATCTTTGATCATGCTGACCTGGAACACCTTTTTAGTTCCCTGACTCAGTCTTCCCTGGAACAAGACTCTCTAGGACAAGACTGGCTGGTCTTGGGTTTTACTTTCTCTCTTGGACAGGTGCTTTGGTAAAGGCCTCTCTTCCCTGTCTTTTACCACTGTACTTCAGCTAGCAGATCAACTCTGGTTTGCATGCCTGAGGGAGGAGTCTGTAGACCTCCAGTATCACATCCAAGTTCTGGTCTTCTGAGTCTGGTCTAATTGCCCCCAGTTCTTTCTGTTGAAGGCCACAGAAGCCTACACTACTGCCTCCAATGCAGCTGCAATGGAGCAAAAGAAAAACATCTGCACAGCACACCCGCATGCACATCCACCTGCACGGAGTAAAGACACCAGAGAGCACTGCACGTCACTGAGCCTGAGGAACTAAAAGTCTCAGAGTCCTCAGTTCCATTTGGTCCACTTCTGGGAATTTAACTCTCTGTTACAGTGGAGGGAAGTTCATGACATTTGTGTCAGGAAGAAACTTCATGTAAACATGTAAACATGCACGTGGAAAGTGCATAAAATGAATTAAGTCATGCATGATATGGCGACAGAGAGTCCTACTAATGGCTTTATTTTATTGACTGACCCCACAAGAAACTATACCCAGAGGCTGGGTATTAAAGTCAAAATCCTGTGTATGGAGAAGACATGGAAATTCAGGATCTCTTTTAAATTGTTGATAGTTTCATAGTTAGTAAAATCACTTTAAATAAGTTTGTCCTCATCTCCTAAAGGTCTTTTGAAAGCAAAATTTTCCCATATGTACCAGGACATAGGATGAAATATGAACATAGAAAACTTAAACAGACTAATAACTAGCAATGGAAAAGAAGCAGTTATAAAAAAATCTTTCAACACAGAAAAGTTCAGGACCAGATGGAGTCTCAGCTGAATTCTACCTTTTTTTTATTGTAAACAAATGGGGTAAAACTTGTTTCTCTGGTTGTACATGAAGTGGAGGCGAACCATTTGTGTAATCATACATTTACACATGGAAATAGTGTCTGATTCATTCTGTTACTTTTTCCTTCCCCCCACCCCTCCCACCCCTCTTTTCCCTCTATACAGTTCCTCTTTCCTCCATTCTTGCCTCCCTCCCTCCTCCCATTATGTATCATCATCTGGTTATCAGTGAGATTTGTCTTTGGTTTTTTGAGATTGGCTTATCTCACTTAGCATGATATTCTCCAATTTCATTCATTTACCTGCAAATGCCATAATTTTATTATTCTTTATGGCTGAGTAATATTCCATTGTATATATATACCACAGTTTCTTTATCCATTCATCGGTTGAAGGACATCTAGGTTGGTTCCACAGTCTGGCTATTGTGAATTGAGCAGCTATGAACATTAATGTGGCTGTATCTCTGTAGTATGCTGATTTTAAGTCTTTTGGGTATAGACCAAGGAGTGGGATAGCTGGGACAAATGGTAGTTCCATTCCAAGTTTTCTAAGGAATCTCCACACTGCTTTCCAGAGTGGCTGCACTAATTTGCATACCCACCAGCAATGTATGAGTGTACCTTTTTCCCCACATCCTTGCCGACACCTATTGTTGCTTATATTCTTGATAATTGCCATTCTAATTGGGGTGAGATGGAATCTTAGGGTAGTTTTGATTTGCATTTCTTTTATTACTAGAGATGTTGAACATTTTTCCATATGTTTGTTGATTGCTTGTAGATCTTCTTCTGTGAAGTGTCTGTTCATTTCCTTAGCCCATTTGTTGATTGGGTTATTTGTATTCTTGGTGTAAAGATTGAGTTCTTTATAGATTCTGGAAATTAGTGCTCTATCTGAAGGATGAGTGGCAAAGATTTTCTCCCACTCTCTCTCTTCGCGTTGCCGATAGTTTCCTTTGCTGAGAGAAAGCTTTTTAGTTTGAATCTATCCCAGTTATTGATTTTTGCTTTTATTTCTTGTGCTATGGGAGTCATGTTAAGGAAGTCTGATCCTAAGCCGACATGTTGAAGATTTGGACCTACTTTTTCCTTCTATAAGATGCAGGGTCTCTGGTCTGATTCTAAGGTCCTTGATCCATTTTGAGTTGAGTTTTGTGCAGGTTGAGAGATAGGAGTTTATTCTCATTCTGCTGCATATATTTTTCCAGTTTTCCCAGCACCATTTGTTGAACAGGATGCCTTTCTCCATTGCATGTTTTTGGCACCTTTGTCTAGTATGAGAAAATTGTATTTATTTGGGTTTGTGTCCGTGTCCTCTATTCTGTACCACTGATCTACCTGTCTAATTTGGTACCAATACCATGCCATTTTTGTTACTATTGCCTTGTAGTATAGTTGAAGTTCTGGTATTGTGATACCCCCTGCTTCACTCTTCCTGCTAAGGATTGCTTAACTATTCTGTGTTTCTTATTTTTCCAGATGAATTTCATGATTGCTTGCTCTATTTCTGTGAGGTACATCATTGTGATTTTAATTGGAATTGCATTGAATCTGTATAGCACTTTTGGTAGTATGGCCATTTTGACAATATTAATTCTGCCTATCCAAGAACATGGGAGATCTTTCCATCTTCTAAGGTTTTCTTTAATTTCTTTCTTTAGTGTTCTGTAGTTCTCATTGTAGAGGTCTTTCACCTCTTTTGTTAGATTGATTCCCAAGTGTTTTATTGTTTTTGAAACTATTGTGAATGGGGTAGTTTTCCTAATTTCTCTTTCTGAAGATTCATCACTTATGTATAAAAATGCATTAGATTTATGAGCATTGATCTTATATCCTGCCACTTTACTGAATTCACTTATGAGTTCTGAAAGTTTTCTGGTGGAATTTCCCGCTTTCTCTAAATATATAATCATGTCATCAGCAAATAGGGATAGTTTGAGTTCTTCTTTTCCTATTTGTATCACTTTAATTTCTTTAGTCTGCCTCATTGCTCTGGCTAGAGTTTCAAGGACAATGTTGAATAGAAGTGGTGAAAGAGGTTATCCCTCCGTTGTTCCAGTTTTAGGGGGAATGCTTTCAGTTTTTCACCATTTAGAATGATATTGGCTATGCGCTTAGCATAGATGTCCTTTACAATGTTAAGGAATATTCCCACTATCCCTATTTTTTCTAGTGTTTTGAGCATGAAAGGGCACTGTATTTTATTAAATGCTTTTTCTGTGTCTATCGCAATAATCATGTGATTCTTGACTTTAAGTCTGTTGATATGGTGAATTACATTTATTGATTTCCACATGTTGAACCAACCTTGCATCCCTGGGATGAAACCCACTTGATCATGGTGCACTATCTTTTTAATCTATTTTTGTTTGCGATTTGTTAAAATTTTGTTGAGAATTTTTGCATCAATGTTCATTAAGGATATTGGTCTGAAATTTTCTTTCCTCGATGTGTCTCTGTCTGGTTTAGGTATCAGGGTGATATTGGCTTCATAGAATGAGTTTGGGAGGGTTCCCTCCTCTTCTATTTCATGGAATACTTTGAGGAGTATGGGAATGAGCTCTTCTTTAAAGGTTTGTAGAACTTGGCTGAGAACCCATCTGGTCCTGGACTTTTCTTTGTTGGTAGGTGTTTGATGACCTCTTCTATTTCATTACTTAAAATTGATCTATTTAAATTGTGTATGTCCTCCTGGTTCAGTTTAGGTAATTCATGTGTCTCTATAAACCTGTTGATGTCTTCGAGATTTTCTATTTTGTTGGAGTATAGATTTTCAAAATAGCTTCTAATTATGTTTTGTATTTCAGTCGTGTCTTTTGTGATATTTCCTTATTCATTCTGAATTTTAGTAATTTGGGTTTTCTCTCTCCTTCTCTTTGTTAGTGTGGCTAAGGGTTTATCAATTTTGTTTATTTTTTCAAAGAACCAACTTTTTATTTTGTCAATTTTTTCGATTGTTTCTTTTGTTTCAATTTCATTGATTTCAGCTCTGATTTTAACTATTTCCTGTGTTCTTCTACTTTTGGTGTTGATCTGTTCTTCTTTTTCCAGAGCTTTGAGCTATAGTGTTAGGTCGTTTATTTGTTGCTTTTTCTTCTTTTATTGAATGTGCTCCATGAAATAAATTTTCCTCTAAGTATTGCTTTCATAGTGTCCCAGAGATTTTGATATGATGTATCTTTGTTTTTGTTTACCTCTAAGAATTTTTTTTATTTCCCCCCGATGTCTTCTGTTATCCATTCATCATTCAATAGCATATTATTTAATCTCCAGGTGTTGGAGTAGTTTCTGTTTTTTATTCTGTCATTTATTTCTAGTTTCAATCCATTATGATCTGATAGAATACAAGGTAGTATTTCTATCTTCTTGTATTTGCTAACAGTAGCTTTGTGGCATAATATATGGTCTATTTTAGAGAAGGATCCATGTGCTGCTGAGAAGCAAGTGTATTTGCTCTTTGTTGGATGGTATATTCTATAAATGTCCGTAAAGTCTAAATTGTTGATTGTGTTATTGAGATCTATGGTTTCCTTGTTCAATTTTTGTTTGGAAGATCTGTCCAGTGGTGAGAGAAGTGTGTTAAAGTCACCTCGTATTATTGTTTTGTGGTCTATTTGATTCCTGGAATTGAGAAGGATTTGTTTGATATACATGGATGAGCCACTATTTGGGGCATAGATATTTATGATTGTTATGTCTTGCTGATTTATGCTTCCCTTAAGCAGTATGAAATGTCCTTCTTTATCCCTTCTAACTTTGACTTGAAGTCCACATTATCGGATATGAGGATGGATACTCCGGGTTTTTTTTGTGTCCATGTGCATGGTATGCTTTTTCCCATCCTTTCACCTTTAGTCTGTGGGTATCTCTTTCTATGAGATGAGTCTCTTGCAGACAGCATATTGTTTGATCTTTCTTTTTAATGCAATCTGCCTGTCTATGTCTTTTGATTGATGAGTTCAGACCATTAACATTCAGGGTTATTTTTGAGTTTTGATTTGTGTTCCCGGTCATTTGGCTCATTTTTGTTTTTTAACACAACTTGGATTCTCCTTTATTTGGCTATTCCTTTAGGGTAGTTCCTCCCTTTGCTGATTTACATTATTGTTTTTCATCTCTTCCTCATGGAATATTTTGCTGAGAATGTTCTGTAGTGCCAGCTTTCTTTCTGTAAATTCTTTTAGCTTTTGTTTATCATGGAAGGATTTTATTTTGTCATCAAATCTGAAGGTAAGTTTTGCTGGATATAAGATTCTTGGTTGGTGTCCATTTTCTTTCAGAGCTTGAAAAATGTTGTTCCAGGCCCTTCTAGCTTTTAGGGTCTGGATTGAAATATCTGCTGATATCCGAATTGGTTTCCCCCTGAATGTAATTTGATTTTTTTTTTCTCTTGCAGCCTTTAGGATTCTATCTTTATTTTGTATGTTAGGTATTTTCATTATAATGTGCCTTGGTGTGGATCTGTTGTAATTTTGTATATTTGGAGTCCTATAAGCCTCTTGGACTTGATTTTCCATTTCATTCTTCAGATTTGGGAAATTTTCTGATACTATTTCATTGACTAGATTGTTCATTCCTTTGGTTTGTTTCTCTGTGCCTTCCTCAATCCCAATAATTCTTAAATTTGGCCTTTTCATGATATTCCATAATTCTTGTAGATTCTGTTCATGCTTTCTTACCATCTTCTCTGTTTGGTCAACTTTGTTTTCAAGATTAAATATTTTGTGTTCAATGTCTGAGGTTCTGTCTTCCAGGTGTTCTATCCTATCGGTTATGCTTTCTATGGAGTTTTTAACTTGGTTTATTGTTTCCTTCATTTCAAGGATTTCTGGTTTTTTTTTTTTTTTCAGTATCTCTAACTCTTAATTGAAATGATCTTTTGCTTCCCCCATTTACTCTTTTAACTGTTGATTGGTACGATCATTCAAAGCCTGCATTTGCTCTTTCATCTCTTCATCTGCTTCTCTGATCATTTTAATTATGTACATTCTTAACTCCCTTTCTGACATTTCTTCTACCATGCTGTCATTGGATTTTATTGATGTAGCATCTAGGTTTGTTTGGGACATTTCCTTCCCTTGTTTTCTCATATTGTGCATGTATTTTCCCCTCTAGTAGTGAAACTCTGAGATATTGCAGATTTCCCCTATTGACTTATAGTGTCCCTGTAGATTTCCAATAATTCACCTCCTAGCCTTCAGTAGCCCGAAGTCTTGGAGGAACTTGATAATGCAGTGATCCACCAGGAAGCTGCCCCTCTAGGGGTAGTGACCTTCAGGTGGGTATATTCCCTGCTAGTGGGCAGAGGCGCCTCCACTTGTTGACCGATGGTCAGCCAAAGGGAGACTAGACATCAGGCTGGGGCACGGCGGGTCTGGGCCTGGGTCTCTGGTTCTACAATCCTGTTGGGAAAGCCTTGCCTGGCGGGGAAGACTCACTTGGCAGCCCTCCTCTGTGACATTCCCTGTGGTCTGCAACTACCACCTGGACTGGGGAGCATGGCCCTGGGAGGGAATCTCCCGCTGGGCAGCCCTGCTCCGTGAAGCTGCCTGTGGTCCGGGCCTGCTCCATGGGTGGGAGGAGCCTAGCTCTGCGTGGAAGCCTCTTTCTGGGCAGCCCTCCTCTGTGACTCTTACAGCTGTCCGGGGTCACTACTCCAGTTGGGGAGTCCCGCTGGGCAACTCTTCTCCACAAAGTTCCCTGACTACCACCCGGCTGGGGAGCCTTGCCCAGTGGGAGAGACTCACCTGGCAGCTCTGAGTTGGTCCCGAGTCTCTCAAAACCTCCTCTTCTTGAATCCTGAGTTCTGGAGCCTCATGAGATGCAGTCACCCTCTAGTCCGCCATCTGGTCTCCTCCCTGAATTCTACCTTTAAAGAAGAACTAATGCCAATGCTCTCAAATTATTCCATGAAATAGAAAGGGATGGAACATTTCCAAATTCATTCTTTGAAGCTAATATCACTCTGATACCAAAACCAGGTAAGGACACATCAAGGAAAGAAAAATATACATCAATATCCCTAATAATCTTAGATGCAAAAATCTTCAATAAAATATTGGAAAATCATATGCAACAACATATTAAGAAGATCATACATCATGATCAAGTTAGTTTTATCCCAGTGTTGCAAGGATGGTTTGACATTTGCAAATCAATAAATGTAATTCACCACATAAATAGAATTAAGGACAAAAGTCACATATCCTCTCAATAGATGCAGAGAGACCCTTTGACAAAATTCAGCACCCATTCAGGATAAAAAGCACTGAATAAAATAGGGATAGAAGGTACCTCCCTCAACATCACAAAGGCTATATACAACAAACTCAAAGTCAATATCATATAACTGGGGAAAAAACTGACACATTTTCCCTTAAAATTCAGAATAAAACAAGAATGTCCACTCTCATCACTCCTATTCATTGTAACACTAGAATTTCTACACAGAGCCATGAGACAAGAGAAGGAAATAAAAGGGATAAAATAGGAGTAAGTCGAATTATCAATGTTTTTCCTATACTTGGAAGATCCAAAAAGCTCTATCAGAAGACTGCTAGAGCTAATAAACAAATTCAACAAAGTAGAAGTTTATATAATCAGCATGCAAAAATCAGTAGTTTTATTATACACCAATGATGAATCTACTGAGAAAGAAATCCAGAAATTCCATTCAGAATAGCCTAAACAAACAAAAACAAACACTGGGAATAAATATAACCAAAGAGATTAGAACACTGAAGAAAGAAATTGAAGAAGACAAAAGAGAGAGAGAGACCTCCCATGTTTGGGGATAGGCAGAATTAATATATCTGATAAAGGATTCATATTTGGAAGTTATAGAGAAGTGCTAAAATTCAACAACAACAAAAATGACAAAACCTGATTCAAAAATGGATAAAGATATTGAATAAACTTTTTTTTCCCAAAGAAGATGTACAAATGGCCAATAAGCACATGAAAAAAAAAAAAAAACTTCACTGTCACAATCATTAAGGAAATCCAAATCAAAACTATGAAGAGATGTCACTCACATCCATAGAGATGGCTACTCAAAAAAAAAAAAAAACTATAAAATACCAAAGATTGGTGAGAATGTAAAGAAATTGGAACCCATTAGCACTGTTGGTTAGAATGAAAAATGATGCAGTCACTGTGGAAAACAGATCCAGAAATTTCATTTCTGAATAGGTTATGACCTGAAGAATTAATATTGTTAAAATGGTCATATTACTAAGAGAAATATACAGACTCAAGCAACCCATATCAAAATACTGATGACATTCTTAACAGAACTAGAAAGAAATGGTATATAATTCATTTAGAAGACCAAAAGGGCCAGAATAGTCAAAGAATTCCAAGTCAGAAAAGCAACACCGGAGACAACACAATAACTGACTTCAAACTATACAGAGCTATAGTAAAAAAACTGCATGGTAGTGTCATAAAAATAGACACACAGACTAATGATACAGAATGGAAGACACAGAGACAAACTCACACAGATACATTTTGTGTTTGTATTTTTGTTGCCAAAAACATACATTGGAGAAAAGACAGTCTTTTTAACAAATGGTGCTGGGAAAAATGCTTATAATATGCAGAAGAATGAGACTAGATCCTTATCTCTCAGCATGTACAAAACTCAAATCAAATGGTACACAGACATAGGGATTAGACCAGAAACTAAGGATTGAGAAAGTTCAGGAAATAATACCAAGAATTAGTAAATGAGATGGCATTAAATGAATAAGCTTCTGAACAGCAAAGGAAACAATTAGGGATGTGAAGGGTGAATCTTCAGAATGGGAGAAAATCTTTGGTAGCTTACTCTTCTGACAGAGGATTAATATATGGAATACATAAAGAACACTTGATAAGGAATTTATATCTAGAAATATAAAGCAATTCCATTCAGAATAGCCTAAACGAACAAACAAAACAAACATAGGAGCACTGCTGATGAATTACTCTTACAACTCAATAACCAAAAGAGAAAATGCCTAATTAACTACGGGCAAAAGATTAGAATAGATATTTTCTCCAAAAAGGTATATATAAATGGCCAATGAACACATGAAAAGACGATTAACTTATTCATCATTGGTAAAGTGTAAATCGAAACCACAATGAGGTTCCACTTCACATCTGCTAGGATGATGAAACTGAAAAAGACAGTAACCAGTATTGGCAAGGATGTGGAGAAACTGTAAACCTTGTATATTGCTAGTGAGAAAGTAAAGTGAGGCAACCACTTTGGAAAACAGTCTGGCGGTTCCTCAAAAATTCAAACATGGAGTTACCAAAGGACACAGCAGTTTCACTTTCAGATAGTCATAAGAGAAAAATTAAAACATAGGTCCATGCAAAAACCTGTACCTGTGTGTTCATAGCACATGATTCATAATAGCAAAATTAAAAACAACCTAAATGTCATGATAAGTAAACATGGTTTGTGATGTAAATGGAATACTACTCATCCACAAGGAACTAAGCACTAACGCTACAACATGGATAAACTTTAAAAACATTATCCTATGTAAAAGGAGTCAATCATGAAAGAATTTGTATTGCTTCATTCCATTTATATGAATTGTCCAGAACTGGTAATTCTATAGAGATAGAAAGTAGGACTGGGAGTGAAAGAAAGGAATGAGGATTGAGTGCTAGTGGTTATGGAGTTTCTTTTTGGGTAAAGAAAAAATGGAGATGGTTGGCTCATGGAGATGGTTGAACAACTTTGTGAATAAAAAGCATTGAAGTGTATACTTTAAATGGGTGAATTTTATGTATGTGAATTAGATCTCAATAAAGCTATATTTTCTGCCTTTTTGAGAACCATATTCAAATGTTCAAAAGAAAATTTCATTTCAGGCATGTACACAATAATATAATGACCACCCTTATATTTTCATGCAGCTTAATAGATAAAATCCTTCAGATGCAATGAAAGCTTCTTGACTCAAACTCATGCCACTTTTGGAAGAAACTGGATTGTTCATCCCTAGAGGTGAACTTGCTAGCTATCATTTCTTAAACATTTTTTAGTCGTTTGCCACATCTGTATTTATATATGTGCATTTAGGAAACATATACATTTACTTGCAACGTGTACCCTGCTCTTCATCTATTACTCTGAACTCTTCCAAAGTCTAGGTTGTAATCCAGTGTAATCCAAGACTGCATTGCCACCAGTCCTATGGAGATCTTCCAGAATATCCTGAGGAAGGTAAGGATCGCTCTGCTTGCAACTCTTTGAAGATTCTAAATCCATTCTTATAAAAGAAACATTTCTCTTGAAGAAACTGAGGATGAAAGGTATCACTTTCTGTGCTATGCAGATTGAGTGCCACAGGATCACACAGAAAATTTATGCTTTGGAATCACAGTTGTCTTTTGCTTCTATTTCTTTGTGGTTCACATTCTTTTAGGAGGCACTTCTATATGGTAATTTTCCACCTGTTCTTTAAAAGGTTTCCCAATACCCTAAAAAACAAAAAACTGAGAGTTAATCTAACTAAGGAGGTAAAAGAGCTCTATAATGAAAACTATAGAACACTGAAGAAAGAAATTAAAGACAACCTTAGAAGATGGAAAGACATGCCATGTTCTTGGATAGGCAGAATCAATATTGTCAAAATGGCCATACTATGAAAAGCAATATACAGATTCAATGTAATCCCATCAAAACATCAATTACATTCTTCACAGAATTAGAAAAAACAATTCTTAAATTCATTTGGAAGAATAAGAGACACAGAATAGCCAAAGCAAAGCAGGAGGCAGCAAAATACCTAATCTGAAATTATACCACAGAGATGTAGTAACAATACAGCATGGTACTGGCATCAAAATAGACTTGAGGATCAATGGAACAGAATAGAAGACACAGAGACAAATTCACATACCTATAACCATCTGATATTTGACAAAGGTGCTGAAAATTTATCTTGGAAAAAAGACAGTCTGTTTAACAAATGATATTGGGAAAACTGCATACTATATGTAGAAAAACAAAATTAGACTCCTATCTCTCATCCTGCACAAGATTCAAATTGAAATGGATTAAAGTCTTAGAAATTAGACAAAAAATGTTACAACTGCCAGAAGAAAACATACAGTCAACCCTTCTCAGATAGGTGCTGGTACTGACTTTCTTAATAAGACCCCCAAAACACAAGAAATAAAACCAAGAATAAGTAAGTGGGATGCCATCACACTAAAAAGCTTCTGCACAGCAAAGGAAACAATTAAGAGCACGAAGAGAGAGCCAGAATAGGAGATAATCTTGGTTAGCTACTCCTCTGATATGGGATTAATATCTAGAATCTACAAAAAACTCAAAAAACTTAACACCAAAAAAACCCCCAAATAACCCAACCACTAAATGAGCAAAAGAATGAAACAGAAACTTTCTCAAAAGAAGAAATGTATGTGGCCAACAAATATATAAAAAATACATTCAACTTCTCTAGCAGTCAGGGAAATGCAAATTCAAATCAAAACTACACTAAGATTTTATCTCACTCCAGTCAGAATGGCAACGATCAATAATACAAACAACAGGGCTTTGGTTATAGCTCAGTGGTAAAGTGCTTGCCTGGCATGTGTGAGGCACTGGGTTCGATTGTTGGCACCACATAAAAATAAATAAAATAAAGGTACTGTGCCCATCCACAACTAAAAATATTTTTTAAGAAAGAACACAAACAGCAATAAACACTGCCAACATTGTGGGGAGAAAGGTACACCTGCACATTGTTGGTAGAACTACAGACTAGGACAACCACTAGTACAACCACTCTGAAAAGCAGCATGGAGTTTCCTTAAAAAACTAGGGATGGAACCATCATATGACCCAGCTATTCTACTCTTTGGTATTGTTCTAAAAGATCCAAAATTGGCATACTACAGCAATACAGTCACATCAATGTTTATAGTAACGCAATTCACAATGGCTAAATTATGAAATCAACCCAGATGCCCATCAATAGATGAATGGATTAATGAAGTGTGATATATACATACAATGGAGTTCTACTCAGCCATAAAAAGAATGAAATTATGGCATTTGCTGATAAAGGATGGAAATGAAAAGTATGCTAAGTGAAATTAGTCAAACTCAGAAACTCAAAAGTCAAATATTTTCTCTCATATGCAGAAGCTAGAGTAAAATAAAGGAAAGGGGGAGGAAAGGATAGGATACCATAAAGAACCAGTCAAATATAAATTAATAAATGAGTAAAAGGAAGTCTAGTAGAAGAAGGAGAATGGGAGAGGAGAGGGAGGAGAGGAGGGGAAAGGGTGAGGGAAAAGGGGATTATGAACTGAAATTGAATTCCTTGCTTGTATGAGTGTGTTGGGATGACCCAACTCCTGTGTATAGCTATAAAGTTCTAAAAAATAGAGTGTGTTTTGTTGTCTAAACTGTTCTGTTGCAAGTCAGTAGAAACAGAATATTCCCATTATTTAGTCTTAAAAGCTGGTCCCTGAATCCAGCTATAGCTGTGAAGGATTCCATTTCTATGACTAAAACTTAGAGTAGCTCCTTTCTATCTGGGGCATACCCAATCATCTCAGGGTGCTCTTGGACTTCTTTTTCATCCAGCACTAAGTCCTTCATAAGCTCATCTGTGTTGATAGGCCTGTAGTCTTCCCCAATTCATCCCATAAAAATGCTTAGTTTAGAGAGATATTCCCTTGCCATCTCTGTCTACCACAACTGTATAAAGCACAGAAAGAAGGAAGAAGAGCAGATCTGTATGAGCAGATCTTTGGCCACGATCACCTCTATAACTCCAATTTGAGATTTAAAACAGCAGATGGACACTGTGTTCATTTTAATTCAGTGTATTTCCCACCACATTCAGGATTCCCCACCATAAAACTCTTAGGTCATTGGCTGAAAAGTGAGATGCAATCTTTGGTTGTTTGGATGTGGAGGTTCATGGCCTCTCTAAGAACTTATTAACTAATTCTCCCATTACCGTCCTTTCCAACAAACCACTCCAGCCAGAGAACAGGGGCTAAGATGAGGAAGAAGGGATCTTGTAAATAACCTATTCTTGAGTATAAGAGGGGATCTCCCAAACTGTGCCTTCCCCATTCTTTTCTTATAGCTTCTTCTCATTTTCTTGTCTACTTAAAGGCTGCTCCGTACTGTTGGCCCAAAGCTCTGAAGCAGCCAGTTTGAAGACTCTTCTGTTAGTAGCTAGACAGGTGTGGCTATTATCATTTTAGGACTTCAACTGAAGACTCTTTGAAGATTTTTTTGGGGGGGGACTCCTCAAACAAGAGCAGTAAACAGAGTTCCTCCACATGTGGTCTAGTGCTGTTTTTGACCTTAGGTAAATGTTGAACTGATTATTTTGATGGTGAGCTCTGGAATTTTTGTACAACACAGACTGATTTACTTCAGCCCACTCTTTCTCTCCACTAGTTCTTTAGAAGATAGTGCTCAGTTTTATAGGTTTTTATTGTGACCTACAGGTTCAAATCTTTCCTAGGAGCTGATAGATAATAACTCTTTATCATTCTGATATGCAGAGAACCCAGAGCAGGGTTCCCTTGAGGAACCCTCTCTCTCACATGTTCCAAAATAGAGGAGTTGTACATCCTTCAAAATGCCCAACTGATCCGGTCCCTGAGTGTTTCTCAAACAGTCTCTTTATTTATTCAGTAAAACTTAATTGATGGACTCTAGTTCTAGTCAAGATTGAATAGCCCCATTTCTCACTAGTCTTACTTCTTATAACTAAAAACTCCTGGATATAACAAACAAAAGATGAATGTGAAAAGTGAGAGGGAAGAGGCGAATTGCTGGCACCTCAGGACTTGTAGAATCACACCTTGGTACCTTTCCTGGGTCCTTTTACTTCTAATATATCCCGAACTACAGGGTGTTAGAGAGGGCTGCAGTCTGGAATTGCCAACAGGCAAAGACAAAAGAAACCCCAAGAGCAGAAAACCTTTTTGATAGCACCTGGCTTCCTCCAGGCAAATGCCAAAGCAAAAACAATGACTAATCTGTGGTGACAGATGTATAAAGTGCAAAAGTAAATGAAGCGGATGAAACTGATGACACAGGCAGTGCCTATATTTGAGGAGGACCCTGTGAACCAGAGGAAGCATAATTAAGCATCTTTGTACTTTGTTGTAAGATTAGGGGAACTATAGATATGACTTAGGGGAAAAACATCAAGTTCAGATTTGAGTTTTAGGTGGATCATTTTAAGGGTTAATGGAGGCAATGGCAGTATTCCAGGTGAGAGGTGCTGAAAGTTTCAATCTGAGCAGGGACATTGGGAATGTGAAGAAGGGACAAGATTCCAGAAATTTAGGGGCTTGGGAACTTGATAGGTGGTGGTGAAAAATAAGCAACGGGTCAAGAATGACTTCTAGGCTTCTGACTTGGATGGCTCGGTATATGAGAGGCCACCAACTGAGAGAGAGAACATAGAAGAATGATATTTGGGAGATGGAAATGTTGAGTTCATCTTTGAACATGGTGAGTTTGAGGTACCTGTGAGTCATCCAGGTAGGGAATTTCTCCCATGTCACTAATGTAGAGTCTAGATACAGGAAGTAGATTAGCACCCAATTAGCGTGTCTTGACCACTTGGACCTTCTAGTCCTATGCAAATGAGTCTGGGTGCATAGTCATGACTCACCCATAATTTTCCCCTGGAGGGCAGAGTCATTTGGTCTAACCAGGGTCTTTCAGTTATTTTCTTTCTACAGGTTACACATCTCAGAAGCAGCCCAGGTCTTTTTTATAGACCTGGGCAGCCATATCTGCATAGTACATTTGATTAGGCGAATTCTCAGGGAGCTCTTATTTTAACCTGAACCTTTTGAACAAAGTAGGATTTTTATAAGACCCTCCAAATGGGCCCAAGTCCACCTCCCCCGAAATATCCCTCTAATTTCCAGCATAAGAAAGAGTGAGTTACTCTGGCTGACATCTTAAACAAAAACTGGAAAGGATAGCATGAGTGAGCTGCATTTGCAAGAAGAGTGGTAGTGCTCAGTTTATGCTCACTTTGCAAACCTCAGGGCTATCACCCCTGGTCATAGTGGGGCCAGCCTCGACAATGTGCCTTTCTCTGAGGATGTTTTTTAAATTTTTTTAGTTGTAGATGGACGCAATACCATATTTTATTTATTTATTTTGATGTGGTGCTGAGGATCAAACCCAGTGCCTAAGGTGTGCTAGGCAAACGCTCTACCACTGAGCCACACTCCCAGCCCTGACCCTGGTCCTCTTATCAAATGATCTTCAGTTAGCTTGAATTAACAGGTGTCTCTGCAGAGGCAGCCAGCAGCACCCAGATCTATCAATCTGCAGACATCTAAGAGCAAGCCCAGGATCTCTGCATCTAAACCTTATGGATCCTCTGTGCACAGGAGCAAGACAATGATGATTCAGACTCATGACCCCTGGTAACAAAGACATTTGCTGGTAAATGACATAGACTCATGCCAAGTTAAGAAGAATGTATTACAGTCCCATAGAGGTGATTGCAAATTAATGAAGGATTAATGCTGTGATTTAATTTAGAGAAGAGATAGGGTGGCAGGTTATGAATTTGAGAGATGCTTCCTGATGAGGGTAGGGAGATTTTATATTAAGTTGTTAATTAATGATTGATTAAGCCCCAATAATTTCTGAGGCACTACAGTTGGTGTATTGGAGAATGTGAAGGTGGATAAGACACTGTTCCTACATTCAAAAGGCTTATAGCATGCATGGAGATACACATACAGGTGGAGATGAAGGCTAGAAGTTTTTGTTCTGTACCCTCCCTTTGAAGTCACAAAGGAGATAGTCAAAGACCAATGGGAATTAGAATACTTATGTTTATGTAGTGATACTACTTTAACTCATTTTAAAATTTGGTTCAGACAGGTGTGGTGTTGCAGGCCTGTAATCCCATCCACTCAGGAGTCTAAGGCAAGAGAATCACAAGTCAGAAGCCAGTCTGGGTAACATAGTGAGACCCTGTCTCAAAATAAACAAATAAACAAACAAACAAAAAAGGGCTGAGGATGCAGCCCAATGGTGGCGCACCCCTGGTTTAATCTCCAGTACTGCAAACCAAACCAACCAAAAACTCAACCAACCAACCAACCAAAAAATTGGTTCTTAAAACAACTCTTTGAAGTTAATGAGTAGGTGGTACAACTTTTATTTTACGAATGAAGAATTTTAGTTCAGCAAAATCCTAGTGTGTGAGGTTCTAAGATCTAAGTAAGAATGCATGCCTTCTCAACTGGGCCTTGTGGAGAGAGTTTGTTGTAATATGCCAAGAAAGACACTCTGGGCCAGCAGAGGCCTTGCCTGTGAGGTCATCCCACACCCTAGGATGCTGAAGGAGAGGAAAGTAAGAAGGAATAAGGTGGTAACATTCTGTCGTTGCCTGTTTCCCAGGCCTCCCCTGTAGCTGTAAGAGGAGGATGATTACTTTTATATTTCAAATTATACCCCCCTTTGCCTTGATAAGCTTGATAGGCTTCCTGCTCTTGAACCATTTCTACCAGCTATTTCTTGGAGTTCCCACCAGGAGGGTGGGTCAGTCTGCTTGGATTTTATGTTGGTAAAAACGGAAATCTCACAGGATGGCGTCACTGGTGTCCATGGAGAAGGGAAGAACCCCCCTTCTAGTGATTCATGAAGTTATAAGGAGGCTTAAACAGGGAGGGGAACAGATATTTAGTTTTTCTTCAAATCCCTGACTCTCATCAGGGTCCTGAATTCAGATTGTCTGAAGGATAAGAGCTAGGATAGATCCAGGTGACATATGCCCTTTGGGATCTGACAGGAGAAGAGATTCTGAGAACCTAGACTTTGTTTCACTACAGAGGGCCTCATACTGGATTCTCTTAGGAAGACCACTCTCCTGGACTTTCCAGTCCTCTGGTAAATAGGTTTCTGGTAGGCCTGCCCCATCTGGGACACATATACCCAAATTCCCGTTTTTATGTCAACAAGAAAAAAGGGGGCTGAGATGGGAGGAGGGTAAGTGGCATGCCAGATACAAAGTGGTAGCTCTGAGGTGCAGTAGGGAGTGGTCTGAGTCCAGGAAAATAGTTCAGGCAGCACAAAACATATTCCAGAACATGATAAGGAGATGGGGTAGGAAAGGAGACTGTAGGAAGTCAGGACTTTCTATGACAGGCTCTGCAGTCAAGTTAGGGAGGAAGGGTCCATAGTGCCAAAGTTGGAGTATTTGGACCACTGGGAAAGAATCTGAAGGATCAGTGAGATCAAACCACAGGTGGGGCCCTGAAAGAAACTTTCAGTGTGTTTTTTTTATTTTTATTTTTTTAAATTTTTTTAGTTGTCAATGGATGTTTGTTTTATTTACTTGTATGCAGTACTAAGGATGGAACCCCAAGGCCTCACACATGCCAGGCAAGCATTCTACCACTGAACCACCACCCCAGCCCCATCATTCAATTTTTATGGACCTGGTCACCTCCATCCGCCCTCAGGAAAAGAGAGGAACCAGAGGGTCGTGAGTGACTGTGGTGTTCCTGGACCTCTGAGTGAAGGTGAGTGAGTGGCAGGAAACTTCGTGGGTGACATGAAGTTCATCCAAACTGTACATGGCTTGCAGGAATTTAGAAAATGCCCCAAATTTCTCTGAGACTCCTTCCTCTGAGAGGTGTGGTCCCTATCCACTCCCCTCAAACATGAGCATGTTTGTGACTGCTTTGTAAAATCAAGCATGGTGGAAGAGATGCTATGTGACTTCTGAGGCTAGGTTATAAAATGTCAAGCCTGGGCTTTCATGGGAGCCACCACCATGTGTAATATCTGACTGTCCCAGATAGCCAGGATGGAGAGGCCACGTGACAACACTCATCAACAGTCACACTGACCTCAACTTTCAATCATCCCCATGAAGCACCAGACTTATAATTAAAGATATTTTAGACTCTCCAGACTATACCATCTCACCATTTGAGTCCCATTGAATGACATCAGTGAATGTCATGTAGGAGCAAATAAAATTCACTATTGTGGGCTGAATTTTGACCCCTCACCCCTACCAAAACTCATATATTGAAATCATAAACCCCTGTACCTCAGAACATTACCGTATTTGGAGACAGGGCTTTACAGAGGTGGTGAAGGTAAAATGACGTCCTATGAGTAGGCTCTAATCCTATATGACTAGTGTCCTTATTAGAAGAGGAGATTTGGATGGAGACACACGGAGGGCATGCGAAGACACAGGGAGAAGAAGTCAAGGAGAAGGGCCTCTCAAGAAACCAACTCTGCCAGTACTGCAGTCTTGGACTTCGACCCTCCAGAACTGTGAGAAAACGTATTTCCAAATCTTGTTAAATTAGTTTGTAACTGTAGTATTTTGTTATGCAAACAAATACACTCCCCCACTTAAGAATTTGTCACCTATGGGAATAATAAATAGTAATAACATGATTGCTGTTTTAAGTCACTAAGTTTTGGGGTAGTTGGTTACACAGTGACAAAAATGGGAACAAGCTCGGATTTTTAAAGTTCCTCTTGCTTTAGGGATTGAGTTTTCTGTACAGAATGGACTGCAATGGGCAAACCGGAAGAATGGATTCAACCCAGCCAAGATGATGGGGCCAAAGGCTGCACCTCAGGGCTTTTGAGGGACTTGAGATACAGGAACTTAGAGGTTTAAAAATATATTCTCATTAGTTTGAGAAAAATGGAAAAAACCTGCATACAATGCATCTTTATGCAGCTATTTTATGGATATGCCATTTGGTCAGGTGGGATTCCTTGGGAGAGAAAATTACAGTACCAGATTGCAGGCCCAGGGCCCCGTCTGACCTAGATTCTGGTTTTTTAAAAGAGTGATTATAGCTCTGGAGGTAGGGGTTAGGTCTCAGGGCCTCTACCAGGAAGCACTTTTCTTAGCCATGGGGGATACTACATTACAGCTAATTACAGGCTGTCTGCTAAGATTTTCTAATTACTTCATTTGCATTAGTCTTAGTTTCTTAAGGAGCCTGTAAGCTTTTTGAAAGCATCTTGAGGACAGGGACACACTTCTCTGGGTTTTCTACCCCAGGCAAAGCCTATCTCTACCAGATGCCCCAAAGACATTATTGAAGAGTAGAGTGAGGGAGTTTATCACCAGTCATTATGTTATGATCATGGGTTCTGCGGTCAGCCTGGGTGGGCTCAAATGCAAATTTTACTTTTTACTAGATATGGGACCTTGGGCAAGTTGTCTGACCACTCCACAACAGTTTCCTCATCTGTCCAATCAAGATATTAATATTATCTATCTTATAAAGCACTTGGAACAGTGCCTGGGACCTACTAAATGCTTATTCCATGTCAACAAATATTTATATTAATTAACATTTTAAAAAACCTTTCATTTGGCTCCTATATACTCACTACTGTCAGGTTTGGGGTTTGCATTTGGGGAGGGGAACAGGGAGGCAGGTAGGCAGATGCTGCTGGAGTTGAAAGACATGGCTTTTGGAGACACCTGAATCCCAGTTCCCCTATATATAGGCTGGGTGAATTTTACATAAGCCCCTGTCTTGACACAAGCCCATGTGTTGATTTCCAGGGCTTAGCCATCACTGCTTCTCTCTCCCCCACTACTGCTGATCCCAAGTGGACAAATCCCAGATATCCACCTGGTTTCCAGACCTACCTGGCTCCTCTGTCATACCTGTCCCCATACCCCAAAGACTAAGGATCCATCCCAGCCATAGGAGGGGCTTTGAAAAATTAAAAGGGAGCAAGTTAATTAGAAAATGCTTAATTAGAAAATTAGTTCCTTAGAAGAAAGGGAATTAACTGAAAAGTAGACCTTAATCAAGAAGCTTTGGGTACAAGAATTAACAGCTGGAGTTGGCTTATACTGGTCTGTGAATCTCAGGGATGCACATCTTTTTCCAAACTCCATGTTCAGCAATGTCATATAGGTAGCTTGAAATTAGCCACAGTGGGAGTATTTACACCACTGGCATTGACCAATGCTTCAAACTGGGGATTTTTCTTGGTGATCTGCTTGTTAAATATTTAATGTGACACCACTGCAAAAATCTAATTTAGATCCCTAGTCCAGAAGCCTGTGTCTCTGGTGATATTAGTTTAGTAGATTCAGAAATTTAAAGTGGAATCTCAGACCTCACAATGTCTCAACTCCTTCAAGACTGGTATCTCCAAAATGATTTGCACAAGACAAGTCATTGGAATGCATAAAGAAAATACCTCACCCTTTTTTTTTTTTGAGATAGGACCTTGCTAAGTTGCTGAGGCTGGCCTTCAACTTGCAATCCTCCTGCCTCAATCTCCCAAGCTGATGGGATGACAGGTGTGTGCCACACACTTGGCAATACCTCACCTTTTATTTTATCATTTTAACTTAATTTCTATTCTTAGTTTTTATACTATATAAAATAGATCACTATGGACATACATGTCATACTTTATATAAATATATATATTTGAGAATTCTCAGCTTAAAATTTTATAAACTGAAAACATGCAAAATAAAAAGAAAAAAGACATGAGATCATCATTTTAGGATAAGAAAAAAGAATTAGTGCTAATAAATTCAGATAGCATGATTCATGAGTAAAGTCTGTGTGTATGTATATTAGAAGTTAGAGGTGAAGATAAAAGGTAGAAAAGATGGTTTCTTTACTATTTTAGGAGAGGTTATTTTAATTAATATGCAAGAAGGGAGCTGGGTCCCTGTAGAGATCAAGGCAGTGGATCAGCTGCTCCTCACAGATCTTGGGAGGAGAGGCCTGGCCAGGTGCCTCATCCACTACTGAAATGCTTGGAGGGCTTGTTACAGTGCAGCACTGATAGCCGGCCCCAAAGATTTGGATTCATTAGGTCTAGGATAGGGTCTGAGGATTAATCCCCCAATTATTTGTCAGGTTCCATTTAAAAATTTATTAGGATCTGGGAATATAGCTCAGTGGTGGAGCACTGGCCTAACATGACTAAGGACCTGGGTTCAAACCCCAGCTCTGCTAAGTAGATAAATAAATAATAATAAAATTTAAAAAATACAAAATAAAATTTAAAAATAAATAAAATAAAAATTATTATACTAATCAGACATGAAATCACAGTTAATTTATTATATACCTCTAGACCTTCACTCTAGTTTCTGGTCTTCTCTTAATGTACACTAGTAACAAACAGCTTGCTTCTGGCACTGGTTCCTAACTCCCACTAGAGTAGAGGTGGGGTAAGTTTTGCTAGGGTCAATGATGTGGTGTTCCTTACATAATCACTCTCTTCTCTGGACCGCCCCCCCCCCTTCATATGTTGGCTTTTATTTCTAAATGAATTGACATAAAACATGTCCAGATGACAGCAGAGGGAGAACTAGCAAGTTTTTAAGTGATGTGATGTGGCAGGTCCAGGCCCACACTTTGAAAACCAGTGATTTAAAGAAAAATTTAAAAATAAAAGGGATTTTTGCCGATGAAAAATCATGAGACCTATGGAGCAGAATGGAGGCCATTTGGAGTAGGAGAATGGGAAGGGTGGAAAATTTGGACAAATTAAAGTCACAAAAGAAGAGGGATCTAGGTGCCCAGCATTGACCTGGGAGGCTTGGACTTATGGTGCTGCTTTACACAATCAGTAATGGAGGTCATGTTGGGCTTAGCCTGGCATGGAAACTCCCTGTTGGCATTAGTCTCTAGGCAGATAGTGCTGTGGGGTGGGCAGGAGGTAGACTGGGTTGGTAGGAGGGATGGGGAAAGGTCTTATTGGGAGACAAATGGAGATGTGGAGGCCACACGTATAGTTTGATTGTGTTTTTCTCCCTTGGAGAATTCTACATGCTCTTAGTTACTCGTACCTCAGATCATCTCTCCCTTTTTGAAACCTTCTCTCAGGTACTCTGGAAGAGTAGCTTCAATTGGATAAGGCAAAGAAAATGTGTGTCTGTTTTGAGAAGGACATTTGGAGGCCAGAGTCTGACATCCTGTCACTGTCCAGCCCCACCAGGGTCATGGCTTCCATATCCACTTTTACAAGAACATCAGACATTTGCATGGACTGCTTTCTCTGTCTGAGCAAGGGAGCAAATTAAGTACATCAATCCCTTTGGGGAGAGGTGGAGACGTGAAGAAATAGCCCTCTCTTTTACTGAGACTTTTATTCTACCTTTCTTTGATCTATGACATCATCTACATCCATGTTTTTTCCCCCTATAATATATGCTTTTCAACATTCAGCCTAGGCATACCTGAAGGTCCCATCATGTTTCTGAGGTGTTGCCTAAGAGCATGGGAGACCGGATGTGAGGATTAACACTGCCATCACAACCCTCCATAGGGCCTGCCTGTCAACAGTCGTTACAACCTCCACAGTGCTTTTATATTATTTAGGTCTATCTTCTTGCTCTGAGATTAGATATCCTTGCTTCATCTACACAACAACTTCCTTCTCCTTTTACCTGATAAAAATGACTCTTCTATAAACTTGTCTATACCAGTCATTCACTCTTATGGTTTACATTATTGTTTACATTATTTTGGTTCGGATGTAAAATTTGTAACTAGATTCTAAACTCCCAAAGTTTCTTCTTTGTAACAACCATGATGCCTAGCATAGAAGTTTTGCAAAGGAAGTTCTCAATGTTTGTTGATTGATTGACATGAAGAAATGTGTTAAGGCTGTTAAATTTGTTATGACAGAGAATCAAACAGTCTTAGCTCAGACTAGTAACTGCCTATCCAATATCAGGAATTTGGCTACATATTGAAAAGCTCTTTTAATTATTATGACATTTTAAATTAATTGTATATTTCCAACTGCATTTTTTCAGTTTTATGCATAATTATTATTATGCTGAACAGTATTTATATTTAAATGTTTAGCAGTTCATGTAAGCGACTGAAATTAGTAATGTTTTACTACTAACCCAAATTCATTTTTAATTATTCTCCTCTCTCAGTCTTGCCATTGATAATTCCTCTGATGTGCAATTTAATTCTATTCACCCAATATGTGTACAGATGTATTAAAAGATGGAGGCCTTGAATTCAACCTTGAAACAGGCTGGACTCTCCTGTAAGGGCCCCTTTCTCCTGGTCTCTCCTTTTCTGTGTCCCTGCTTCTTGTATATCCAGCCTGGTGCTCACTGTCTTTAAGCTGTACTTAAAGATTTCCTTTCTTTTCATTTTGATGTTTTATGATGACTTTCAAGTCACAGAGAAGTAGAAAGATAATACCCATATTACTGAACACCTGAATTTCACAATTAACATTTTATCACCTTTTCTTCATTTATTTGTTAAGGGTTTAAAATTTATAGACATTATGGTATTTCTCACTTAAAAATTTCATCAGAAGTCTCTAATTTTTTTTTTTTTTCTGATATGCTATAGTTTGTGTCTGGAATGTCCTCCAAAGGTCCTTGTGATAAAGACTTAGTCACCAGCCTGTGGTGCATGGGAAGCGGTGGAACCTGTAAGAGGTGGGGTCTAGTGGAAGGAAGTTAGGTCATTGAGGGCATGGCCTGGAGTTGGGGTGGGGCCCTGGACCCTTTCTGTTTTTCTCTCTTTGCTTCTGGATCACCATGAGGTGAGCAGTCTTCTCTGCCACATGCTTCTGACATGATGTTCTACCTTGCCACAGTCCCTAAGGTAACCAGGTCAAGTGACTATGAGCCAAAATAAACCTTTCTTCCTTTTGCTATCTTGGGTATTCTGTTATAGTAATGAAAGCTGAGTAACATACTATGTAACCCCAACATCATTATCACACTGTGTTAGTTTGTTAGAGCTGCTATAACAAAATACCACAGACCAGGTAGCTTAAATGACAGACATTTAATTTTTAAAATTTCTGGACACTGGAAGTCCAAGACCAAGGTATTGGTAGATTTGGTATTTTCCAAGGCCTCTCTCAGTGGCTTGCAGTTAGTCACCTTCTTGCTGTGTTCTCACATGGCTGTACCTCTGTCTTTATCTAAATCTCTGTGTCCAAATTTCCTCTTTTTCTAAGAACAATAGTCAAATTGGATTAGAACCCTCCCTAGATAGTTCATTTTACCTTAATCGCCTCCTTAAAGGCCTTATCTCCAAATAGAGTTACATTCTGAAATACTGAGGGTTAGAATTTCAACATATGAATTTTGGGAGCATACAACTCAGTCCATAACAAACACTTAACAAAACCAACATTAGTTTGAAAATGCAGTTTGAAACCAATCCATATGTATTTCTTAGAATTGTCCCCCCAAAATCTCCTTGTTTGAATCAAGGGCCAACCAAGGACTTGTGAATTAGATTTGACTATTATGTCTTCTAGATTTATTTCAATCTAGAATTGTTCTTCCCTGTTCTTTTTTCCCATGACATTGTCTTGTTAAATTAATTGCTGTTTTCTTTTTGCATTGTAGTGGTAATTTAGCTTGTTTTCACCTCTGCTGTACTGGGTTTCCTGCAAACTAAAAGTTATGCCTAAAGAACTCATTAGATTCAGGTTAAACCTTGTAGGCAAGTGCATTTCATAGATGGTATTGTACCTGGGGTCCCATAGATGGCATCATAACTCTGGTCGTTCAAGTTTAAGTGATGTTTCGATTAGTCACTAGGATCAAGTGCTGACAGCTGATCCCTCCTTTGAGCAGTTATGGTTTTGCCCCTGCCACCAGTGGGCAATCTGTGGATGCTGCGTTAGCCCTTGGAACACCTGCACACCATCATATTTTTGTCTAATGGTTTTAGTGTTCACTGATGATCCTTAACTAAACCAACTATTTCATTTAGCCAACTATTTCTACATTTGTTAGCTGGAATTATTCTGTAAAGAACTGCTTTCTCTCATCAACTGGGGGTATTTAGTTATCCTGAAATACAGTTCTGTCAGGAGAGTCAGGATAAATGATTGCTACCTTTACCAAACTTTAGAACAAGGAATTGGGGAAATACCACCTCCAGTGGGGACATACCTGGTTTGTTTTTTTATTTGGGGGGTATCATTCTTATAAACGTCTTTAATCTGTTCTTATAACCATTTTTCTTTTTCATGTTTGAATTGGCTGATTTTAGCCAGTCATGGGCCCTTCAAATTGATATATCTTTTTGATGTGCTCCCACTGATCTTTCAAAGCTTCCTTGTTTCCTGCAAGAATGAGAAATCTCAAACCTGCTCTGTTTATTCCTTGCCCCAAACCTGGAGTGAGTAATTTCTTTAAGAAGCCCTGGTTTCTCAAATACCAGAAAGGCATTTAGGAACCACAATCTGGCTCTAGTAATATTTGTTTCCACTACAATTTTTTTCTCTTTTAATAGGCAGAGCTAGATTGTGTGTGTGTGTGTGTGTGTGTGTGTGTGTGTGCATGTACATGCACATATATTATTTAAAACCATGGTTTTGTAATAATAGTTAATATTATAATTGGATTTATACTTTTAACTTTTCTCTTATGCTGAGAATCTAACATTAAGGTAGATATTTATTATATCATAATTTTAAAAAAATCCAACTGAATGAATGGAATTTTTATCACAGATTACAAATGATCACTTAGGATAGTTTGATTTTTTTTTTTTGCGGTACTGGGATCGAACTCAGGGCCTTGTACTTGCGAGGCAAGCACTCTACCAGCTGAGCTATCTCCCCAGCCTGATAGTTTGATTTTTGATTTCTTGACTTTATGATGACATGAAAGTGCCACACATTTGTCAGAAATCATACTTAGTATTTTGAATTTTGATCTTTTCCCAGGCTAGCCATATGTGATGCTGGGCAGTGGCAGGGAGCCACAACTCTCAGTCAGTCACTTGATTTTGAAAGCAAAATGCAGATACTGCACAGTGCTGTGTGTGGCTAAGATGTCACATTGGGCGGTTTAGGTGTATTTCAGTATTTTCAAGTTATAATGAGTTTATCAGGAGGTGACCCCCACAATAAGTGGAGGAGCAATTTATATCCCACCAAAGAAATACAAAGAGCTAATTTCCAGACTTAGTTGAAATTGCTTTCTCTGTGTGGTTATTATTTCTCTGTGTGGTTACTATTACTAAATTTGCAATTAGATTAATTTGTGACTTTTTCCCCCTTTGATTGTATAGATGGTCTTTCTTCATCTTTTTTCTATCTTATATATCTCAGTCCATTTTGGCTGCTATAATAAAATACCTTAGACTGAGTAACTTATAAACAACAGAAATTTATTCCTCATAGTCCTGGAGTCTGGGAAGTCTAACTTCAGGGCACCAGAAGATTTGGTATATAATGAGGGCTCATTCTTCACAGTTGGTGACATCTAGCTGTGTTCTCACATGGTGGCAGGAACTAATAACCTCCCTCCTCCAGGTCTCTTTAATGAGGGTGCTAATACACTGAGTGCTCTGTCCTCATTACTTAATCATTTCTCAAAAAGCCACACCCTTTCTGTATTTTTTCTTTTTCTTTTTTTTTTTTTTTTTTTGGTACCAGGGATTGAACCCTAGGTGCTTAGTCACTGAGCCACACCCCTAGCCCTTTATATTTCTATTTTTCATTTTGAGACAGGGTCTTGCTAAGGTGCTTAGGTTCTCAACAAGTTGCTGAGGCTGGCTTTGAACTTGTGATCCTCCGGCCTCAGCCTCCCAAGTTGCTGGGATTATAGGCATGTGCCAGCCACCACACTGGGCCAGTTTTCCATCTTGTGGAAGTACCAGAGTCTATTCAACCATTCTCCTATTAGTGGATATGTAACTTGTTTCCTTTTTTAAAAATTGCTAGTATGTACCTTGTGCAATTATTTCCTTGGAATTCCTGGGTCAAAAGTAAACACAGTTGTGATCTTGACAGACAGTGATGAGTTGTCCTCCAAGGAAGTTATATCATTTTCCTCCTAACTACAGTATACAGCACCACTTATTTCTCCATAGCCTTACTAAAAAAATAATTGCCAAAATTTTGACTTGTCAATTTGATGAGAGAGAAAAAAAGTATCATAGTGTAGTTTTGATGTTCATTTCTCCATTTATGACTGAAGTTGAGGAACTTTCCATCTGTTTGTATTTCTTTTGCTAGATGCACTGTGAGTTCAGGTATTTTGATATGTTCAGTCTTATTCTTTTTCTAGATTTCTTATGTTAAGGAGACAAACCATTTGACTGTGAAGTAAGTTCCATCTATTCTTTCCTAGTTTTTCACTTGTCTCCTGACATTTATACTTTCATGCAAAAGACTTTTCAAAAAATTTATTCATCGCCAAATTTTATGTATAAATTTGTGATTTTGATTCACAGTTAAAAAAATTCTTTACTTGTAGGTTTTAAAGTAATTCACCCATATTTTCTTTTAATACTTATAGGGTATTATTTAAAAATATATATTTGGTGCTCGCTTCGGCAGCACATATACTAAAATTGGAACGATACAGAGAAGATTAGCATGGCCCCTGCGCAAGGATGACACGCAAATTCGTGAAGTGCTCCATATTTTTAAAAAAAAAATAATCAAACATCATTGCCCTATGTAAACGTATGATTACACAAATGGTATGCCTTGACTCTATGTACAAATAGAGAAACAACATGTATCCCATTTGTATACAATAAAAAAATATATATATATATATTTGGATAGCAGATTCTTTGGAGTAAAGATTTTTTTCATATGACTATTGCATATTTCCTGTTAAATTTATTCCTGTTTTGTCTCTTTTTTCCTGCAATTGTACATCGGAGTTTTCTTCCAAAATAATTCTAACTGGTTAATGATTGCATGTAGAAAGACTATTTATCTGTATTAATTTTATATCCTGCCAATTCAGAAAATTCTTTTATTGTTAATGGTATTTTTACCATGAACTTCCTTTTGGCATGTATACATATAAACATACACAAACACACACACACACATATATGTGTATATATATATATATATATATATATATATGACAACTAAAGAGACACATGACACATGTATATATATATGTATATATAATATGACATAACTCTTGTAAATTCTTATAAAAAAGTATTCTTATGCTTTTAAATACTTCTCTTACTTAATTGAATTGATTCCAGTAAATCTTTTATTCTTGGCTTTTGTGGGAATAACTCTAGTGCTTTGCCATTAAAAGAGATATTAGCTTTGGGATTAACTCTCTTTGTGTGTGTGGTGTGTGCGTGTGTATGTATGTAATTATGTGGAGAAATAACTTTTTGATTTTTATCTTAACAGTTTTTTAAAAAATCAGTCACGGTTATTGACTTTTGTCAGATTTCTTATCAGAATCAAAGGAAGTGACCACATCCTTTTAAAAAATATAGATCTAATAATTAATATTAATGAATTTCCTAGCTTTGAAGGAGTCTTGCCATCCTGGAGTAGGCCCTACCTGATCATTCTGTATTTCATTTAATATGCTATTGGAGTCTGTGTGATAATATTTTACGTAGAATTTTTCTCCTCGGTATTTGGAAGCAAGATGGGGATCTGTCTTTCTTTCATCGTATGTGATCTTTATCATTTTTACATCAATTTTCTTTCTGAGGGGGCATTACGTCAATTTTCAATTTGCTTCATAGAACTAATTAGGAGGTTTTCCTTTATGATCTCTGTGTATTTTAAGCAATATTGAAATGATCTGCTTTTCAAAGTTTGCTGTAGCCCCGTGTGAAATCATCTAGGCCTGGCAGTCTTTCTCTTTGGGGAACGGGGGCTCTTGATGATGGAGAACTTCTTGGAATGATATGCTTACCTGTACTTCTGTCTCAGTCCTCGTTGTCCTACATGACTGAGGTCTGCAGGGGTCAGAAAGTAGAAATTAAGCTTCCAGGAGTAGAGAATACCTTTCCTAAGGCATATAGGGGCAGGGTTTGTATTGATAATATGAAGAGTTGACAGTGACAAATATTCTTTACTTGACCAAACTTTAGTCAGGCTCTAAACTTTCTAGGCCCATCTCTGCACTTGCTTGTAATCCGGTTTTCACAGAGTCCTGCCAAGTCAGTTGAGCAACAAACCCCTCACCCTCTGTATCTGATCATGCTTCTCATCTGATCAGGTCCTAATTCTTCACTGTTTCTCAGGTGATTTCTGGTCATCCTGGCCTTTCTTCAGCAAGAATCACATTAGGTCGGTTTAGCCAGAGTTCTATGCCTGATTCTTCCTCTTAGTAATTTTTTATGCACTGACTGCCAACCTGTTCCTTGGCTATAGTTTCTCACTCGTTCATGTTATCTCAGAGTTGAGCCTGATCTCTTCCTCCAACTGCAAAATTCCATTACCTTGGTGCCTGTACCCTTCCTGATGAATAAAATCTGCCTTACTGTACCTTACCAGGTGTCACTGAATAATTTTTCCACTTATACAATAGTGTAATCCCACCCAGGATGGAGTAGGATGGAGGAGGAGAAGGATGGAAGCGATGTTGGTGAGAGGGGTCTGTGGAGAGAATCTGAGCCAATGGCTAAGCTGAGGAGGCAGGATCAGCTGCTTCTTCCCAGAGAGTTTTCATCTTACTCCACATTCCAAACTATCCTGGGGGTCTCTGTCCTGTTTTCACAGCTGGGAATGCAAAGAAAATCTTCCAGAGCCTATTGAACTTTTTGGCAGCCTTTGGGGTTGGATAGGGTCCTCAAAGTCACATCACCAAGGGAACTTGAACAAATAAAAGTCAGAGATCCCACCCCAAATTCTTCTCACTTGTATTCACTGTGAAGCTGTGTTGTCCATAAGCCTTGTGGCTCACAAACTTATTAATACACTTCAGATCATAGACTTACCTTATGGATTGAATCTTTGGTTTTCTGAGACAGCTTTCTCTATAGCTTTGGAAGAAATATCCCATTGCCGTTATAAGTCTCCTGTGAGGTGACTTTGCAAGGCTGAGAGGCAGGTAGGGGTCAGAGAATGTGGGATGACGAAATTTTGATCCCCAAAGGTTGGATTCTTTTTCCTTCTTGGACTCAAGACTAAGCACCAATTGATTTTAAAATAAAATATTTATCACTGTCAAAAAAAAAAGTTAATGAAAATAAATAAAAGTTTTTTTAAAAATGTCAAAAAAAGAGATAACATTAAAACAAAACAAAACAAAACTAAGCACCATTTGAGCAGTGATGGAGACTTTTTATTCTTGACCAAAACAGAAGAAATGGAAGATAAACTTTAAAATGAACTTTCTACCCTTGGGGGTCAGGAGGCTATCAGATATAAGGTAAAAGAAATAAGGATAATGGATTGGCTAACAAAGGGGAGGAATATTTTATTATAATGAAGTTAGAGATGGTCTGGGTCACTCTGGCAGCCATCTTGGATTTGAACAGTTTAGCCAGTTCATCTGAAGAACTTCCGGTCTTCAGGCATCCTGTCCTCAATGATAAGCAAGATTAGGCTAGGGTAAAAGTTCAGCTAAGGCTCCTGGGCTGTATAAGACAGGGGCAAGGTAACAATAGTGGTCTTGTTCTTCCTGGTGCCAAGAGTCATCTGCCCCCTCTTTCCCCCTGCTTCCTGTCCCCCACACTCACTCAGCCCTCTTTCTTGCTGCCCTTTACCAACAACACTGCAACCACCAGGAGGCACTAGTCTGAGGGGGAGGGTGGGAGTGCTGGATAAGTCACTGCCCTCAGCAGTTGCAAGATGTTCATTCTCTGTTAGAGGACTGGACAGGAGGGAGAGGACAGTTGTGAGAGCCCTGGAGCTCCTGCCCCCACTTCCAAGCCAGAGAGAAGTCTGGAGAGGCTGGAGAATGTAAAACTCTGCTGAGAAATTGGTCTGTCTCAAGAGAGGACCCCCTGTTGTTTCCTGTTTTTCACAGACCTTGTGGAAAGTATGACCACTCAGACCTCTTTGCTCAGAGCTGCGGTCCCTGCCAGCCACATGTTGTCAGGACTGGGCCTGAGTAGTTGGCTGGGGTTTTGGGGGGGGCTCTCAGCAAGTTGGGCTATGGAAGGGTATCCCGGAGAGTGTTTTTTACATGCTAAATGTGCACTTCTTCCCCTTTTCAGGCAAATGTGAAGTCTGCTCTCCAGCACCCATATCCACCCAGCTGCACCAAGGCTGACCAGGCCCATCCAGCCCACAACCTCCAGCGGAAATGTGAGTCGGCACCTGCCTGGCCTCACAGGTTTCTACTGTGCTTCAGCGGCTTGGGACTGGCCCCGAAGCACAGGATGGTTTTGGCAGCCCTCTGCCAGGCCACTTCCCAGAGCTGAGTTGCTCACTCTGGCTGGGCAGATGGATCAGACAGCTCCCTACCTGGAGTCTCTGTAAGAGGTCCACAAAGGGACCTGCAGAGGTTCCATGGAGTGAAGCTTCTGTTGGTTACTTTCCACTATGGCAGCCTCAAGCTCTGGCTGGCACAGTGGCCCCTTCCCTGCAGAAACATCATATCCTCTTATTTTTATCTCAGATCCATAGGATTAAGAAGGTGTTTTAGAACCATGACTTTGTAGTCTGGAGATTGGGGTTTTACTCTTGGTAAAATACATTAGATAGAGAAGGGTATCCTCTTCTGATTATCCTTTCACTTCTTTGATATTGTTATCAAGGCACCTTACCAGATATCAGTTTGTTGAATCCTTATAACAATCCTCTGCGGGAAGTATTATTATTCTTATATGCAGAGGAGGAAACAGACTTGGGGTGGCTGAATAATTTTCCCAAGGTCACCAAGCCAGGATGACTTGGGTCTCTGGTATTACCCCATAGTCTGTTAACTGTTACCCTTAAATGAAGAGCACCACAGATCAAAATGGACTTGATCATGTTTCTACTGACTTAGTTGCTTAGAAATAAATAGAAAATTTCTTTAAGCTTTTTTTCAAAAAGCAACTCTAGGTTTCTTTGGATTTCTCATTATGTAAGGTAGGTCCCACCTTGTTGGCCTCTGCCTGCTCCACTATAGAAATTTGAGCTGTAAGTCTGAGTATCTACCTTTGTCTGTGCTGCAACCCCACTAGCTGTCCATGGCTCTTCCACCTCTGGTACCTCTGCCCTGGCAACTGATTTGGATAAAACCCCTCCTGTTTGACCCAGCACTTCCCCTTAGACAAGTGTTAGGTTTTATCACTTCTTCAGCTGAGACATTGCAGCTGTTGAAAGGTAGTGGAGATGTCTCCTGATGTGAACCTTAAAGGACAGGTGGAATTTGGGTGGGCAGAGAGAAGCTGGTAAGGCATACATTGCCTAAGGGTCTGGAGGGGGCTGTGAGGGTCATGTGTGGAGTGAAGGATGGGAAGAACCCAGGGAGGGGAAGAAGCTGCTCTGAGTACCCTGCAGGGGAGAAGGAGGGCTGAACCTGAATGTGGCTGGAATGAAGGGAGCAGGACTAGGCTTTGGATGTTCTCCCTGGTGGAGATACAGATATTGGGGATTTCTACCATGGAGCCTGCTCAGGATAGCTGTGCTGAGAGCCTAGGAGGCCCATGAATATGGTCCTTCATCTCCTCTCCCAAGTGGCTTCACCAGAAAGCAAGCTTAGTAAAGCTATGACTACTCACCTTGGTATCTTCAAACCTCTGCGTCTGGCGCTTTGTAGGCACTCAGGGACTTTTAAATGAATGAAGGGAGAGAAAGACAGAGCAGGGGAGAGGAAGGAAGGGCAGGTCAACAGTAGGACATAGCGATGAGACAAGAGTCCCCGAAAAGCATCAACCAATCCCTTTCCAAAATCAGGTCTGCAGGACTCACTCTTCTCCATACTTCAGACTCTCACGGGTTCCCTGTGTACAGGAACACTTGCTCTTATAGTGTTCTCTGATTCTACTGTATCAGAGGAACTGGACCAGAGTTCAACAATCTCAATCCAGATACACAAGACCAAAGAAATAAAGATTCAAGGAGAGGATATCGTTCAGGGGAAAATTGCTCTGTTTGACCCTTGTCCCACACATGCATTGTCCCCAACTGTTAGATTTTGAGTACCGTGTTGGCCTGCAAGTACCCACAATTATAAGTTTTTGTTAGGGTGCAGATTCTTCAGCAGGGGGATGTGGGGGAGCCTGGTAAGCTGTTCAGGATCAGTAGGTACTGTTCAGAATCTTAGGTACTGCTCTGATGCCCTTGAACTCTTTAAAGTCTGATTTTTAAAAACTGCATTAAGGCAGAACTTAATCAATTGACTAACAGTCACCAGAGACTAGTGTACCTTTAACCACACTTTTGTTTACTTTTCAATGTGTTTCCTTCATGGTCTTTCTTGTGGCTCACCCTATGTAGTTTGTGTACTTGTCGAGAGCTTATCTGTTTCTGACATTGCTTTTGTGAACTCAGTTTTTCCGAGACCCTCTTTCTTCGCAGGCTCAGTTTCGCCTTGCCATCTGCAGTCGGCCAGTTTTGGTCACAGAAGAGGCCACACCTGCTTCCTGTAGGCCCCCTGGGCAGAAGCATGCACTGGTGTCTACTCCTGATCTGGGCCCAGGGGCTGAGGCAGGCTCTCTTCGCCTCAGGTAAGGCCTGGAAACCTATCCAAGTGGGGAGGAGGAAAGAGCAAATTTGAGCTTGACCTAGAGACCAGGGCACTCTCGTGGAGGGAAGTCTCGGAGTGCTTGCTGCCAATGTGAGGCAAGGAAACATGGTTCTCAGAGTCCTGTGTACCCTCGTGTGAGAAAAGACCTTCTCTGAGAATGAGATACCATCTATATTGGGTGGCTGATGCTCAGGGTTGTGGATCTTCAGGGTTGGGGGGCTCCAACCTGCCAGCATAAGAAAGGAGGCAGGGGAAGTAGAGGGGAGTAAGAAGGAGGACAAAAAGGAGGAATCAGCAGTTTGCTTTTAGAAACTCTCTCCTGCTCCATCCTCTTTTCTATTTTTGAGGAATCTTCTAGGTGATTGGTAGTAGTTCTCTGTGGATCAAAAATATCTTCTTCACAGATTCCAGAGGTGTTGACCATTGCAGAAGTGATTTTTTGTTAAATTGATTTCTTCTATAATAAAAACCTTAGACAAATATTTCTGAGACAGGGGGACAGAAATATTTAAAAACTGAAGTGCAAACAAATTAATGTTGCTTCCTGAAACTTTTAAGACTAGAAAGGCACCCCAGGATGCTGGGGGTGGTGAGCATTGGAGAAAATAGTTTTGCTTGGGAGAAGCAGAGTTTCTGGCTAAGTCCCCTTCTGAATTTTTTAGCTTCCATGAAAGATTTTCCAGACACCCCAAATGTCCTTCAACCAAATAGCCAGGTTTTACTTCAAAGGGTAAGGCACCCCGCACAGGAGTAGGCTGCTGGAGTACACAGAAAAGTGCTATCTCTGGAGGAGACAAAATAAGCATGTGGAAATAATCAAAGAGCTGGTCACGAGGGTAGACAGCCCTGAGAGGGTGAAGTGCTAAGTCGCACAGTCATCAGCCAGGCCCTTAATAAAGTGCTAATTATACAACAGGCAGGGAGTGTGAAAGGACAAGGGAAGTGGCTTTGGGCTGGGGTCCTCAGGGATGGAGGGAGGAAGTGCAGCTTTGACAAGGTGCTAAGTGGGTGGGGGCAGAGAAACAGAAGAAAGCTCTGGAAGCAGAGGTGATGGAGGAAAGAAGATGGACTGGACAGAATGGAGGTGTGTGGAAAAGGGGCAAGGAGACTGGCAGGAGCCATGTGCTAGGGCTGGGAGACTTGAATGACAGGGACGAAGAGGAATGCCTCTTGAACTGAAAACAGGAAATAATAATTGTCTATTTAGAGGAGCGACAGAATGGATTGAAGAAATGATCATTCCTAAAACCAATTCTGACCTCCTTGGCATTTCTGTAGAAAGGTTGCAGGCCCACTGCTAACCTGGGGCTCATATGTGACCTTTTCCTCTTTTCTAAAAGCTATGACAGGCACAATAGTGACAAAAGGGAACATTTCTGCCGAGGAAGGTGGCTCTGTCATCCTACAATGTCATCTCTCCTCCACCATGGCTGAAGTGACCCAAGTCAACTGGGAGCAGCGGGACCAACTTCTGGCCATTTGTCATACTAAATTTGGGTGGTACATCAACCCAGTCTTCAGTGAGCGGGTGACCCCAGGCCCTCGCCTGGGCCTCACTTTCCAGTCGCTGACCATGAATGACACGGGAGAGTACTTCTGCATCTATCACACCTACCCTGATGGGATTTACGAGGGGAGCATCTTCCTGGAGGTCCTAGGAAGCTCAGGTATTTCCTCAGGAGCAGCATAGAAAATGCTGTTCTGACACAGTCTGGGGAGCAGAGTTCAATCCTGGAGCACATTTGGATCACTTGCGGAGCTTTTAAAGAATTCTGACACCAGGGCCCTCACCCAGACCAAAGAAATCAGAATCTCTAGGGGCAGAGCAAGGATGTGACATGTTCCCAAAGTATTCTGGTGATTCTAATTTGCAGCTTGAGTGGGAAGCACATCTTGTCTATATTATAAGGAAGACCAATTGGTAAGGTCATAGGCTCATTTACTGGTTTAGTATCAATCACACACATTATAACTGGCCTTTAAGTTTATAAAGATTAGAGCTAGTTAATGTATGATAATTGCGTTGGTGTTGCACTTCAGAGTTTTCAAAATTCCTTCAGTCCTTATCCACTTGGATACTTAAACCATGTCTCCAGAAGTTGGGAAAGGATTATTATCATATCTGAGAGAGAGTATAGGAAGTAGTTCAGAGCTCAACTTCTGACATCACACAGCTTGGGTCCAAATTCTTCTGTTATTGACCTCAGACAAGATTACTCAGTTCCTCTGAGCATCAGTTTTTTCATTTGTGCAATGAAGACATATGTAAGACCTTATGAGGTGCTAATGTGGGATTGGATTACCTACTGTATGAAAATGTCCTTACATCAGTGCCTAGAGCGTGGTAAACACCATGTTCGCATTGATTGTGAATGTGATTCTCATTTGACTGAGAAAGACAAAAGTTTAGGCTTGGCTGTAGTTGTTCAGAGTGGTAGGGATGATGTTAACACAGGTGTTCTGTCTCCATGGACCTCCAAACTCAGAATGTCTACTTGCTGCCATCAATTATGTTGGAGACTAACCTTCATGAGTTTTCAAACTATGCGTATATTGAGAAAATGAAAAGTTACCTTAATCTTCCTTTTAAATGGCACTTCTTGGCTGGTTCCAACCTAGCCCAAAAGCAATGAGTAGTTAAGTGCCTAGGTTCTGGAATCACATTGCTGGGGTTTGATATTGTGGGTAAATAATTAAGCTTTCTCTCAGTTTTCTCATTTATAAAAAGTAGTGAACAATCTCATGAGTTGTTTTGAGTAAGGTCTTAGAACAGTGCTGAACACATAATAGGTTCAACTTAATAAATACTCATTTATTATACTATTTATTGCCTCATGGTTAGAGGAGGTTTAGACGATAAATAAGGCAGGGAGCCCAGCAAGTGTAACCACTTGATGGTCTGATCATTTGGGGCTTTTTGCCAAAGTGTCATATGCCCAAAGGTCCATCACCTCACTGTAGGACTGGGGATAGGGTGGGATCCAGGCAGAAGATAGCCCGCCCCCACTCCCATTGCATGGAGTTCCCAGGAACTGGAGCCCATAGAGGAACTATATTATGTTTGCTCGTGACTAGGCTAAAACATGTTCAGGGACTGATGCTTCTAACAAGGATACTTGTCCCTGACCACAGAGGCACAGCTATTCTCCACATGAAAATGGAGAAATGAAGGTGCAAGGGATTTCCCTGTGTCTCATGGGCCACCTGGGGAGTGCTCAGAAGACATTCTACTGCGGCCCTGCTCAGCCTCTGCTAAGGGCCACATGTTTCCACTCTTTTTGCCATTGTTAACGACCAGGGACACCACTGACCACTTGCTGTTCTCCTCCTGTTTCTCAAGGGCTCAGTTGCTTACTTGGAGTGCAAACTCTTTATAATTACTTGCACTAACTCCAACCCTGGCTTCTTTCTGACCCTAATCTCAAATCTTCGCCCACATTTCTAGTATACATAAGCTATTTCTAACTTAACCCTACAGCTCACCTGTTACTAAGCATAAGTCTTAAGTATCCTTTCAGAGTCTACCCCTTCCCCAGCTGCATGTTCTGGTGCTCTGGTGCTTGCTCTAGGGCTGCTTCTGTTTCAAAGAATATGACTGTGGAAGGAGGAATTGATGTTTTAATTTCAAACAAACAAAAATTTCCAATGAAGTTGATATTCTCAGTATCCAAAATACTTTCTGGTCCTAATTATATCTCTAAACATAAACTAACTCATTTTCATAACCTCCCCTTAAATGTGGTCATGGTATTAATCCCTCTGCTTCTATCATCAAGCTATAAGCGAATCCAGTCTCAATCCTGGTCCCCAGGGTCTGGTGGTGACCCCAGCTCTGAGCACAGGTCCTGTTCAGGCTCTGTGGATAGCCCTCTGCAGTGGCCCTGACTTCTGTAGGGTGACTGCTGTTTGGCTCCTACCTGCTTTCTTTCCTATCGAGTGAACTTCATGGCTTGGCCTACTGAGACTGAGTCCTCAGACTGGGAGGGGCTTTTGGACACATCAGGTACTGCCCTTGTCCTAGAGGATCAGAGATCTTAGCTGCCATTCCAGTAATCTCAGCCCTTAGAGGAAAGTAGGGCCAGGCCTCTGCTAGACCCTTGTCCTTCCAAGTCGGTCCTGGACTCTTGGGTCCTGTCTGAACTCCTGGGGTGGAGGTAGAGGAGGGACGAAGTGGCCTAGAATCTCTACCCATAGCACAGCATGCATCAGGACAACTGTTTTGTTTCTCTCATATTCTCCTTAAATAAAATATGACTCATGTCTTCAAAATTCCCCTCTTGCCTCTTTTTCCTTTCCATTACATTTTATGTCTTAAAGAAGTTCACTTGTTCATACTCTCATTCATGCTACAAATACTTAACATCTTCTGTGTGTCAGGTGCTGGTAAAGCAGCAAAGGATGAGGCTCCAGAGCTGTCCTCCCTCCAGGGTTTCTCATCTTAGCTGGAAATAAGGTTTAAGGTGAAAGGTCACATGCTTTTTCTTTTTGTAATTTAATATTAATTTATTGTATTTCTAATTAAATTGATTTTAATTACATGGTTATATATATGAAGTGTAATAAAATAAATTGTTCACTTTTGGTGTTCTCTTCTGATGGTGTTGTTTCATTTCATTATTACTGAAAATGATCTTGTTGAATAGAGGAAAGGAGTGTTAAAAAGGATTTGCACTGGGTCAAATACAGGAGGCATGACACTGCTTGAGAGATTAGTCACTGATTTCCTGATAGGTCAGATAGATGCTCTGCTGTCCATAGAGTTGGACTTAAAGACTCAAGTCCTGTGGTTGGAGGGAGGGACTTGCAGATCCCTGAGTCTAGAAGCTGAGGTTTCCCTGGGGAAGGCAGCTTTGCTTTGGGTCTCTGCCACTCACCTCGATTTTGTCCTCCCTCTAGTGGCAGAGCACAGTGCCGGGTTCCTGATCCCATTGCTGGCAGCGCTGGGGGTCATCTGCATGGGGGTCGTCTGCATAGCTGTCATCAGGATGGTTGCATTGGCTAGAAAGGTAATGATGGCTGCACATTTCAGTCACAGGCACCCCATCCCTGCCACCCTGCTGTTTTCAGGTGTCCTTTCTGTCCAGAGAGAGAACCAAATGTGACCTTCCCTTTGCCCCTTGTGCTTTTTTCTTGGCCTTGTTCTACCTTGTCCTTCTTCCAGGCTAGAAGCTCCTGGAGAGTTGGACCTGTATCATACCTGTCTCAATGTCACCTACAGTTACTGGTTCCTGCCTGACCCATAAGCCGTTACTCTAGGAGTTTATCTACTAGACGTTTCATGCATCTTAGAAGATGTCTACTATATGTTAGGACTTTCTTTATAGCAGCTCATTTAATTTTCACAACTCTTTCCTAGTGCCAAGTAGTACTGGGAAATAAACACCAAAAATCTGGGGGCAAAAGATGCATGGCAGGATCAATGGGTTGTAAATCCTCTGCTACTTTAGCTTAGAGGCCTTGTGGTAAAAAGAGTAGTGGATGGGGAATTGAAAGATCTAGCTTCTAGTTTGGCACTGGGTGTATGACTTTCGGGTTGTCAGTTAAATGTTTCCAGGTCTTCCTTCCTTCATAGGTAAAGTGGGGATTGCCATTCTGCTTGCTCTGTATCACAAATTTGTGATGAACAGGTGGCATCTTTCATGTGAAACCTTTGTAATGGTGAAGAAATATGTCAGTGTCCTTGCTGTCACAAACTGGTAGTTATTGCTTGGGATGAGTAGGGAAATCCTCACTCCTTGATATGGCTGTTCTTTGGGATCCTTTTAGTAGCCCAGCTCTCCATAATTCAGTTCACTACACAAATATTTTGGGGAATGCAGCCTGTGATCCCACACTGTTTTCCTTCTTTACCCTAGAAATTCCTCCTCGATCCAGACCCACTTTCCCTCAAAGGATGGTTGTGGTCAGTTAATAACTCATCTCTGTAGTCCAAAATTACTCCCTCTGGACTATGTACTTGGTGCTGTATTACTGATGTGTGTGGATCTACAGCTACCATCTTCTTTTCTTCATGTTTTTCTATTCCCCCTATTCGCCTTGCCATCTTTTGAATTAAAGTTTTCCTTAATTCAGAATAATTTTCTTCCTTATTAAAAAGAACTATTTGTTAGCTATGTACCCCAACTTATTAAAATCTCTATTAGTGCTAATAAATTAGTACTTTTATCATTCCCTAGGTTATGCAAGAATCAGAGCATGTTAGCTCTTTTTATCTCCCTCCTTCTCCAGCTTATTGCTGTTACTACTATGCCTTTCATTATCTGTACATTTTTTTTGGGTGCTGTGGATTGAATCCAGGTTTGCTTAACCACTCAGTCACATCCCCAGTCCCTTTATAAAATGTTTAATTTTGAGACAGTTGCTGAGTCTGGCTTTGAACTTGGTGATCCTCCTGCCTCAGCTTCCTGAGTTGCTGGGATTATAAGTGTGTGTCACTATACCCAGCAGTTTTGTCTACATTTTAAATCCCCAAAGAAATGGTTTTTATTATTTTAAGAGTCAATATTCATTTAGATCCACCCTTTCTGTTGCTCTTTACTCTGTCCTGTGTTATAACTGAGATCATTTTCCTTCTACCTGAAGTAAATTCTGTCATATGTCCTTTACTGCAGGTGTGCGGGTGAGGATTTACTTTGGTTTTTGTTTGTTTTTCCCCCTAATTTAAAAATGATATATTTGTTTTGCTAGGTATAGAATTCTATGTTGGTGATTATTGTCTCTCAGCACAAGGAAAATATTATTCCATTGTCTAGCTTCCTATAGTTTTGTTGAGAAACCTGGTCTTGTTTTCGCTACTTTTTTTCTTTCCTTTTGGTTCTTTTAAAATTGCCTTGTCTTTAGTATTCAACAAATGTACGATGATATAATTAGGTATAGTCATCTTTGTATTTATTCTGTTTGGGGTTGGGATGGAGTGCCTTTTCAATCTGTGTTTCGATGGTTTTTGTCAGTTTTAGGTCAATCCTGGCCATTATTTCTTCATATTTAACGTCTCCAATCTTTCTTTCTTCTACTTCTGGAGCTCTAATTACAGGTATTTTCAGACATTTTCACTTTTCTCCCAAACAACTCTGAGTCTCTCTTTTTTTTTTTTTTTTTTTGTATTTTCCATCCATTTGTCTCATTATATTTCATAGTAGATGCTTTCTTTTTTTTTTTTTTTTTTTTTCACTTTATTTATTTATTTATTTATTTATTTTTACGTTTACATAGGGTAATGATGTTTATTATATTTTTCCCCTCCCCCCCACCCCTCCCACCCCTCCCACCCCTCTTTTCCCTCTACACAGTCCTTCTTTCCTTCATTCTTACTGCTCTCCTTAGCCTAACTCTAAACCTAACCCTAAACCTAATGCTAGCCCCTCCCACCCCCCATTATATGTCCTCATCCGCTTATCAGCGAGATCATTCGTCCTTTAGTTTTTTGAGATTGGCTTATCTCACTTAGCATGATATTCTCCAATTTCGACCATTTGCCTACAAATGCCATAATTTTATCATTCTTCATTGCGGAGTAATATTCCATTGTATAAATATGCCACAGTTTCTTTATCCATTCATCAACTGAAGGGCATCTAGGTTGGTTCCACAATCTGGCTATGGTGAATTGAGCAGCAATGAACATTGATGTGGCTGTATCTCTGTAGTATGCTGATTTTAAGTCCTTTGGGTATAGGCCAAGGAGTGGGATAGCTGGGTCAAATGGTGTTTCCATTCCAAGCTTTCTGAGGAATCTCCACACTGCTTTCCAGAGTGGCTGCACTAATTTGCATACCCACCAGCAATGTATGAGTGTTCCTTTTTCACCACATCCTCGCCAACACCTATTGTTGCTTGTATTCTTGATAATCGCCATTCTAATTGGGGTGAGATGAAATCTTAGGGTAGTTTTGATTTGCATTTCCCTTATTACTAGGGATGTTGAACATTTTTTCATATATCTGGTGATTACTTGTACATCTTCTTCTGTGACGTGTCTGTTCATTTCCTTAGCCCATTTGTTGATTGGATTATTTGTATTCTTCGTGTAGAGTTTTTTGAGTTCTTTATAGATTCTGGAAATTAGCGCTCTATCTGAGGTATGGTTGGCAAAGATATTCTCCCACTCTGTAGGCTCTCTCTTCACATTTCTGATAGTTTCCTTTGCTGAGCAGAAAGCTTTTTAGTTTGAATCTATCCCAGTTGTTTATTCTTGCTTTTATTTCTTGTGCTATGGGAGTCCTGTTAAGGAAATCTGATCCTGAGCCAACAAGTTGAAGATTTGGACCTACTTTTTCTTCTATAAGATGCAGGGTCTCTGGTCTGATTCCGAGGTCCTTGATCCATTTTGAGTTGAGTTTTGTGTAGGGTGAGAGATAGGGGTTTAGTTTCATTCTATTGCATATAGTTTTCCAGTTTTCCCAGCACCATTTGTTGAAGAGGCTATCTTTTCTCCATTGCATATTGTTGGAACCTTTGTCTAGTATGAGAAAATTGTATTTATTTGGGTTTGTGTCCATGTCCTCTATTCTGTACCATTGATCTACCTGTCTATTTTGGTACCAATACCATGCCGTTTTTGTTACTATTGCTTTGTAGTAGAGTTGAAGATCTGGTATTGCAATACCCCCTGCTTCGCTCTTGCTACTGAGGATTGCTTTAGCTATTCTAGGTTTTTTATTCTTCCAGATGAATTTCATAATTGCTTGCTCTATTTCTGCGAGGTACATCATTGGGATTTTAATTGGAATTGCATTGAATCTGTATAGAACTTTAGGTAGTATAGCCATTTTGACGATATTAATTCTGCCTATCCAGGAACATGGGAGATCTTTCCATCTTCTAAGGTTTTCTTGAATTTCTTTCTTTAGTGTTCTGTAGTTCTCATTGTAGAGGTCTTTCACCTCTTTTGTGAGATTGATTCCCAAGCATTTTATTTTTTTCGATGCTATTGTGAATGGAGTAGTTTTCCTAATTTCTCTTTCTGAAGATTCATCACTTATGTATAAAAATGCATTGGATTTATGAGCATTGATCTTGTAACCTGCTACTTTACTGAATTCACTTATGAGTTCTAAAAGTTTTCTGGTGGAATTTCCAGGTTCCTCTAAATATATAATCATGTCATCAGCGAACAGGGATAGTTTGAGTTCTTCTTTTCCTATTCGTATCCCTTTAATTTCTTTGGTTTGTCTGATTGCTCTGGCTAGAGTCTCAAGGTCGATGTTGAATAGAAGCGGTGAAAGAGGGCATCCCTGCCTTGTTCCAGTTTTTAGGGGGAACGCTTTCAGTTTTTCACCATTTAGAATGATATTGGCCATGGGCTTAGCGTAGATGGCCTTTATAATGTTTAGGAATGTTCCCATTACCCCAATTTTTTCTAGTGTTTTGAGCATGAAGGGATGCTGTATTTTATCAAATGCTTTTTCTGCATCTATTGAAATAATCATGTGATTCTTAACTTTAAGTCTGTTGATATGGTGAATGACATTTATTGATTTCCGAATGTTGAACCAACCTTGCATCCCTGGGATAAAACCCACTTGATCGTGGTGCACTATCTTTTTAATATATATTTGTATGCGATTTGCTAAAATTTTGTTGAGAATTTTTGCATCGATGTTCATTAAGGATATTGGTCTGAAATTTTCTTTCCTTGATGTGTCTCTGTCTGGTTTAGGTATCAGGGTGATATTGGCTTCATAGAACGAGTTTGGTAGGGTTCCCTCCTCTTCTATTTCATGGAATAGTTTGAGGAGTATTGGAATGAGCTCTTCTTTAAAGGTTTTGTACAACTCGGCTGAGAACCCATCTGGTCCTGGACTTTTCTTTGTTGGTAGGCTTTTGATGACCTCTTCTATTTCATTGCTTGAAATTGGTTTATTTAAGTTGTGTATGTCCTCCTCGTTCAGTTTAGGTAGTTCATATGTCTCTAGAAATTTGTTGATGTCTTCAAGGTTTTCTGTTTTGTTGGAGTATAGATTTTCGAAATAGCTTCTAATTATGTTTTGTATTTCACTCGTGTCTGTTGTGATGTTTCCTTGTTCATTCCGAATTTTAGTAATTTGAGTTTTCTCCCTTTTTCTCTTTGTTAGTGTGGCTAAGGGTTTATCAATTTTATTTATTTTTTCAAAGAACCAACTATTTATTTTATTAATTTTTCCGATTGTTTCTTTTGTTTTGATTTCGTTGATTTCGGCTCTGATTTTAACTATTTCCTGTCTTCTACTACTTTTGGTATTGGTCTGCTCTTCTTTTTCTAGCGCTTTGAGCTGTAGTGTTAACTCGTTTATTTGTTGATTTCTACTTCTTTTTTTGAATGCACCCCATGAAATAAATCTTCCTCTAAGTACTGCTTTCATAGTGTCCCAGAGATTTTGATATGATGTGTCTTTGTTCTCGTTTACTTCTAAGAATTTTTTAATTTCCCTCCTGATGTCTTCTGTTATCCATTCATCATATAATAGTGTATTATTTAGTCTCCAGGTATTGGAGAAGTTTCTGTTTTTTATTCTGTCATTTATTTCTAATTTCAATCCATTATGATCTGATAGAGTACAAGGTAGTATCTCTATCTTCTTGTATTTACTAACAGTAGCTTTGTGGCATAAAATATGGTCTATTTTAGAGAAGGATCCATGTGCTGCTGAGAAGAAAGTGTATTCGTTCTTTGTTGGATGGTATATTCTATATATGTCCGTTAAGTCTAAATTGCTGATTGTGTTGTTGAGATCTATAGTTTCTTTATTCAATTTTTGTTTGGACGATCTATCCAGTGGTGAGAGAGGTGTGTTAAAATCGCCTAGTATTATTGTGTTGTGGTCTATTTGATTTCTGGAATTGAGAAGGATTTGTTTGACGTACGTGGATGAGCCAATGTTCGGGGCATAGATATTTATGATTGTTATGTCTTGCTGATTTATGCTTCCCTTAAGCAGCATGTAATGTCCTTCTTTATCCCTTCTGACTAGTTTTGGTTTGAAGTCCACATTATCTGAGATGAGGATGGATACTCCAGCTTTTTTGCTGTGTCCGTGTGCATGGTATGTTTTTCCCCATCCTTTCACCTTTAGTCTATGGGTGTCTCTTTCTATGAGATGTGTCTCTTGCAGGCAGCATATTGTTGGATTTTTCTTTTTAATCCAATCTGCCAGTCTGTGTCTTTTGATTGATGAATTCAGGCCATTAACATTCAGGGTTATTATTGTGATATGATTTGTATTCCCAGTCAATTGACTCATATTTGTTTTTGACATGATTCGGTTTCTCCTTTATTTGGCTATTCCTTTAGGCTAGCGCCTCCTGTTGCTGATTTGCATCGTTTTTTTTCATCTCTTCCTCATGGAATATTTTGCTGAGAATGTTCTGTAATGCTGGCTTTCTTTTTGTAAATTCCTTTAGCTTTTGTTTATCATGGAAGGATCTTATTTCATCGTCAAATTTGAAGGTAAGTTTTGCTGGGTATAAGATTCTTGGTTGGCATCCATTTTCTTTCAGGGCTTGGTATATGTTGTTCCAGGCCCTTCTAGCTTTTAGGGTCTGGATTGAAAAATGTGCTGATATTCTTATTGGTTTCCCTCTGAATGTAATTTGATTCTTTTCTCTCGCGGCCTTTAAAATTCTGTCTTTATTTTGTATGTTAGGTATTTTCATAATAATGTGCCTTGGTGTGGGTCTGTTGTAATTTTGTATGTTTGGAGTTCTATAAGCCTCTTGTACTTGGTTTTCCATTTCGTTCTTCAGATTTGGGAAATTTTCTGTTATTATTTCATTGAATAGATTGTTCATTCCTTTGGTTTGTTTCTCTAAGCCTTCCTCAATCCCAATAATTCTCAAATTTGGCCTTTTCATGATATCCCATAGTTCTTGGAGATTCTGTTCATGATTTCTTACCATCTTCTCTGTTTGTTCCACTTTGTTTTCAAGGTTAAATATTTTGTCTTCAATGTCTGAGGTTCTGTCTTCCAGGTGTTCTATCCTATTGGTTATGCTTTCTATGGAGTTTTTAACTTGGTTTATTGTTTCCTTCATTTCAAGGATTTCAGTTTGGTTTTTTTTCAGTATCTCTAACTCTTTATTGAAATGATCTCTTGCTTCCCGTATTTGGTCTTTTAACTGTTGATTGGTGCGATCATTTAATGCCTGCATTTGCTCTTTCATCTCCTCCTTCAATGCCTGCATTTGCTCTTTCATCTCCTCATTAGCTTCCCTGATCGTTTTAATTACGTACATTCTGAACTCCATTTCTGACATTTCTTCTGCTCTGCTGTCATTGGGTTTTATTGATGTAGTATCTAGGTTTGTTTGGGACATTTTCTTCCCTTGTTTTCTCATAATGGTCAGTTGTCAGTGGGACCCTGAGATATTGCAGTTTTCCACTATTGGCTTATAGTGTCCCAGTAGATTTCCAGTGTATCACCTCCCAGCCTTCAGTAGCCTGATGTCTTGGAGGAATCTGATAAAGCAGCTCATTCGAAGAATACTGCCCCTAGCCCCCTACTGGTTCCACGTTTTGGAACTGGCTCTGTGCGGAAATGCTCTCACTGTGGGCCTGCACCGTGCAGCTGGCCGTGTGGGAAGAGCCCACTGCCGGAGTGTGGAAGACTACCTTGGGAAGACTCAAGCTGCCCTGCCCGGCTCTGCTAAGCCACCTCTATCTGGGCCTGCCACCCGGGCTGAGCTTTACCCAGTGGGCAGACTCACCCGTGGCTCCACTTCAGTCCGAGTCTCTCAATGCCTCCCCTTCTTAACTCCTGGGTTCTGGAGCGACCGGGGGTGCAGTCTCCCTCTAGGCCGCCATCTTGGATCGCCCCGTGAAGAGAGCCCGCAGCCGGAGTGGGCAGTGCCGCCTGAAGAGGTCTCCTGCTGCCCTGCCCTTATCCCTGAGGCTGACTGCAGATCGAGGCTCTCCGCTGGTTCTTTGCAGGAGTACACTGCACTGCAGGGGCTCCGGGACTCGGAGCGTGCTCTGTTCAGACAGGCTCTCACTAGCGGGCCAGTTCCGTTCCGAGAACCTGGAGAAGCTGGCTGTGTGGGCGGGGCCCACCGCCGGAGTGTGCAGGACTGCCTGTGGATGACTCTAGCTGCCCTGCCCGGCTCCGATAAGCCACCTCTATCTGGGCCTGCCACCCGGGCCGAGCTTTACCCAGTGGGCAGACTCACCCGTGGCTCCACTTCAGTCCGAGTCTCTCAATGCCTCCCCTTCTTAACTCCTGGGTTCTGGAGCGACCGGGGGTGCAGTCTCCCTCTAGGCCGCCATCTTGGATCGCCCCGTGAAGAGAGCCCGCAGCCGGAGTGGGCAGTGCCGCCTGAAGAGGTCTCCGGCTGCCCTGCCCTTATCCCTGAGGCTGACTGCAGATCGAGGCTCTCCGCTGGTTCTTTGCAGGAGTACACTGCACTGCAGGGGCTCCGGGACTCGGAGCGTGCTCTGTTCAGACAGGCTCTCACTAGCGGGCCAGTTCCGTTCCGAGAACCTGGAGAAGCTGGCTGTGTGGGCGGGGCCCACCGCCGGAGTGCGCAGGACTGCCTGTGGATGACTCTAGCTGCCCTGCCCGGCTCCGATAAGCCACCTCTATCTGGGCCTGCCACCCGGGCCGAGCTTTACCCAGTGGGCAGACTCACCCGTGGCTCCACTTCAGTCCGAGTCTCTCAATGCCTCCCCTTCTTAACTCCTGGGTTGTGGAGCGACCGGAGGTGCAGTCTCCCTCTAGGCCGCCATCTTGGATCCGACAATCGAACATTCACTTTGGAAGCTTTCTGCTTAAAGCTCCCTGCTTTCATTCAGGGCAGTGTCCCTCCAGTTTTATGAACCATTTCTTGGTGTTCAGGATCCAGTCCTTCTCCCTAGGGTTTTTCAGCTCCTGCACAGCAGAGCAACCTGGGGCTCCTAAGGAGGAGAGTGAAGCCTGGAGCCAAATGGCCATAGTAGATGCTTTCTTCTGACATACCTTCCAGGTTGCAAAGTATCTCTTATGATGTATCTATTCTTTGTTTAAATAGTTCACAGTCTGTCAAAATTCCCAATCTTGTCTTTAATTATTTGAAAAAAATAATCTATTTTGAAGTCTGTGCCTAGTCATTCTATTAATTGGATCCTCCTTGGGTATTTTTCTACTCCCTGTTTTTACTTGCTTATGGGTCATAACTTATCTTCTTGACTAGCACTTTTCATTAGGTGCTGTGAATTCTACATGAAAAATGATAATAATGATTTGAGGCTCTGGTAATATCATCTTCCTCCAGAGACTATTCTCTTTGCACCTGGTGGGTGGCAGGTCTAGAGCACTAACAATCCCAGGTCACCTTAATTAAATCAATGTTGAGAGACTTTCAACTAGATTTCAATTTCTGCTAGTCCCTTGCTCTTGGGGTGTGGTCCTTTGGGACCCAGTGGAAAAACATGTTTTCCAAAGTCTTCCCTTCCAAGGTGATTTCTGAACCCAACTTTGGTCCCTCTGTCAGAAGCTCTATGCAGCTTATCTGCCTCTCAGCTATAACTTTAAGGCAATTGTCTCCAGGAGAAACTGTCCCACCTTCTCACCTTCTCTCTCTCTCTGCGTGTCCTTCTTTTGCATCTTGCTTTCGCCCCCAGATACCACACCAATTTTTCAGATCTCTAATTTCTTCAAACAGATGTTTCTAATATTTTGTTGATATTTACTAGCTTCTCTCAGTGAAAGGTCTGGTTCAAAGCAACATAGTCAACCACAGGGCCACCTGAAGCAAAGCTCCTCTTTTGGATGTCATCTTTCACATTTGCATCTGAAGCTTGACTTCCTACAAGCAGGTAAATTCAGCTGGCTTACCTTTGCTCTACCTTGGGCTGTTTGGGGTCAAGGTCCTCACAGGAGTAGCTCACTTTCCTTCCGTCTGACTGGGTCCTCTGTAGTCCCAGTGAGAGAAGAATTTCATCAAATTTTGTGCCCTTAGTCTCTGGTTCCATTTTGTTTTCTTGTGGGTTCTTACCCTCTTTTACTCTTTCTCCCTCTCCCAGAGAAGAACCACCCTCTGATTTTGTCTTTTTTTCTAATTTAGCTTCTATTTAAATTTTTTGTTTTATTTTATTTTTACTTGTGTTAATCTTTTGAAGACCACAGACACTTGATTTCCTCCCCAGATCTCAAATTTTGGATGAATTGCATAAACGAGAATTCCTTAATAAGAAAGTGTTATTACAGGCTGGGGAGATAGCTCAGTCGGTAGAGTGCTTGCCTTCCAAGCACAAGGTCCTGGGTTTGATCCCCAACACCACAAAAAAAAAAAAAGTGTTATTATAATATTCTCCAGCTTAAACCTCATAGTATTTTGCATTTTGAACAGTCTTAATTTTATATCTTTGCCTTGACCTCATTGTATATGTTTTTCTAGTGTTATCAATGCTGCTCATGGGATTATACATTTTCTCCACAGATGTGTATTATCAAGGAAGGTCTTGAACTTTTAGCCCAATATTTAACATCTTAAATTTTGTCAGTTTTCTGTGTAGATAAACCTACTCTCTTTTTCTTAATCTACCATCAATAACAAGGGTATAATATAAAAAATAATATGTTCTATTTGACATACATTCTGTCTCCAACCTGATGCACAAATGAGGAGAGCCCAAGATCCCTTAATCTAATCTTCCCTGATGGAGAAGAGACTGAAATGAGGATGCAGATAGATATTTTGGTGGCAGAGCCAAAGTCATGCATCCTCAGAGAGCTACAAATTGCCCAGGTCTTCCCCAAGAATAGGTCCAGTGGTTCAAAGGCACCTGTGGGACCTTGCTGATTTGGGGACTGAGATGTGGCTGGTACTAACATGGAAACCTGCAGTCCATAATATTTTCATTTATGTCACAGGTGTCACAACTGACATGGTTAGGAAATGAAACCTCTAAGGGAAAGTGAGGACAAGAGAAGTGATAGGTCAGTGGGAGAGGAGGAGAGATTACACTGATCCGCGAGGTGGGAAGAGAGCTGCCGTGGTGGTTGGTGAACAGATGTCCTCTGCTGCCACCAGCATTATGCAGCTCTGGAAGGGAAGGATTAAAGGCTCTTTAGAGGCAATAGAACACATTTTTTCTGTTAAGTGTTCAAGTCTGGTTCATTTTCATCCCAGGAACCCAGACTAACTTTGGTCAGGATGGAGATCGAGAAAGAAGAAAAGGTGCAAATAGAGTCAGTAGCTATTCCTGTTGTTCCCTGTCTGTGGTGTTTTCTTTCCCAGCCCTCTTTGACATTTCTACTGTTTCCTGTTTAGTTCAGGTCCTTTCTACTTTTGTCCTGAATCTTGACTATAGCCTCCAATGCTCTCTGTCTTCTCATCCAAAACATTTTATGTATGTATTATTCAAGGTCCCACATGGAACACATAATTTGAAATTACATTGTTTGAGAATGCTTATTGTTGTGGTTTGGATGTGAAGACATGTCATGTGTAAGACAATGCAAGAACATCAGAGATGAAACAACAGGGTTATGAAAGCCTTAACCCAATCGGTGCATTAATCCCCTGTGAGGGATTAACTGAGTGGTAACTAAAGGTGGGTAGGGTGTGGCTGGAAGAGATGAGCCCTTGGGGGTGTGCCTTTTTTCCAATATATTTGGTGAGCTGAGCTTAGTCTCTATCTCTACTTCCTGATCATTATGTGAACCACTTTCCTTCACCATAATTTTCTGCTATTATATTCAGTCTCACCTTGAGCCCCAAGGAATGGAGCTCTCTCTATGAGAACTCTGAAACTATGAGCCCTCAAATAAACTTTTCCCCCTCGAGAATTGCTCTTCTCAGGTCATTTAGTCACAGCAGTGAAAAAGCTGACTAAAATACTTATTAAAGGGACTTACAAAGGAAACTTTACAAAGGGGGTGGTAGCAGTATGTAGTAACCACCCCTTATTCTTTAGGGGAGATCACAGGGCATGACTACTGGAACCTGGAAAGAGAGTCATATGGAGGGGCTACCTTGAGAAGTGCTGTAATCAGCAATTGAGTGTCACAATCAGTTCAAGACCAGCCTGCAGAGAGAAAGCAGGGAATAGTTGCTGTCACTTCAATCTCTTTTCTTCCCTTCCCCTACTGTTCTCAATCAACTGAACCCAAACTTAGGATGGAGGACAGGAGAACCCATTTATGCAGTATATCTGGTGTACTTTTCTCAGGGCACAGAAGAGGATGGAGAAGGTTGGAGATTGGAGCTCAGGGACAAGTGGATCTTATCTATACCAGTACTGTTTAGGGAGCAGGAAACTGGGCAAGGGATCTAGAATTTCCACAGGGCTGACTGACTTCAGCCTTCTCTCATGTATCTTTAATGTTCTTTGATTCAATATCCAAGCAATGCTCCAGTTGGCTGCCCATCTACATTTCTCCTGGGAACACTGTGCTCTATTAGCCATCTTAATATCCCTCGAATCGGGCTTTTTTGGCTCCTACTACAGTAATTACATCCACTTTGTTTCTAAAGTGCTGCCATTTGTACCCTCTTATTTTGGGGTGTCCTCATTCCATTGCTACTAGGGATCCAGTTCTGCAGAAGCATCTCCTACTTCAGTCCCTGCCTGTAGAGGAGAGAGGTCACTGACCCTCTCACTGATGCTAGAGTGGCCCTTACTAGAACATTCATTCTCACCTTAGGACAAGAAGCACTCTCTGGTTCTGCTCTAGAAGATCCAACATAATCAACTGTCAGATTCTTGAAATTATTTACTACAGGAATTGGCAAAGTTTCTCTGTAAAAGGCCAGACAGTAAATTAGGCTTCGTGGGCCATATGGTCTCTTGCAAAAATTCAACTCTGCCATTGTAGTGTGGAGGCAGTATAGATAATATTTAAATGAATGAATATGGCTTTGTTCCAATAAACCTTTATTTATAAACACTAAAATTTAGATTTCCTGCAATTTTCATGTGTTATAAAATATTACTTATTCTTTTTTCTCCCTAATCACTTCAAAATGTAAAAACCATTTTTGTCTTGTGGGCTGTACAAAAACCAGCAGTGAGCCAGATGTGATCCAGGGGCCTTAGTTTCCCAATCCCAATTTTGGTAGGTTCATTGTACCATTCTCCTTTTTCTGAGCATTTTGTTTTCTTCTTCCATTGTCTGCCAGAGCAGTGTTAGCCTCTCTGTTGAAACAGTACACTCTACTTTTCTCCTGTGGCCCTCACAAAGGTGTTAAATCTTGAGTCATAAGATACGTGCCAATATTGGTAAATTATCCTTCATCTCGTCTTCATATTCTCATCCACCCCAGGTCCATCACCTTCAGGATTCACTCTTATGTTAGCCAAATCCTTTTCTGTATAACCTTTCCCTTTCCTTAGCAGACTCATCACTTCCACCATTAATGTAGACTGACAGTTTTACCCTATCTAAGGGTCTCTGGCCAGTAGTGGAGGAGTAGGTGGGTTCTAGCAAGGATTATATTCTATCAAGGAAAGTGAACCTCTTCTACAGCTCCTGGTGGTGCAAATGAAGCAGATGGTTCAAGGTTCTCACATGCACCTACCCAGAGGTTTCCTCCCAGGACTCAGAGTCTCCTCCTTTCCTATTAAGACCCTGATTTTGGCATGGAAGACTTGCCCAATCTGTGAGTCCTGTGAGGTTCTGTTACTCTTACAATTAGCTACTGGACCTGGTCTTCAGCTGCTGAAGATGAGTGTCTCTTTTAGAGGCTGTCAAGAAGGAGCTTTGACTTCCACACTTTGTTGGAAGTTGATGTGTTTGAACCTGTGAATTTCTGTTCAGTGTATCAGGGGACTTTGTCAAAATCCATTCACTCCCAGAGTCGTAAGAGTTTCTGTTTACCCCATACTTATCAAATACGGAGATGTTGCACCAGCTCATAGTCCCCTTCCATCTGTGTCTCATCCCATTTCCTCACAAGTCTTGGAGGCAGTGTTGCCACCACTGGGAAGTGTACCCACCCCAGTTCCACCCTTCCGGGCTGCCTTGCAGCATCCTTCTCAGGAGCAACTGCTGAGAGTGATTTATTGGGAAGGATTCTCTGATGAAGGGTAGTGAGGGGTACAGTATAGGCTAAGGGAGGAAAGCTCATCATGAATGTGACCTCAGCTGGAGACTTACTTGAAGAAAGAATTATATACAAAGCTGGTTGCTTCTTCAGGGAAGGAGCTGGTCTTTTGAAAACCTGCTTCAGCCAGTCAATGACCACTGGCTGCTAATCAGGAAAGGCCGAGAGCAACTCACCAGAGTTGTGTGTAGCTGTGAGCTCACAGCTTAATGCTTCCAGCTTCTGTGGAATGGAAGAACCAGACAGGTGGAGGACTCTGAGTAGGGTATCAATGGCATTCCCTACAGAACCGAGAAGCCAGCAGGTTGCACTATTTAGGGACCTAGTTTTTGGAATCAGGCAGACCTAAGTTTGAGTCCTGGCCCTACCAGTTTGGTAGATAAGTCACCTAATTTTACTAAGTCTTATCTGTAAACTCTGAATAATTATGGCTTTCCCTCATAAAGATGTAGGGAAACTTCAGTTAAACAATTCATTTAATAAGGCACTTGGAATTTTTTATTGGCATGTCTTGATAACCATTATTTATTAAGTTCTTATAATCATTACAAATTTTACTTACCATAGTTCATCATAATACCTGGTGTTGAAAACTATAGTTTATGAATTTAATATGAATAAATGTTATTGGCTAAGCAGACACTGAGAAAAGTGCCCCTGGGGGATGAGATAAAAGAAAGACTTGTATGTCCAGATCCTGTCCAATGGCTCAGCCAACCCCACGTCCATTCTCACATTCTCCTGAGGCCAATGTTTGTCCTGGGAGGACTCAGCTGCGATCTCTATCGTTTTCTTTGGTCCTTGAAGACAACATCAGTGCATTAATCCCAGACCTATTTTTTATACCAATTATAATTATAGATCCCTCACAGAGGAAGAATGAAAATGGAACAGCTGAGGGACCCATCTCAGGCATATTTGCATTTCTCAGAGGACTTTTGGAACTCAAAATAGTTTTAAGCTTAAAAGACAAGGATGGCTAGTCTTACCAAGAATGGGAACAAGAACACATAAGCACCAAAGGTCATTATTAGTTCTTTGAGAAAGAATTGAGCGTTCATATTTTCAAAACGAATTGGATTGCATCAGGGGATGCAGTAGTTCTTTTACAGCATGAGCTACGATAACCATCTTCTTCATATTCATGTTAAGGTTTGAATCTTAACCTTGTAAGATTAAGATTGTAAAGGAGTGACCACTGACTTGTCTGTGTGCTTCTGAGAGTAGCTGTCTCTAGGTCCAACTCCTCCAGGCCTGCAGTGATTCACCAGCCCTAATTTTTGATATTTGTTCACTGTGCCCATCCACACAGCCCCATGCCCTCCCTCTCAGCCTCACAGCCTATACTTGTGCACTGCTGGGCTTGACAGTAGATGATGCCAGAGTCAATGTTTCTCACCTTGGAAGTAGTCGTTGTGGGCAGAAGGAAATTCCATGTGCATTTTTTGCTGCTATTTTCCATGCCTGTGTGGCTCTTTGTGATTCTGTCATTCAGACATATGGTGAGGTCAGGTGACCTGCATTACAGCGCTCTTCAGTAAGGTTGAGGGGGTGTCAACTTTGCACTGAGATGTCAACAAGCATTTCTTCTGCCATCCTACTTGTGCCTGCTGGTCTTCAATTTCCTTGTCTTAGCACAACCTTCACCTATGATGCTCACACATGGATGTTTTGACTGATTGCGTATCCCTGATTTTACTAAACAAATGTCACTGTTCTGCCCTATTGTTGTAGTTGACTGGTCATGAGACTCTACTTTGATTTAGAAAATCAGGTTCTTTTAGATATGGGACTGTAGGTGTGTGTGTGTGTGTGTGTGTGTGTGTGTGTGTGTGCACGTGTATGCCATGCCTGTATGTGTGCCCAGGTATGCATCTGCATTTCAGTCCCTAAGACATATATTGGGCTTTGTTATGGACTCTGAGGTTACAAAAAGGAATAGAGCCAGACCCTTCCTTCAGTGACCTCACATTTCAGAGCATGGAGAAGATAGAAGGATAAACAAATAAGTTCCAGACAGCATTGAATATTACAAAAGAGAACTCCAGGACTGTATTCCAGCACACAGGATGAAGGGGGTCAGAGAAGGCTTCTTGACAACATGCTGTAGAACTGAGTTGGGGAGAATAAATAGAAAACTTCATGGAACTACATGGAATGAGTGGGCACAGCATATACAAAATTGGGAGGGAAGGAAGAGTGTCTGGCATTTGCAAATCTGTGAGAGAAAAGCCATTTAACTGAGGAGAAAGCATGGCTTGGAATCAACCTAATCTGAGTCAGTGCTGGATTCGTTCTGAGGCACGAGGCTTCCTCTTGTCCTTTCCAGCTCATCCAAAAGTAGACACAGTAGAGTGGTTTCTGAGTTCCATGCAGAACCTTGTCCAAGCTGGGATCAAACAAGACTCTTAATAAGTGGTAGCTGTCTGGCACCTAGGCTCCAAGAATTGAGGTAGGAGGCAGGAGATGAAGCTGGAAAGGTGGGTATGACCAAGTCCTAAAGGTGTTTTGGAGGCTTCAGTCTCCTGTGGGCAATGTTGTGAAATTATGGATATTCTTTCCCAAAGAATGCTACTTAAAATTAACTTTTTAATGCAATTGAAGGGTATTTGCAAATCCCCTGAAGTCCAACTGTGCATGCCAGGTGAAGCACCCCTCCAGTATGCAGTGGGAGCTATTGAAGGGTCTTAAGTGGACTTATGGACAGATCCAATTTTCACTTTTGAAAGATCACTACTGGTGGCTATGTGAAGTTGGATTAGAGGTCACAGGGAGTCTAGAGTCAGGCAGATATGAAGTGCTGGTGGCAGAGACGACCTGAAGCACAGATGGAGTAAAATCAGGTGGGTTTTTTGGATGACTGGAGTTCAGCATTCGCTTCCAGGTTTCTGGTGCCATAAACCAGAGTAAAGAATGTAGAGGCAGGAGCAGTTTGTGGGGGAGGAACATGATGGTTTCTTTTGGGACAAGCTGTCTAAACTTTCCATGAGTCATCAGCCAATGATGCCCAGTTAGTGGATGGACACCTGGTTCGGGAACACAGGGCAGAGCCTGGGATCATTTGGATAGTGATTTGGAAATCTTCAGCAGACAGATGCTAGCTGTAGATTTACATATGGACAACGTAACTTAGTAACTGTGGGGTGGGCGGAGAGAGAGAGTTTAATGTGAGAAAGGAGAGGACAGGATGCTGGAGAACCTCAGTTTGGGGATCCAATGTTCAAAGAGAAAAAGAGCAGATCTGGCTGAAGATTAAGGTGGTGGTGCGGGGCAGGTGAAAGAGGATGCAAAGGAGTATGGGGAGAAAGTGATGTCATAGAAGCCAAGAAAGAACATTTATAAAAGGGAGAAATCAACAGTGTCAAATGCAATAAAAAGTAAAAGAAAATAGAGACCAAAGGTGGCTTCACTGGACATAGTGAACAGGAAGTAACAGGATGTGGAGCATACTGCATGTGTGGCGATGCAGTCTTGGTGGAGCTGTTAGTGTGGAGATCCAACTGCAACAAGGTTGCAGAATTAAGGGCTAAAGGATTGGTGTTGGTAAGAACAAGTTTGCCTGTGTGTGTGCATTTGGAGGGTAAGAAAGGGACATGATCATAACCACATGTCACATTAGGGATGTTTGTGAATATCATCACCATATACTTATTTTGTAATTTGTTTCTAGAAGACATCTCTCAGAATCCATTCTGCAGAAAGTGACCTCAGGAGATCACCATCAGAACAGCAGGAGTGGAGCCCCAGCATCTCCTCATCCCCTGGAAGCTGTGTCCAGGCAGAAGCTACCCCTGCTGGCCTCTGCAGTGTGCAGAGGGAAGATGACTATGCTGAGCCTCATGATTACTTTAATGTCCTGAGTTATAGAAGCCTGGGGAGCTTCAACTTCCTCACAGAGACTGGTTAGCAATCTGAAGCATCTTCTGGGAGATATGTTCCTGGCTTTGTATTATGGATGAATGTGTAAGCTTCTGTCCTCTGCATAAGTCCTCTCTCTCTCTCTCTCTCTCTCTCTCTGTATGTTCAATAGAGTGAATGGATATCATCCTCTTCTCCATCTTCACTTCCTCTATCTTACCCTTCCATTCTCTTATGGAAGACCAGAGGTGAAACTTGCATCTTGATCATTAATGTGAGGTTAAAAAACAAAAACAAAACGCCCATGACTGGCTTTGAATCTAGTGTTTTCAGGTGACCCTGTGACTCCGAGAAACACATTCCTCATAATAGTGCTGGACAGGGTTTTGTGCTACAGAGTTTGTGGTGGATGATGAGAATGATACAGGTACAAAGCCAAGATGTATCATTTATCCCTGTCATCTTCATAAATATTCATTCATTCAAGGCAATTTATGAATGAGGCATGGTTCCAGCCTCTTTGGGGATGCCCAAGGATGACTAAACCTTGCCTCTGCCCTTACCAACATACTGCGAAATGGGGAGACAACATTTACATTAAAAGGTCATAAGAAGATGAAGACAAAGGACACAGGCTTTCAGGAAGAGATGTCAGTTCTGGGCGAGGTGTCAGGATGGGTTTAGCTGTGGTGAAGTGGCTTGGGGCACAAAGGGATCAATGAGGCTGGACTGGTGTGGGGAGGAGTTTTTTAGGGAACAAGCAGGAACCGGAGTCTATGGAGGTAAAGGTCCCATGGGGAAGGCCCAGGCACCCAGGGAAGTGAGGAACCTCAGATTTTATTCTCTGGACAGGAACTTCAAGTCCCCTTTTTTGTGATGTACTCAGAGTTCACATGTGATGTCCTGATACAGAGGATCCCAGGCTCTTCCAGCCCTGTATGCTGGGGAGGCCCCCAGGAAGTGTGTGTCTACTGAGGAAACTGAGTCCTGGTGTTTGAGCCAATATGCACCTTTTCTGGATCAGTCTACCAGTGATCCATTGAAAACAGATGGAAAAAATCTGGATTTTTTAAATAGAGACTCTTGCTAGTGGGTGATAGAGATTTTAAAAAGTAAACACCCTCAAACTAGCTTCTTTGAACACTTTTATCTACTCCTGACTTCTTTGTGCCAGGAATGGGGCATCTGAGCAGTTCACTTCTGTTGAACTGTATTCAAACTGAATTTAAAAGACTTGATCCTTCTACCAACTTCTAGAGGAACAAACAGAGAGGCTGGCGTTACCACGATTTTCTTTCATGGGCACTGGAATTGAGAGAGAATGTGAAGTAATCCCTGCTCCCTAAGAACTAGGCAGGGAGTTGAACAAGAAGACAATTCAACTCCTAATTCTCCTTGTATTTGTATTTTTATTTTTTCTCACCTTCCTTCCAAATGGTATGTAGTTAGAAGCAATGAACTGAAATCTGTCTCAAGCTCTGGTCCTTTAGAAGAAAGATAAGTGTAAAATGCTGTTGTTTACTATGGCAGTTCACAGTATTTTTCTTGCAGAACTAGTAATGAAAATTGGTTAGGAGTAGAACATGATTCATGAATTAGAAATGAACTAAAATGCCATGACAGAGAGTGAGTGATACTTTTATTTGGAGGAGATGTATGTTGAGCTGAGGTTGGACTGAGAGTTTGTTGTTACTTAACCTAATTTTGGTCATTGGGAGACGTTTCCAAACCATTGAGATAGTGATAAGATACCAAAGGGCCTTTAGATGTTGGAAATGAGTCAGTTTACTAAAATGACGTTCAGTTGGACAGAAAATAAATTTCAAAATGTAATTCACTGAACTAGATTCTCCTCTGAGAATACAATCCCCCAACAGTCAGATTTCTGGGGATGCGTGCTGTCTAGGACAGTAACCATTTTTCACATGTAGCTCTTGAGGTAGGTTAGTCCGACCTGGGATGACCTGTGAGCATAAAACACATGCCCAATTTTGAAGACAATAAGATTAATAAAAATATAAACTATCTCATTTGTAATTCAAAAATATATATTACTTGTCAAAATGATAACATTTTGATATATTGGTTTAAATAAAATGTATTGCTAAAAGTGATTTTATGTGTTTCCTTTTGCTTTTTAAATGTGGCTCCTGGAAAAAAAAAATCTATGATGGCATGTGTGGTTCCCATTATATTTCTGTTGAACTCTGCAGCTCTAGACTCTAAATCCAAGTCAAGTTGGTTTCAGGGAGTATGTGTATCCACATCTGTTGGTCTCTCTTATTCAAAGTAGTGTTTGGTAAAGCTTTTCCCTCTTATGTCTTCTGAGAAGTACAGAGGGAAGGAACACAGGGGAGATTGAGGTAGGGGACCACTAAGTTCTGACAAGGAGATCCCAAATTCTCCTGAATTCCTCTTAGGATCCATTATAGGAAGTGAGAAGAATAAAGGAATGAATGAATGAATGAATGAATGAGAGTGCAGAAAGTTATGCATTTACTGATTCTCTGCTGACATTCTGAGCCTGGGTTTATAAACAGTATGAGCCATGACCCAGAAAATTATACTTAAAAAATGTGAGAAATTTAATCATGAAACTTAGAGACAGATGGCCTTTAGTGTGGACAATACCTTACACAATTTTGTTTCAAAACTTATCCCTTCTCATTCTTTGAGCCTCAGAAATAATCACATACTCATGTTCATACAGAGTCCATGAGTGCTGAGCTGGACAGGTAGGAGTCTGTGTGTGTTGAATGGGAATGGCAGTATTCTGGAGAACCCGCCATGCCCCACAGACAGGAGGGAATATACAGCTTGGCTGTGGTGTGGCTACCAGCTGTGGTGTATGAGTTTTTTTCAGTCTTCTGATTCTTCCCAGTCCTGCTTCATGACTATAATTAGTAGCCACCCCCCCCACTTCAAAGCACAACCATTAGGAGGCCCAATGGAACCTTATATGTGGCAAGAGCCAAGTTTCTGGGAGTCAGAACATATTTGATGTCTGTGGGAATTATTTGCAAAAGGTAGTATATAGGATGGTGCTATCCAGTAGAACATTCTGTGATGCTGGAAATGTTCTATGTCCATGCTGTCCAATATGGTAGTCGCTAGCCACATGTGGCTACAGAGCACTTGAAATCTGGCAAATGTGACAGAGGAAATTCAGTTAATTTTAATTAACTGAAATTTAAATGTAAATAATGACATATGACTGGTATATAGCATATCAGATATCACAACTATAGTAACTACCTTGCATGTGGAAGAAACACAGATATCTGTGTTTACAGACATTTGATTCCTCAACAACTGTTAAGCTTTTAACTGGGTCACCACCAGGAAGAGACATGAAAGTTCCTTCATTCTTCTGTGTCCTTTCTCTGATTAAGACCAAGTGTGGAGTCAAAAGCAGGCTAGGCACTTATTTATTTCCATCTCTTCCTAAATCTAGCTGAGGTAGCTAAATGGTCCAGTTCACATAAACAAGGCCAGGATTGTTGGGAAGTTTGCAATTCAATGGTATTATGCAGGAATAGACTTTCATCATGGGACTTACCCTGGACAATAGACACTCTGATTTCATGTGGGTTGTAAAGAACATCTTTCGTGGAACTAAAATTCTAATGGATTTCATAGAGATCAAAAAGAAACCACGATGTATATTGAACTGGAAACTGGGCTACTCGGTCCAAGTACTAATCTCTGCAATTAAGCTTCATGACTTTGGATGAGTCAACCTTTCAGAGTCTCATTAACTTTATTTGTAGAATGATAATACTAATACCTACTTTATAGGGATTTTAAAAGGAAGAGGCAAGAATATGGTTGACTGTTTTGTAAGCTATAAAATGCTACGTTAATAATAATTATTGTATTGGGAGCCATGAGCATGCGCACCTGTGTTGTTCATGCTACAGAAGTTTCCAAGGGGGTAACAAACTTGTTGGAAGTAAGTAAGGAATCTGGAATCCATGCTCTTAAAAACTGGAATTTAAGGAAACCTAAGCGTTGCACATATAACATGGGTTCCACAGGATCCTGTAAGCATTTACGAATTTTGTGTTTTAAGTGAGATGATGCTTTTTTTTAAAAAAAAGTCAAACATGTCTTGACTATTGTTATAGTTTGGATGTGAGGTGTCCCCCAAAAGCTCACACAAGCCAATGCAAGAAGGTTCAGAGGAGAAATGATTGGATTGTAAGAGTCTTAAGTGATTCAATCCCTGATGGGATTAAGTGAAGTGGTAGGGTGTGGCTGGAGGAGATTGGAATTGGGGTGTGACTTTGGGGTATATAGTGGAGACTTTCTCTCTGTCTCTCTGTTTCCTGATGATGCGAGCTGCTTCCCTCTGCCACACTCTTCCGCCATGATGTTTTGCCTCACCTCGAGCTCTGAGGAATGGAGTTGGCCTTCTATGGACTAAGACCTCTGAAACAGTGAGCCTTCAAATAAACCTTTCCTTCTCTATAATTGTGCTGGTCAGATAATTTAGTCACAGTAGCGAAAAAGCTGATTAAAACAACTATCGATGGACTTCTTATAACAGGGTGCTGTCATCGTTTTCAGTCTCCACGTTTGTGTTTATAATCAAGTTGATTTCAAGGTACAAAGGCTTAATTCATAAATGATTCATGTGCTCCAGGTGGTTGAAACAGTGGAAGATTTTGCAGTAGTTGATATACTAGGAAAGTGGAGGGAGAATTGTCTTCACTTTGCACACTGTACAGGAGGAGGGATGCTGAATTCAGGAAGTATGCCAAGCTGGCAGCACACTTTGTGAGCTGTGACGGAGTCAGCAAAGCATCATCCAATGCATTAAATTAACATTATTGAGAATGTAATTAATTTTATATTTTACTTGTGTTCAGTTTGTAACTTTGGTTTTAAGATTCTGTTTGTGCTACAAGCATAACAGGTTTATCTGATATCATCTTTAGGTCAAATTAAGAATATTTATAATAAAATAATTGTGCATTATATTTTTAATTTATTAGTAAACAATAAAAATAATCAGACTTCCTCCCATATGAGAGTTCTTGGAGAAGTTTTTTTCCTAGGAGTTTATACATTCCTATTCCTATAGGAAAGGGTCTAGGGAACACATAGGAGTCTCTTTGTTCAAAGTCATCAAATAGAAATATACTTTGTGCCATAACTTTTCTATTTTGCATATAGATCCAAGAAACCCAAAAGATAAAAAGGAGGCTCTATAATAGAGTCTCAGCATAACGCTGATGAGGGGACATGAGGATAGGCGGGCATAGTGCCATATGAGATGGGTTATTTCCAGAGCAGCGAGATACTGGTTTTCATGTGGGAAAAGACAAAAACGTGAATGGATTTATACAGTAGTAGATGGGCCTTGTTGTCATGTTTGAAGTTTGGACAGGTGTAGGATGATGCCCAAATTTGTCCTGTATTTCCCCAAAGTGACTTCAGTATCATCAGTCCTGTAATTCCTACTGCTTATCAAGAGGACTGATACATGGATGTATTTTTTTGGCCTTCCAGGTATAGTCCTCCATTTGCATAATCTCAGACTACAGCTAGACCCTGAAGTGTAAAAAAATGTGGAGCGCTGCCCTAAGCAGACACCATTACGGCCACCGCAAGAAGAAGGCACGACAGGAAACCAGGAGAAGAGTTTTGTTTTTTTTTTAATTATTCCTTCATATTCAAACTTCACAAACAGTGTGAACTTGTACAATACCTCGGAAAGTGAAACTTACAAAAAAAGTGCTGGTAACATTTAAAAAAAAACAACAAAAACCCCAAAAAACAAACATCATTCTTAGCAACATCAATTACTCTTCCACACAAAACAGAAACCTTGTAAAATTTATTTTCGTATTTTTAAGGCGTAATACTTCCGTATAAAGTATATGCAAGAGATAAAACTTCACAGTATTCCAAAATGTCACAATAATAATAATAATATAATAGTATAATGAAGCGCTACAGTTAATTTTTCTTTTTTTGAATGTTTTTTTCCTGTTTAAATAACAAATACAAGTCACAGGTAAATATACGTGAGAAAAATACGAGGCTAATATTAAATGGCAGGTAAGGATACTGTCACTGTAAGAAAAAACTGGCAGGATGTGTGTATTTAGTCTATATTTTAAAGCACTTGATAGAAAAGGCGTATGCAAGGTTTTTCAAAACAATTTTTTTCTGTTTGTTTGTTTGATAACTGACAAGAGTATAATGAGAAAAAAAAAAAAAGGAACAAACTCCCTCTCAAAACTATTGACCTGCTCATCCCAAACCATGTACATCTTGATGGATGGATGTGTGAGTTCATGGATTTATACAGCACACAGATTGGTACAAGCAGTGTTCCATGCTCGCCTGCAAAGATTGAAGGGTAGAGTCTGCAGTCAGTCATTTAGCCCAGGCTCCTCTTAGGAAATTATTCTTTCAATTTAAAGCTCTCTTTCCCTTCCTCTCTCTCTTTCCAAACTCTTCCCAATTTGTAGATGTTCAGTCTGAAAAGACATTCTGGTTAGAAAAGTTTCCCTCCATTCAAAATTCACCGGGAAATGGAAGCTGCATATACAGTGACACCCACACAGACATTGGAAATACCACTTGGACAAATGAATTGTGTGTGTGTGTGTGTGTGTGTGTGTGTGTGTGTGTGTGTACAGTAGCAATTGCAAAAAAAGGGACCATATTCCTTTTCATACTAAGATACAATGTGACAAGAAACATTTCTGTGCAGGGAAAAGAGTTTCTTTGAATCTTATCACAACACTGTGGCGGGAAAATCAGGAAATTGGTTCCCCTTTCAGCAGTCACCACAGTAACCTTCATTGAGAACACACATGCCCAGGTATCTGGTCTGTGCACGTGTGTATGTTAACAGCTAGCCATTCAGCCAACAGGTAACAGAAAGACAGCAGATAGCAAAACACGGCAATAAGGTGCTCAAAGAAAAAAGTGGCACCCACTCCTCAAATGGATGGCCACGTTAAGGTGCTTCAAAAAGGTTTTTTTTTTTTTTTTTTTTTTTTCAGTTTTTATTTCAAACATTAAGAGAGTACTGATTTGCACATGGTAGTTCTGAGCCAGGTCAAGAGTTTTGAGTTTTCTGACATCTTCCTCTGAAAAGGGCTTTGACTGTCGATGTTTTGTTCAGTTGGTTGTGATCACTTGAGTGGAAAACTTTTTATTTTTTAATAGCCAAGAACTGAAATCAAATCAACATGACTAAAAGAAATAACTGATGAAATGGTATAGAACATTACTGCATTCCCATTGGATCAAGATGGTTTCGCCCATTTTTCCTTTTTCACTAACACTGTTCCTTTTTTCTTTGTTACAATTCATTCCTTATGAACCTACAGAAATGACCAAAGTCACTGCAAGTGGCTGTTTTTATTTTTTGTGATCTGTTGCAAGAGTCCAACCTTGTTTCCTCTGCTGCTGTTTGTGTAGCATCTGGTTTTGTAATGAGCATCTGGATTTGTAATGAACATCTGATTTTGTTATGTGCATGTGTGTATATATGCACATATACACACCTATACATGTATAATATATACACTATATATATGTAGATATATATATAGGAAATGTGTATACATTTATACATAATATAGTGTATCTGTTTCAACTGGAGATAAACTGAACTGGGTTCAGACACTAGCACATGTTTATCTTTCCCCTGCTCCCTCTGTATATTTTAAACAGTCTGGAGCTTTTATTTATATTTTTAAAGTGCATTTTCAATGCAGAATAACTGTAATCCACTGATTCCTTGGAAAACATTTTTGATGAGAAAAATCTGACAGTTCTCAGCCCCAAGCAAGAGAAACCTGGGTTTGTTCGTGCAAGGGGCTGACGTGGCAGTGCCAGGCTTGTGCCTGAGTGATTACTGGGCATTCTGGACTCCGGGCACCTTAGCAGCAGCAGCAGCAGCAGCAGCACCTTTGTGAGAAGGTAGAGATAGAAAAGGAAGAAGGAAGGAAAGCTCAGATGAGGAAGAATGAATGTGTTGTGTGTGTACACGCTGGAATTGTGAACTCTGACTGTAATAGGTTTGTGCAGTACCTGCTTGACTTCAGCTAAGAGAGGCTGTTTAGCTTCTTCCCCATCAACTGACATCAACCTCCTTGTGGCCCCCGCATGCTCAAGTATCACCCATAGTCCCCACTCTCGAGGCTGACTTCTGTGTCAGTTTCCTGTGGGTATGTGAGTGCCAGCATCAAGTAGGAATAAGGCACCAGAGAAATCAAAATGTCACAAAAAGATGCAAAACCCCATTTCAAAGAGCCTCTCCATTGCTCCATTCGAATATTGCATGTGATACCATTCATTTGTATGTACGTAAAGTGTGTCGAATACAGTCTCTGAAAGGAACTTGAGGCCCTTCAGCACCAAAGGTCTTTAGGAATGCACCCTTTGTCTAAACATACCCACACTCCCACCCCCTGCCCACCCCACCGCAAGCAAAAGCACCAAGTCGGGAGAACAAGGCAGACTGCCTTTGCTCACCTCATTTTGATAAGATTAAAGTCTATGAAATAGAAATTTCAGGAATTGCTCTAAAATCAAATGGATTTAGGCCATTGGATATCTGTTTACTTGATGCTCTAAATGTCCAAAGAGTGTTGTGAAAGGGTTGAAATGTTTGTGTTTAATATGCTAAACAGAAATGACTTCTCAAATGATGCCCAAGTCCTCCACTAACAACTTCAACCTCCTCTATCTTATTAAAAAAAAAAATTTTTTTTTAAAAACGACATTGTATAAAGGAAGAGGTTCATCTAACTATAAAAGGAAAAAATGAAGGCACGTGATTTTATTCGGTCCCACACTCCTTAAGAAAAAATGTTTTTTGCAAGTGTGTGTGTGTGTGTGTGTACGTGTGTGTGTGTGTGTGTGTTTGCACACATGAAGTGGGAGGCTGAGGGTCATTGGGGCAGTAGTCCAAAGGAAGCTGGAAAGGAGAACAAGAGAGAATATTGAGACAGAGAGAAGAAAGGAGAAAGGAGGAAATGGAGGCCTCTCTTCAGCTTTCTGTCATTGACAGTCTCAAGATTTGGCTGCTTTAGGGTCCAGAAAGGAATTTGTTTGTCTTGGTCTAGAAAGTGCCCCAGTTAAATATCTCCAGTTAATCATGTTACAGCTTTTGGTGTTTACCTTTTCCCTTCCCTCCAGCCAAATGATTTTTTAAAAAAATATCACAGTTTTTAAAAATTATTTTTTCAATGTTGAAAAAATATGGAAAAGCTATTGTTCAGCCTAGGGCCCACTGCCTCTCCATCTTCACAGTGAGCAGATGGATGGACAATCTACAGAATCAAAGGGGAGGCGGGCAAGGTCCCTTGTGCTGAGTGGTCCCTTACCTTGCCTCCTTGTGGGTGGGGGGTGCTTTCACAGCGCCCACAGCCACTTCTTTCATTTGGATCCTTGCCCCCCTCCCATCCATGGAATGTGGGCTACTGAGAATGGGCTACTGAGAAAGGCAGAGCCATTCTAGAGAGCCATGGTGACAGGAGAGTCTTAGAAGCAGAAGGTGAAGGAGTGTGGTTAGCAGTGCGCTCTCCGGGCAGTTTTGCCTGGGGATGGGACAGCGTGGCTGCTCCTGAGGCTGAGGTCCCACTCACATTTTACTTCCTGAGACCTCAGCTCTCAGGTTCACCACCTCTACGCCTCTCTTTGCATTAAGAGCTGGCCCCCGTCCTTAAGAAGGCAATGATCCAAGATGAAGAGGCAGAGCCAACTGGCTGTGTCGTACAAAAAAAGGGCTATGGACAGTGGGATTTCAGAAACAAATTTAACTTTGGTTTTCCAACTTTTTCAAACCATAAAATTAAAGCAGGGCTTCGGTGGCTTCGATCATCTGAGAGCTGTTATTTTTTTCTCATTTGGCAAGGCTAAGGCGGAGGGGAAGAGAAAAGGGGTTTCCCATAATTGGTTGAAGACACAGGGTGGTAAATGCTTCCACACTTAAACTCACAGTCCAGTGTTTTTGACATTTCATAAATAGCTTTTTTTTTTCTCTAAAAAAAGAATAAAACAAGAACAATCCCTTTACTTACTCATCTGAAACAAAATAAACAGCAGTGGGTACAAACTTCTTCTTGTAACAATTACAAAAAACAACAATATAATCCCAACTTTTAACACGCATCTTGAATCAGTTATTTTTTTTTTTTAACCTCAAAACTGCAGCATATCCTTAAGGGCAAACTTTTCGATTAGTTTTTTTCTTTTTTTTTTTTTAAATAATGTCTTCACCAAAAAAACAGTCTTGTACCAATAAAATGCATTCAAAAATAGAAAATATTACACAACAAAAATATGTATCCTTCCTTTCCAAAAAAGATTCTTCACAAAAAAATGTAGAAAAAATTCCAACAATTATTTTCCTCTCCTAAACATTAACTTTCAGTCTAGGGCACAATTATTTATTGATTTAAATGTCTGTTTTTGCATAAAACATGGAAGATGCAAAACATTTACTGTATTAAGATTGTGAAGTTACATCTACTCCCACCCCTATTCTAAAACAAAACAAAACCCAGAAAAACCCAGCAAACATTAAACAAATGATGTAGCTGGTAGATTAAGAGAAATACCTCTGTCCTTCCACTGTGCATTCATATGGGTTAACTAGCCCATTTGGTACTGGGGAATGCTAAAGAAGGAGATCAGGCTGGAGCAAGAACATCTTTAGCATATGTCAATGTTCAATGAGTCATTTACGGTCTTCCATGTTGCAGGACCATCATTTCAAAATCCTCACAGAAGAGAAAAGTGTGAGGTAGCGCATAAGCAGTTAAAGGACTGAAGTGTGTCCATAGGTATATGGTACACATACATACAAAACAGTTTCTCACACATTGTGTGTGTATGTGTGTGTGTGTTGTTTTCTTCTCAAAATGGAGCTGAAGCCTAGGAAAAAAAGTAACTCAGAACTCCAGTGGTATGAGGAAGGCTGAGGTTATTTCCTTCATAATCTTTTCCACATTTAACCTGTTTAGGTATTAATTGGAACAATGACAAGATTTCTGATTGCAAAGGAATGCCTTGTTTTCTCCACTCTCATCGAACCCAGGTTCCTTTATTATTTTTAGCATTATAGTTTAGGCTATGTGTTTTTCTTTCTAATGATATTTATCTTTGATGTGGGATGTAGTTTGCATGTATATTCAGTATGAACAGATTTTTTTTTATAGTTTTTTTCCCCCTGTTGCTTATTTGCTTGCTAGTTTTTTCTTCATGGTTTTGTTTTGTTTTGTTTCTGATTTTTAAACAGTGAAATGTGTCCAATTTTATTTCCAGTGCATTAAACAAATTTTAAATTAAAAGAAGAAATAAAATGTTTCCCCTCGTTCTTCTAAAAGAAATGACTTGATAAAAGTACAATATAATAAAATCAGGCATTGCCAAAAATAGCATGATGTACAACCTCAATTACATCAAAGAAAACAAACAGACAAACAAGAAATTATAGAACATAAGCATGAAGAAGCCAAGATAATATAATCCCAACTATGGTATGATTGGCAAGCACTGTTTAAAAAATAGGTAAGGCTACTCTTAGATTTCTAACTCAACATAGTTAACCACTGCTCTTCTGTCTTTTCTTTCAACTCTTAACCTCTTACTCATTAGTTATTTATATCTTTAAAATGAACGATTTCGTTTTTATATTTTTGGTCTACAGTAGAATTACATATTAATAATATAATAAAAAGATATTTCATTAACAGGTTGGTACTGCATCCATGTGGGGAAAATAGGAAAAAAAGTCTCCAATAGACATAGCAAATGGACTCTATTCTTACAAAAATAACCACAAATGTAATAGAAATGATAATCAGGGCAACAGATTAAAACAGGTATAGAAGGATATATTTTGGATCATATAAACTCCTGACAAGCTATGCCCTAGAATTGCAGTCTCCAAACCTTTCCCATGATTTCCACCCTTCCATAGCCTCACTCAAAATTCAAATAGAAATTGAAACAAAATGAAAATAAAGTAGACAGGTGATTGAGCCTGTCAAAATTTCCAAGTCATCTTAGTTGAGATATCCACTGCTCAATGAGTCCTGGTGGATAGTATTTGAGAAACTGGCTGGCCATGGGGAGCTGCTAATGGTATTTGTTTTTAATTTTGGAGGAGTTCCCAGCCCACTGATAAAGAGAGAAACCAAGGAACCAAAGAGTTTTTCTGGTAACACATGAGATGAAACTAATTGTGACAGAGAGGGTACTGTGGTGAAAAGGGAAAGAGAACAGAAGGGGAAAATGGGCAAACCTTAGGCACTGCCTCCATCTGTTTGCTTCCACACTGGTCTCCTCTTTATGAGCATCTTTTAGGATGAGCTGCAGGGCCCAATGTCTTCTGAGCAAATATGTGTCCACTTAACTGTTGACATGATAACCATGCTTACTGGCCTCCCTAAGAGCTGGGTAGCTCTTGGGGATCTCCACCTCCTACTGCCAATGGTCACCTGCCCTTGATGGGCAAGTTGTAACGGTAAAGGCTCTTCTCAATAACTCTTCTTAACTGGTGGCTGATTCACACTGATGGAGCAGTGTGGGGAAAAAAATAAAAGAAGGAAAAGAATTGGTAAGAGTTGAGCTTCATAATCAACAAATGGGAAGTTTTCTTCCATTGGAAGGAGAAAGAAAAATAGAAAGGATAGGAGGGGAGGGGGAAGAGGAAGGAGAAGAGAAGAAGGGGAGAAATGGCATAAGTCAGAAAATACTGCTTTTGGTTTCTTTTAACATTGAGTTGTCCTTGGTTTTTCTCTCATTCAGTTGCTCCAGTTTAAAGGAGAGTTTAGAATCTAGTGCAAATATCAGCAAATCACAGCATTCCAGGAGCAATATCCTATCCCTTCATCTTAAATGGATACTATCCCTTCAGACCTCCTCAGAAGACTGGGGGCAATGGTCCAGAAAAGCATTAGTGAATAAATTATTTATCTAGTACTTGCTACGACAAGAAAGGCACTATCACAACAGATCAGCCTCCAAGCATTTTCCTTACTATGGGCTTGGGCATTTCAACCCTCCAGCAACCACAACAAAATCTAGACCCAGGTTTTTCAAGACTTGCATTCATCGGCCACTGCTATTGACCCTGACCATGTAGAGCCCCAACCTGCACTTACATACATGTTGCCTTATGTTTCACCAATGATCCAAAGATTGAGTTCACTCTCTTCCTTGGAAGTTTCTTTCTCTCCATCAGTCTCTAGGTCATGACTACTAAAGACAGTTAACAGTGTCAAGCACTAATGTGTATTTGTCCCTATTTTTTCAAACCAGTGACCAAACCCTAAGTCATAAAGACAGTTCAGTAACTCCTCCACTGACAAGTTCTCCTGTTAATACCACTACAAACGAAAGGAAAACCAAAGTGTAATCCCTTGAACACCAAAAGCATATCCCTTGAGCCTACTGTAGTACTTTTGTCTGAGAGAGAGGTTGGGCTCTGGAGATTAAAATCTTTGGTGACAGAACTGGAGTGGGTATGCAAGATTCAAGGAAGAAATTGTCCCCCAAAACCTCAAGAGAAGTATCCTAGAACGTTTAATGTGAGTATATTTTAAAAGATCAACTATTTATTTCCTCAGCTTTGGTTTGGTGTAGTCACATCCTCTTAGTGCTTACCCAATAAATATTTGTTAAGGGCTCTGAATTGAGAGTTTCTTATTTAAAACAGAGATAATGCCTTGAATTAATAAGGGATTGCTAATGTTAGTTCTGAAAGATCTACATGGAGTTTATCTAACCAGCAAGGCTGACAACTTCCTTAAATTTTTAAAAATTTGGAATGGTAAACTTGGACGGATGGTAAGGAGGAAAGAAAGAGACAGATATCAATGTTGTAATCTTAGGAAAGAGGCCTCAACTGAGAGTTTTCCAAATTGATGATCTCACATGTGATAGTGTTCAGAGAAATTCAACATTAGTTGTTGATATAGGTTGTGATCCTTTCTTCCAGAACCAGAATTTTCCAAAGCTGTCACCCTGGTTCTGGAAGAGTCCCTCAGCATTTTCACTCTTGTTTCATTATTCCCCATACAACCTATTACTTTTCCTGTGGTGCAAGATTTTTTTATTAACATTTACTAAAGAGCTGTCAAACTGATTGCTTCTAAGATTAAAAAAGGCAATAAAAATAAATCTAACAAAGAAAAGTTAGGAAAAAAAGGAAACCTCAAAGCTAAACTTTTAGGCACTGTTAAGGTCTCTTCTTACTAAGGATAGTCTGTGATGGAGCAGCTGTTTGGTTCTGATTAGCCCTCCAACCCTTTCTCCAATTTTAAAGTTGGCCTAGCTTGTTTCAAAATAAACCTTTCACCTCACTGGTTCTCAGTGTTTATTGCACTGTTCCCTTACTGTCATCCTAAAGGACTCTACCACATGCATGGCCTTCCTCTTTGGTTAGCCCAATCTAGGTTTCACCCAGGGATGGAAAAGTGTGCTCAGGCTGAAAGGATATCTTAATGTGAACAAGGTTATTTATTTATTTATTATTGTAAGGAGCAAGTACCACTACCCTCTGTCACACTGACACATGCACCAGCCGGGGCTTTGTGAGGAAGACTTCAACATCATTATCAGTTGATCCGTTCGCTTCCTTGCTATGGCAACTCTTACTGAAAAGCTTAGCTGGAAACAACATTGGGTAAATTTCTTCTTGAATGCCCTCAGTTTGCTGTATGAACCAGCTTCTTTACAATAAGAAGACAGGTTTTTTTTTTTTTTTTTTTTTTTTTAATCAGCGTGGCAGTTTCTAGGCTTGAACAAGAGTTGGCAAGATTCCACAGATTCTCACTAACCCTGCTAAAACCAAGCATGATGGAAATAACTCTCCATTTTTGTGATGTTTCTCATTTTATAACTTTTCTCTTTCTTTCCTAACACACTTTCTCCCAGCACAAGTAAATACATTTCAGTAGTGCAGTGCAGTGCAGTCATACTTAGTGCAAAAAATAAAAACAAAAAACAAAAAAATATAAAACAAAAAAACCAGACTCAAAGTTCAACCCCAAACAGCTCTTCTTAATAGATACCAGTGCTACAAAAGTGGGAAATTCAGTCTTCACCTTACACTTCTATAAATCATCTCTTTTGTTGTCCTTGTTTTTTTAGCTCAAAAGCGAGAAACAACTAGCATGCACCTATGTATTACTCTGTAAAACATGAAGTTGATAGCCAGAAAAGAAAAGGAAGTAGTCAAATGAAATCAGGGCTATTATTTAGAAGAGGAAAAGAGCTACTTAATGCAAAGGTCAGTAGTGGTTTTTATTTAATGGGTTTTTATCATGTGAAATGGCTCCATGCTAAGGGAAATGGGTATAGAAAAAGATAAAAATTTCCTGTTTCCCAAAACAGGTCCTAAATTTAACAGTGCTGGGTTCTTATTTTTGAATAGTGCAATCAGCTCTTCTTCAAGGGCTACAGGCAGCAGTTACCTTACCTAACACACAGAGCACTAGGAGTGCTCACTTCCCTACAGTGACCATGTTTCCCCTCACTTCATTCCTCTTCTATTCACTTTTTCCCCTGACTACACACAGATATAGATACTCCCACATACACAGAAATTCTCAAGGCCCCTCTCAGGATGATGGATTGAAAACTGGTTCAAATAACTCAATGACACACTTAAACAAAAAGTACAACTATTAAATATGAAAGTAAATTATTATACCAAAATAAAGATTCAGCATTGTATTTCTTCTTATATTATTCAGCAAGAAAAAAATTCATAGTAGGATTTCTTATGGCGCTCACTTCTCGCTAAGATGAATCTAGAATCAGTTTGAGATGTGACAATGAGTGATTCTGGAGAAATGTTTTGCCTTTGATGATCCCCAAGAATCTGTCTCTTTGTCTGGATTGCTACTCCGAGAATGTGAATCTACTTGTATGCTCAGACCCACACATGTATTGGGAGTTTCAGGTGAATCCCTGTGCAGTTTAGAATAGATCACAGAACAAAGGAGCCTGGCATACTGGGATCAGCAAATTATCACTGATATTTCTCTATCATCAGCTTCTCATCTTTGTTTGCTACATAGGATGAGGATTACAAGACATTCCCCTTCATGTACTCTGAAAAATGACAATTCTTTCAACAATAGTGCAAAAGTCAATTTTAATTAGATATATGAAAATTGTCCTTAATTTATATCTTAATGTTTCCTTAGGAAAAGTGAAGTTCAAATCAGTGGGACTTAAGGAAGAAGTTCAACTTCTGAAAATACCTTTGAAATTTTTCTATTATAAAACTACAGGTGATTCCAGATCAAAGTTTGTCCCAAGGATAGCAGGAGTAGAGTTTTGTTTTGCAAATATTCCCCTAGCGATGAACACACCCAAAGTACTTCAGACTATAGCAGAATCTTATCTCAAATTTGAGCCATTATTTTCAGTTATCTTTCTGCATGCTCCTCATGTATCCTGGAGAGCAGATTAGGTATAGGAGCAGTATAGGGTTTCTACAAATTCTTTAGATGGGTTTGAAAGCAGTAAGAATAGTCTTAAGTAAGTATAGGTATCATACTAACTCTTCGAACTATCATCATGCCAGGCGGCCAAGACAAGGAGGAGTTGCAACAACTTCCTCTGGTAATCCTAAAAACTGGCTTAAGCAATCCAGGATGCTATCAAATTTGGTCCCATCACATTGTCCTGCTTCCTCTTTTTGCTTTGCCTCTGTTCACTTAATTGAAATTGCAAATAATTTAAAGAGTGGACCAAGAATGTAAATTGCAGCACAATAGACTGGTTACTAAAAGGTTGTCAGTCTATCTGTAAATTGAGTTGAAAAACAGTATGCATTCAAATGAAGCATTAAAATCCCCCCCCCACTAGTTTCTCACTTGGGTATTTCTTCTTCTGTGATGATGGAGTATGGATAGGTGAAGTACTAGTGATGCAGTTACAATCTCCCACTTACTACCATCTCCAGCGCCTGGGTGGTGGGTGAGATGAGAGGCAATGGGGAAGTAGATGTTCTGTTTCAGACCTCATGAACACATACAGTCTTGAAATGAAGATTAAAGAAATCCATATAATTATAAAAATCTATAGATCAACTGAGTTTGACATTTTATTAGCACACTTTCTTTTTCTTTGCTGGGTATTCTACACTAGTTACTAAAAAGAAACATCTATAGGGCAATCGAATTAAATTAATTTATCCCTATCCTTATTCCAGGAAGGATTTGAGGAGGCAGTAAGGATTTGTAGTATAAAATGCATGACCTTCATCTGCATCAATTCCCATTCTTTGGCTGGAAATCTGTTAGTTTGGGCAAATAGGGTTTCTTCCTCAAGGAATAATTTTTATTTGAACTATTCTATGCTCTAAGCATAGAGAGAATTTCTGTCCTCAAAGTTCTCAAGTGCCATTAGAAAAACAAAGATTTTTCACGGAGGAAAGATTCCCTAATGGTAAGATAGAAAGCTTTTCTGCTAAGGGGAAAATGACTGTGGCGGTCGTTAGTTATTAGACTACCCATGGACAGTACCAAATTAAAGAATCAAAATCTTAAACTACCTTGAGAAGAAAAAGATAAAGAAAAAGAAACAAATCAACAAACAAACTTTACTAAAATACACATTCCTCCAGTTTCAGATTTATAAAAAGACATAATTATGCTTAAATCAAGGTTTACAGATAGCAAACAACTGTTTTAATGTGTAAAAGTATTATCCCTTTGCTTTACCATGTTTCACTTTCTTTGAAGGAATTGTATCTGTGCACACTTGTCCTAAAGTCCAGTGCAGAAAATAAACTTGTTTGCTACCAGCCTCAATCTCAGAACATTTTCTAAGCTACATTTGCAAATAACTAAAACTACATATCTATAAAATGAGATGCAGACTTTCTGAAATGCATTGCGGGGATGAGGGAGAAGCAAGCTTTTTATGGGGAAACAAAGAAAAAAAAATCCCTTCCTAATCCCTTCCAAATATATACTATAGTGTTTCTGACCATTATTTTGCTGCATTAGTTAATGTTAGGGCTGTTGGTGCTACTGAGAGGTGTCAGCTTGGAAAAACAGGAGACTCACAAACAATATGAAATTCACACCTTGGAGCTCTAGAATATTAAGAGATTTAGTCACTAATCTGCGACTAACAGGGGTTGTGTCCCAGGTCTCAGGGTTGGAACTTTTCTTGGGAAAATAGAAGGCAATCTGGATTAACTGGACAAGATGGGATCCATCGGGACCAGATCCTCTCCTACTACACATATACATGATAGTATTTAAGGATTTAGAAAAGAATCTTTTGTTCCTTCACACAGCAATGCCTAAGGAGAAGAGTATTTTAGATAAAGAGCACTTTAAAAACCAATACCAGGAGTCAGAATGGACAAAAGAAGAGAAGGGGATAGAACTGACTAGAAGAACATGCCAAGTGAAGGGCATAGTTTTAAGCAATGTAAATATTGTCTTTAAGAAACATTGTTTTCCTGCTAGATGCATGCCTCAGGACCTTTGGACCTTCTATTTATTTTTTTGCTCTCTATGTGTGAATCAATGCTACAAATTGGTTTGATTAAGACAAAAGCCGGGTCAAGCCTAAAGTCAAATAAGAATACATTTATAATTATAAATGTTGATTCTGTTTATCAAGATCTGAAGCCATACTCCCTGTGCACTTAAAACCAGGCAATGCTCTACCTGTCACAAGATCTGTCTTTGTATGAGCTGAGGGGCAATCTGGTACCATGGCAAGGGCATTAGACTGGAAAGTCAAGGAAGACTGTTAAGAGGGTTATTGTGAAGAGATGACATTTAAAGAATCCTGAAAGTGTTATACCCCAAATGGGATCAGTCTTCTGGAAAATGCTTTGAAGACCAGACAGTTGAAATTCATTGGAATGATATCTAGCACAATGACCAAATTACAAGGTGAGTATTCTGGAATTGGGCAGTATACTGCACAGCCCTTAGAGTATCCATCCAGCCTTATTAATATTTTCTTTAAGCACATATTGCAATCTCTGGTTGCAAAATAGACACTTGAAAATCTTTATGGATCTTTTCATATCTTAAATAAATTACTGCTCAAATTTCTAAGTCAACTGAAAATTGTCTTTTCAAAAAGGTATTAAGTAAAGAAATTCTTCCTAATTTCCTTTGCAATGCATTTAGGTAGCAGTGACTTTACTTGTTTGAGAAGAGCTCACTAAAACTTCAACGGTTATCCAAGTTATTTTGAAATGTTACCCCTTTCTTTAGATTTCTGTAAATCTAGTACCTGGTAGATATGACGTTCGGCTAAGTATTAGCAGGGGTTGAAATAGTCAGCATTAGCAATTTTTCTCTCAGAGATGGTCTATTCATATCAAGAATTTGAAAACTGTGGTATTAAAAAAAAAAAAAAAACCAGAAATACTTTTCTCTTTATCTTTGGCCAAATGTGAAGGTGAGAGGAATTAATGATCTCAGCTAGTACAGTTGACATTTAAAACTGTGACTCAGGTCCTCCCACTCTCAAAAGAATATTGACAACTTTTAAAATCTGGAGCTAAAATGAAGACATGCTTCACTCTGCCTATGAGTCTCAAGTTTATGAACTCATTTCAGGAAGGACATTCAGAATGGGTAGGGGGAAGAAGAGAAATGAACAGTCGGGGATCAGAACGTAGTATTGGAATTTGGGGGGGCAGTGATGAGACAAAAGCTAATTCATAGTAGTCTTAAAAAGAAACAAAAAAATAGAGCAGGTTAGGAAAAGGAATGAGGAAAATAATAAGGTGATCCAAATTGGATACAATTTGGAGGGTACGTGATCTCTGGCTTCACGTACAGAAGCTTCAGGAACGGTCAATTTACAATCACATTTGTCTAGTAGAAATGTGTTTAGTTGAAAATGGAGAATACATTGTTGATTTTGCTCTTAGACTCATCATGAGCCCTTTCAAGGAGACTAAGAGTGGTGGTGCCTTAGTGAGTACCAGGGGACTGAGGAGAGCTTGGGTGGGGTTGGGGCAGATTGGCTGGACAAGGTATGGCAGACTAGGATGAGACCAGAAAATAATCTCTCAGGGAAGATGGAAGAAAGGAATTGGTGTGTTCACACTGAGAAGCCTTAATGTTGGTCCAAGGCAGGAAGGTTTTTACACAGTTTTATGAAAAGCTGTTTTGTTTTGTCCTGAATACAGAATGGAGGAAATGAGGCTGGTCTCGTGAGCCCAAGATAGATGAAAAATGGATCCAACTCTGATGTTTCCCAGACACTGGGTTGAAGAGCAGAGGGAAGCTGAAGGAACTCTTTAATCTCAAAATACTATCTAAAAATCATTTTTATATAGGAAGATAGGATGCCTGACTTCTGAAAGTTCCATGGGTCTTGTTAAAGAGGAAAGGCACCAAATCCCCACCTTTATAGGCAAGTGGAGATTCTGAGGGCCAGATACCCAAGAGCCATCATTTTATGGATTCCGAAGACTGAAAAATGTGATATATATTTCTGAGTTCTGCATTAGCCTCTGTCAATAAAAAGTTCCTCAAACTCTGGCTTTAGTTTAAAAAGAAATCTCTTGGGAAAATGAACACTATATTGCCAAACTACCTCCAGGGAAATGAAGACTTGTTAAAATAATTGTAAGCATATTGAAAACAGAAAGTAGCCAGTAAGAAACTGGTATTTAAAATCAATGTTTGAAAATACAGCTGGGACAACTAGGCATTTCCCTGTCCTGTGCTTCTCACAAGAGCAGCCCTTTGAATGCAGCTTGTGTTAGTTGGTCAGGTCATGTGAAGGTTGAGCAGCCCCATGGTCGTATTTTTAGAAGCAAATACAGATAATGACAGTCCTAGAGGGGGAAATATCACAGATACATTCATATGCACTTTTGTACTTCAGATATTGAGAGGGTCAGCTCAACAAGATCACTTAGAATATGAACCTCTTTGTATTAGCCACACCAAAAAAAAAAAAAAAATAGTTTTTACTTTCCTACATTTGCTAAGTCTGAGCTTAAAAAAATCCTAAAATCCTCTAAAGACAATACTGAAGCTGATAATATAAAAAGCAAACTAGAGCAGTAATGATTAGTATTAAACGCACCAGATTAACTGCAGCAGGTTGGTGATGGGTGATATATGCAAAGAAATAATAGGTCAATCAACTCATGATCATAGGCAGATTCAAAAGTCAAAATGAATATAATGTAATATATATTTCAATATAGAGTTGTTATATATAGTGTGTATGTTCTAGGTTTCAGAAATACTGCAATGTAGTGTACTATACTTAAGTAAGCATACCTAAATAGTAACTCATATTCTTCCACAAAGTCACTAGTACTGTTAATTAAAACAAAACAAAACAAAACAAAAAAAAAACCCCAAAAAACAGAACTCATTTTTTTTTTCCAGTAAAAAGAAATACGTATGGTTACAGTCACAGACTTCTTTTGGATATAGAAAGACAACATACATTTTTAAAAATAATAACAAAAAAGTTGCAAATGTAAGTAGCCTTACTTCATGGGGCAGGGGAAGTCACCAAAATAGAAGAGGAAAGACAAATGTCCTCTGAAATCTGTAAAGCAGAAATAATCTACATGTCATAAAAAATAATAAACCATCTAGTAAAAGGAGGGCATGAAGTGAAAAAACAATCCGACTGTTTCTGGACCACCAAGCCATCAGAGTCAGCTACAAGAGCCAGGTCCATTCACCCAGTGTATTACACTAGAGTGACATTCTACTTTAACATTTGAGATGGGCAAGAGCCATCAATTCTTAGAGATTCCCCCCAAATATTCCCCTGATAGTCTATTGGTTTGCTAGACATGGTAAACAACCCACTCCTGGAAAGACTTTGGCAAAGGCCACACTGGTTTCAGGAGACAGTTCGTAAATGATGACAAGATCCTGCAAATGCAGGAAGTATTAGGAAGCTTTCATCTGGGAGTCAAAATGCACATGTGGGCTCTTGTGTGTGAGTGTGTACCCATACTGGGTTTCAGAAAGGAAAGAAATGGAGTCATGGGATGACTCAGGCCAAAGTTTGTATGGGCCTTGCCTGCCTGACTTTAATGCCCCCTCCAGGAGACCTGGTGAGATGCCCTTGATTGTTACTCCCTCTGTTCTGCTCCACAGTTGAGTACTTATGTTCCACCTTCTTCTGGAGGAAAACAGCCTGTCCCTGTGGGTTTGCTGTGGAGCCAACAAACTGCTTTTATTTATTCCAATTCCAAAACATTGTAAAAGGCAAGAGTGGGCAGGTGACTACTTCCTGGGAAGGAAGCCACAAATCTGGGCACAATGGTGGGAAGAGACAACTGCATCTATGCACCAGGACCTCTGCCTGTGTGTGCTTCTTTTGAGAGATGCACACACACACCCAGATGACAATAAATATAGACAAACACATATCAGTAAATCCAATAGAAGAGTAGCACTTTTTTTCAAGTTTTTCATCAAAGGGATAAATAGAAATTACTAATGGTTGGGCTCTTTCAGAATGCCCTTAAGCCTCATCCCAGATACTGATGCACCTGAGTAAGGCAGCAGAGCAGAAGCAGGTATGTGAGCTATGTTAGACTTTTGAGTTCTAGCTGGAAATTTCCAAATATCTGGCCATCACTAGGTAATATGAATGTGGAATAGTTTTGAACTAAGAGAACCTCATACTGCGTGTGCACACGCATGATGTACAGACATTCTGGACCACAGCTGTGCCACACTGGATGAGTTAAGACCTTTCATTACTAGAATAAATTGCAATGACATTGTGGGCAATGACAACTGTTGCAAACATAGTAGAAACAGATGTCTTCTATGGGGTTAATTTTTTTTTTCTGTCTTGGGTGTATCAACCTCGCATTTAGGCATTCTGAACCAAGAAACCTCTGAATCTGAAAGAGGGTTAGTAGGAACTTTTATACTCTAATTAGGTATCCCAGAAGTTGAGACTCCCGAGGATAGTGGCTAGGTTTTGTTCATGATCTGCAGATTATTCTCTTTCACTGAAGATGCGAAAGTTGAGAATTTGCAGTTAAACAAAGAACCACCAGATAAACCAGATGCACTCCAAAACCCGAGAGGAAAAGAGTTTAGAGATATACACCATAGAGAGAAAGCAAGCTTTTTGTTGGGATTATTCTCCCTGTTAAGGAAATGTTTGAAACCGGCATCCCAGAGACCCGTGATCATGCTTTATGGGAGGCACTGTTTAGCAATATGTTTGTTTTACACTAAGCCCAGACCCATCAATGAAAATGAGTAGGCAAAAAATATCAGCCACTTCCTGAGAGTGGCCAACTCTGGACAGCTTTGGTGCCTCCCCAAGAAGTCACGGCTTCCAGAGTCCTTTGTCATGAATAGGGCTTATTTTTGCTATCATGCAACCATTAAAAAGCAAGAAATGTCCATGTCGTCACAGCCTTCCAATTTCTGTGTCTTTTGTCCTCTTTCCTGGGAATTCTGACTTAAGGCAATAATTCTGTACTATAAGTGACTTCTTGTGAAAATACCTTAACTGAGGTCACTTAAGATTAGATTTTAGCCTGAAAGTATTTGGTCTATGGAGCAACAGGCGGGGCCTAAAGAAGCCACTGGAATGACAGGTTGTTTTAGTGGTGTGGAAAGATGATTTTTCTTGTTTTAACCCAGGGCATTCAGTGAGGAGGAAACACATAGTTCTGAAAAAGAACTAGTACAATCATCCTCTACTTATTTGCCCTAAGAAGAATGGAAAAACACTACCATTTCATTGTCATTTCTTGGGATCTGCTAATGTACATCACTGATTACTATGGATTCAGTGTTCAAGAAGAAAAAAAAGTCTTCAGAGACTTAGAAAATCTTTGGGGTACTTTGTTCAGGCTGATCATCTTGATACCCAGTGCTAGAAATGATGCTTTGGATGAATAGTTTCCACATGCTGTGTTTAGAGGAACACGAAGTCACCACAACCTTTCCTCTTGGGGAGGTTTTAAGTAGTATCAGAAATGAGAACATTATACATAAAGCCTTTGGAAATTAAAAAAAAAAATCTCCCCCAAGGACCTCTTTTCGGTGCCCCTTTTCTGTCTTCCTATGCAGTTGGAGCACTGGGCAGAGATTGCTTTGGAAAGTTTGCCCCGTGTAATCTGTTTTCTGGGTACCTAAGAGAACAACACTTTTCTTCAGGAAAACACAGAAAGGGGAAAAAGGTTGTGGTGGTCCCGTTGGAACGATCTGTCTGATTTCAGAAAGCCCCTTGACTGGGTCAGCTCAAGGCTTTCCTGATTCACTGCAGACTTGAGAGTGGCAGGCTAAGGGTAGTGGGTTGCTTTGCTTTCTCTATGATCTTAGGGGTCTGTTGAAATTCTAGTGCACCCTTTCTTTAATTTGTCACCAACTCACTTGATTCTGTCTCTGGTGTCCTATTTTTTTTTTCCTTTTATTATCATTATTTTTAATTCTTTTTTCCAGGGGACAAAATTGACTATTTAAATAAAGTTATTTTCTAGCAAGTAAAGAAGTTTCTCAGAGCCGGAAATCACTCAAAAGAAACTGTCCACCCTACCCAAGGGAAAAAAATAGAGATTTCTCTAAGTACCTCTTGCCAAACTTCCTAGTTTATCGATTGGATGTTTTCAGGTTTAGCATTGTCGGGTGCTGAATAAATACATTTTGCAATTCTTTTGTACTCTTCCCCAGAGCTTCCATTACCCTGGACTTCAACTCATTACTAAATTTAAAAATTCTTTTAGAAGATTTCTTTTAAGAATCCAGTCACAACAGAAAGAGCCCCCTCCAGTTCTCAGTCCCCAGGGCATCTCAGTTTGTGTCTGCTTCTGCATGTCACCTTCCTTTTGTTCCCTGTCTGCAGCACACACTGGCTGTAGCAGAGGCAGGCCTGATGCCACCATCTGATACCTCTTCTGCAGAATCATACATCCCCTGCCCTCAGTCCTAACTAATCAAATAACATCTTCAGGAAACACAGAGGAAGGCTCCAGGAGGGGCATATCTAGTGTGCCAGCCAGATCTACTTCGCTTCCCCCTTTCCTAAGGGCAACAGGTGTAAGGAACATCATGGAGGAGTCTCTGCAAGGAAGCAACGTGAGCCTTTATTATGTTTTCTGGGCATCTGAGGGATTTGATAAGGGACACGCCTCATTTTTGATTGTGTGATGAGAGAAAACACTGATTTGGTGGAATGAGCAGGGCATATACTGCTGATGTGTTCGCATGATGGAAGTACTTGCAGGGTAAGGTGTTAGGACTTAAAGTGACACAAACACAAAGGAAGCCTTTTCCTTTTTCGTTATCAGAATGCATACATTCTCCCTGCTTGTAGGTATGAAAAGGTTTTCTTGGTTCTTATAGAATATTATGATGATACAAATGAAACCTCTGTGACTTCTAAACAAAGAAAACCCAAGACTTTCTAAGGCTAAGAGCTACTGTGACCTCTTAAAGCGTCTAGGAGAAGGGGATGGTCTGCACCTATAAAAGAGCTGAGACTTTATTACACTTACTCAGGACAGAAATAGATTCATAGTATTAGGAACTTGGGAAGGAAAACGTGTATAAAACTGTCATGAGGAGTGAAAGTTTACAATTCAATTAAAATATATATTAAAAATATTTCAATTCGGGGGGGGGTGCTGGCTTGTTTTTTCAGTCTTTCCCCATTTTAGATTCCATTTGTTATGATTCTTTCCTTTTTAGGGTTACATTTTATATATTTAGAGGTTCTTTTATGCACAAATATTGGTATTTAATAGGAAAAAAAAAACACCTGCTATGCCGGGATACTACCAATGTTTTTAGTGCTAGGAAATTTTATTTTTCACAGAGTATATATCTTAATGTCTTGAGATAAACACTCCCTTTTAACTTTTTTTTTCTTTTTTTTGTCCAGCAAATTCTTTTAAAAATTATACATTGCTAAAAAATGTTCTTTTCCATGCCAATTTTTATTCCTGATACTCATCTTAAGAGGTCTTAAATTTCAAGGATCTGCTTTGATCTTATCTTTTTCTTGGTTACTAAAAGAAATTTTCTTTTCTTTTAGTATTGATAGCATCCTAGGTTGAAGGTCTAAATGTAAGAAAATTATAGGATTTGAACTCCCCCACCAAAAAAACTAAGGAATTCATAATGATTCTCTGATCTTGAGGCCAAATGTGTTTTTCTATTTTTTGAGATATTTGTGATGTTTTAACTGTGATTGTGGGTTGGCAATCTGAAAGTATCTGCATCCTTTTGAAATAGGTGCAGATTCATTTATTTTCTAATTGTGGGTCAATTTGGAAAGCCAGAGGCTTTATGTCTTCGGAGGCCAGACATACAGTCTCACAGCAACTTTGCTCCCCCAGCTTGGAATCCCCTCTCTGACTTAGTTTTCGCCTGTTCTCAAATAATAATTTGTCAATTATTTTAGGCTGGGAGATGTATGGGAGGAAAAGACACATTGTGAACAAGTCTACACCATCCAAACCTGGCAGTTCATTTTGTGCTGGTCTACAATGATTATATCACCTCAACCAGAATTCTTTTGGGGCCCCCAATATTGTTTTTTTAAAAGAGATACTTTCTTTACAGGGAAGAGAGGACATCAGGGCTTCAAGTCACTTGTAGTTTTTTTTTTTTTCTCTAAATGCTCTACAACAAAAGGTGGATTTTAACCCAATTGTTTACCTTTCTAGAACAGCAAATCAGCATTAAGGCAAATGGGCCTACCCCAGATTTGAGAAGCAGACAGCTAAACGTGACCCAAACAGCACTCAAAACCAACTTTTCTGGAGGTATTATAATTCTGTCTACTTTGCAAAGGTCAGATAATTGAAAATATTTTATAGTGATTTTTGACCTTCTTTCATTTGAAAGATGCTGATTGATTTCATGTCATTTTCCTTTGAAGTTTTCTCCCCTCAATCTTAATTTTTTAAAATTTTATGGATTGAATGACTTGTTTACCAAAATATCAATCAATTCCATGGCATAGTTAATTAATGCTCCCTCTATTGGTGGTTAATGGAAATATCAGAGTCCACATTAATATTTTAAAAAGCAAAACTGGCAATAGAAAAATTGACTTTTTGTATTTCTGAAGCCATTTCTCATTGACTTTTATAGGTCAGTTTTGGATACAGTGTCCTTGGTAGAATTCCTCTTAGAAATTAAAATGGGTGATACTTAGTAACCAGTTAACCATCCAAGTCTACGTGAAAACTTCTAGCAAAATATCTACTGGAGGACAAATAAAACTCACAAACACTCCAGTTGCACGAATTCTACTAAACATCACAAAGAACTTATGGAAAACATCCAAGTTAACCAAATGTCTAAAATATATGAATAAAACCAATTTAGTTATTATAGAGTTGCTTGCCTTAGAAGATTTTCCCTTATTTGCTGCATGGATTTTGTAAATAAAACACTAACAGGAAAATTAGAAGGAAAATTAAATTAAAATGTAGAGTAATTTTGAAACTAAAATATCCTCTCCTTTCTTCTTTTTAAAATTATAGTTTGGCATTTTTGTTTTGTTCAAAGATTTACTTTTCCCTTTAAGTGTGTTAAAACATGCCTGTTATGAAATCACTTTGAGAGTACTGTTAGGTTTAAAAAGTCCTATTTTTGTTGGAATCTATTCAGGACACTATAACAGCAAAATCTCCTTGATGGTATCTTGATCAGACCGAGGAGAGAAATCCCAACTAGGAAGAGAGAGTGGCACCTGGGAAGATGCAGTACATTGGTGGCCTTTTGAATGGTGGGTGTCGGCATCAGGAAAATGGTTAATTTCCCTAAGACCTTTCCAAAAAGCAAGGATTGATAAACTCATCTAACGAATGATAGTCTTATTCAGCCCTCATAGCCATGGTGGAAAGAGTCAGAAGGTGACACTGGAAAGGAAGAAAGTAATTTTGGCATCAATGCATCATTGTTTGTAACAGGCTTCTCACAGCGGTGCTTGTAGGGTTCTGAAGAGTGAAGAGGTATGGACTTTGTGAAGTCCTCCTCCCGGCTGACCAGAAAACAGACAAACCCATTTGTCAAGACATCTAGACTACTAGTGTTTCATCAAAGAAAAAAGCAGTCAACAGAAATTCTAGAATCATAAGAGCCCAGTGAAATATTGGAGAAGCAAGAAAACTACTTCTGAAAGATGAAGTCCCTCCCCTGAAAGAGAACAGAATTCTGCATGGATCAGTGAAAGAAAATATTCAGTGGAGCAACTTAAGCTTGCTAAAAGTCAAAGAACTACATATCAAAATACAAAGCAGCAGTTCAAATTACAGCAGGGGTGGGTGGGCTACAGAGGCCCTCATCAACCCAGGCAATACTTAAAATAATAAAAATTAAGAAAAATAAAAAAAATATGAAGAAAATAACCTTCCTCTCTTTCAAATATAACTTTAGTTGCCTTTTATTCTTTCTATCTGGAAGCAGTATTGCTAACCTTAACAGTCTTGACTTACCAAAAAAATATATATATGTGTGTGAAATAAAATAAAAGAGAAGGGATTGGTGGCAGTGTATGCAAAACCAAAATGAAAAAAAAATTACTTTTAACAATCTCACTTTTTTTTGTTTTTTTTTTTACACAAATACTGTTGTAAATATATTAAAAAAATCAGCATTCTATCTGGTAAACGTCACTTTTGTCCCTCTATAAAATTTTGAATTAAAAAAGCCTCGAGAACTTTTTATTGTTCCCCCCACCCTCCATTCCTCTTTCTTTTTCTCTTCCACAAGAATATATCCTGACACTTTTTCTTTTTTTTTTTTTTTTTTTTGCAAAGATTGTTGGAAATAATCCTTCTCTTGTACCTAGAAACATAGGTGCAAATCTCTGATATCTTTGTTTTATCTGCATTTCTGCCTTTCATGAAAGTCCCTCTTGATTGTGCTGAGGCTGAGGCTCAGCGAAGACACTGAATAAATACGATAGCCACTGTTGCTTGTTGCTTCTCCAAGTCTTCCTGGCTTCTGCTGAGAGGGGGGATGTGAAGGAGGTGAGCCAGGTGTGTGGACGTGGCAGAATCTGGGGGAGAAGCCTGCCATTCCACATTCTTTCCCACACTCCTGAACCCACTGCCCCCTGCCACCCCCACAGCCCTTTTATGAAATCAGACAACGTGGTAGGTGGAAAACAGCAGGGCCTTTCCTCTGGGTTTTCAACCAGAAGTGATATTCCACAGTTTTAACTGGTTACTGTGAAGTCCAAGCGGCCAGAATTGTGAAAATGTCCACTGAAACACTGCAAGCGGTGTACTTAAAGACAGTAGGCCTTTTAGATTTTGTTATATATTTTGTAGTGCTCTTCACAAGTGAAAAAATTTTTTCTTTTCTTTTTTTTTTCTTTTTTTTTTTTTTTTTTTTTTTACTTTTTTAAAAGATTTTTTTTTTTTTTTTTTTGTAAAGAAGGGTTGTATTTAGAGGCCAGTAGCTAGAGATCCAACCAGTGGACCTCCTGAAGTACTACCAGGCCTTAAGGCCACCATCCGAGGGAGACTGGGAAAACTATTATTCACCCGGCCTCCGGAAATGTAATGTACCAGCAGGCAAAAAACAGTTCTTCATGTAGTACAAAAATGAAACAAAACAAAAACAAAAACAGAAAGTAAAAACGAAACCAAAACATTTCTTAAATTCTAGTGCCATAGCTTTTTTGTTTGTTTATTTCTTTTTTTGTTTGCTTGTTTGTTTTGTTTTGTTCATAAGAAAGAGAGAAAGATACTACTTATCCGTCAGACACATGCATCCTCATGTGGTCGTTGAACTGCTCGATTTGGTCAAACTTTGCTGGGCAGACGGAGCAGACGTAAGTGGTCCCCTCTGTGCAGGCCACCACGCCCGGGGGACCTGTGCGGACACCCGGGGGTGTGCCTGCCGGAGGGGTCCCGTTGCTGGCACTGTGCAGGGCCACGTGTCGCTCCAGGAGGGTCTTGTGGGAGAACTTCTTTTTGCAGATGTAGCACTCATAGGACTTCTCCCCTCGGTGGAGGCGCATGTGCACATTGAGGGAGCTCTTCTGGGTGAAGCGCTTGTTGCAGATACTACACTGGTATGCCCTCACTCCTGTGTGTGTCACCATGTGCTTGATAAGGTAATCCTTTAAGGAGAAGGAGCGCCAACAGATGCTGCATTGGTGGGGCTTCTCACCTGTGGGTGTGGGAAGAGACAGCAAGCAGGACAGAGCGAGACACAGCCAAGGTGGGAGAATGAGAGACAGAAAAACAAGACAACAAAAAAGAAAAATGAAACAATTATAAAAAATAAACTCTGCTTGTTGAATGGGTCATCCTTGACTGGAAAGATCCAGGCCTTCCTGACCTTTCCTGTTCAGAGAAACCTTGTGCTAAAGGATTCCGGGTCACTGAATAAGAGTTTTCCATGTTCCCCCTGCCAAAAATTGGCTCTCTTGGAGAGCTACAAGATACTCCCCACTAAACATCTTCGAAGTCATTCTGTGGAGAAGAGGGAGGGTTGCTTATTAAGGGCTCATTTTCAGTGTCATCATTAGAGATTTAACTGTTTACCCTTTAACATTATCAAACAAATTTAAGAAATAAGAGAAAGATTCTTAGAGGTAGTAAGTATAGTTTGGGTCTTTTGGGAGAGATCCCCACTTCCAATGTTCTGCCTAGTAAATGCTACTATTGACTATTGTAAGTCTGGAAAAGATTTGTCAACATAAGAATGTGTCATTCTGAAGAATTAGGCTTTCGCTTTTACCTCTTTTAAGGAAGAAATGTTCCTAAAATGTAACTAAAGAGTTAACTGGCTCTTCTGTACTGACTGTACTGAGCTGCAGATTGACTTTGCCAGGTGTGGAAGTCGAGAGGGTGCTGCAGAACACCATGATCTCAGACTCAAATGGTCCTGTTCAAATCTAGGCACCAACACACTGTATGCCACTTGACAAATCACCAAATGCCTCCGAGGTATACAGTTTTACTTACCTCATTGTGCTGGTGTTGACATAAAATACATATGAAAGCACTTTGCAGACCACCAAGGGCGGTGTGGGAATACTTGCATGGTATTCTTATTACAAGGCCACCCCCTTCCCCATTAACTGATTCCATATGCTTTTTGAACTCTTAGGTCAATTTCTAAAATAGTTTTTTCTGTCTCTTTCTTTTTTCTAGCCTGTTGGCAGAGGCCCTTTTCCTCCTGTGTTTACTGCTTTGGTTTGTTATTGGCTTAGAAACCAAATGATCAAGCTAGTTAAAAACTAGGTGCGTAAGAATACACAGTCACTGAATGATGACATGAGGTATTCTTCTGTCAGTAAAGTCCATGGGTCTGTGACATCTCCTTGCATCATTACTTAAAGACTTGTTTTTGTTTGACTGTTCTTAACTGGGCTTTTTTTTTTTTTTTTTTTTTTTTTTTTTTTAATCTCTGCTCTTGACAGGTAAGATGAACTGCACTAAAGTGTTTGATCTGTCTCTCCCATCTCATTTCTGATCACCAGTGTGGGCACCTACCTCAAAGCAGAAAGCTCCTTCTGCATACTCTTCCATGACCCAGCCTAAGGCCCAAAGCCTGAAACTCTGTAGGGTAATATTTTTACAACTGAACTACGTAGCAGGGCAAGGAATCTACTTTTAAACTTGAGTTAACTTCCATTTATAAGATATGTCTTGACTGTGTTTCCATTTTTTCCATTAAACAAGATAGGAGGTTTGACATGTTGTGGTAATAATTGCAATAAATATAATCACCATGTACTGAGTGCTTATTATGTGCCAGGTTTGGTGTTAAGTGCTTTATGTTCATGATCCATTTTGTGTAACTTTCTCTCATTGGACAGTTTTGTTGTTACTGTTGTTGTGTTTTCAAACAAAAGAATTTGTTTGGAAGCACACTGATGGGACAATAAGATGCACGGGGTCTCAGGGTTAGAAGAGAAGAATTTTACTTTTAGACTAAAATAGGAGAAGTTAGGGAAGGCTCATTGCTAATAATCTCAGTTTGCTGAAGAGCTCAGTCTATGTGTAGTGTTTACGTTGGTAAATTTTTTTGAAATGAGAGATTCCCTAAAAGAGACAGTCATGCATGTTATTTTTAGTTGAAACATTTCTGTCAGCTGTAAACATGCTTGGAACTCAGCTGGTCTTTGCTATCCTTGTGCTTTCAGTACAATTTATAGCAGCTATGATTGGCTGGCCAACTATCTTTTAAAACATGTCCACCTGTCACCTTTAATGGGAAGCGTGCCTTAAGTTCCAGATGGTATTTTGGCTGCTAGGAAGTTGAAACTTTGTCTGTGTTAAAACGCTCTTGCTATTTGAAACTTTCACCTTCTAACTGTGTGCTTTGCCTCTAGGCAAGGTCACTGGTGAAGGCTTTTTACTTTCACACCCTTCTAATCTGACTCTAAATTGATTCTTCACAGTTGTCATCTTTCCCTCCATAGCATATATATGTATGCTGTTTGTATGCTTGTAGTATCAGTTCTGCATTAATTATTCGTGCGACCCTGGGCTTTTTAAGTGTTTTCATCTCTCTGGGTTTGTTTTGCCTTCTGTGAGGAGTTGGACCAAGCACTTGCACGGCCCTTTGCCAATTTCCTGGTCTTCTGCTTAGAGTGACCCACAACCCCTGGAAGATTCCAGTTCTGGCCTTGTCAGCAAATGACCTGAGGGCAACCTGTTTAATCACTCAACGCCTTAGCAGTCCCACATTTTAAATAGGACAAAGTATTTTGTTCCCTTCCCTGCCACAGAAAAAATGGTATGCTAGTTAATGAGGAAAAATGTTTGCAAAGCACTTGGGAGCTCCCTAAAGGAAGGTACTCTTTATAATTACTAGGTGCTGCGATGGTGGGACATAGGTATTTCAGGAACTGTCTAACTAAATGGGGTGTGTTTTCAGATTAGTCAGGTGCCCACAATTTCCCTTTCTAAATATATAGATTTGAAACAATATCACTCAAAAGGAATGTTAGTATTTTCCGGGTCATTACTTTTCAGTATATGACTTACTACATTCCCTAGAGGGCTTTAGACACTATACATGAAATGACTGTGGTCTGCTGAGCGTTGATTTCCCTGAGAAGAAAAGAAAAGTGAAGACAAATGGTAGTAGATGGCTTTCCAAGTTTGAGCCTATCATCGGAAATGGCAAGTATGGTTTGTTAGAAAGGGACACAAAGTACAAAGTGGATACTTTCGAATTGTAACATGAAGGGCAAGCTCATGTGAGCCCCTTCACTTAAAAATAATCCATTTAGGGCCTATACAGATGCAGGATCCAGATATGAACTCCATTTCCTTGGCTGGGTGACTTGGGCATGTTATTTATCCTCTTTAAGCCTTGGTTTCCTTATCTATAACTGGAGAATAATACGGAAAGTACCTGCCTTGAGAAGTTGTTTTGAAAATTAAAGAGATAAAGCACTTAGAACAGAGTATGCAGCAGTTTTAGAAAAAGTAAACTGTTCCATTCAGTACAAAGGAACTGAGGATAAGCGAAACCAACTGAGAAATGACTTGCATGACATAGGGAAGCCAATCCAGAATTTAAAAAATCATTTCCGATAATCAATAATGCAAGTGATTATCCTGCAGCTCTCTAATTCACAGTTAAGGGTATAGTCTACTCTCAATGATATATGCTAATGAAAAGAAGAGGTATCATGAATAAAAGGCTAGCAAATAGCATAGAGAAAGGGAATTCTCTACCTAGCAGTGTACTGAGCAGTGGAGGCAGACAAACTGAACAGCAGGTAAAGAAATTGAGGGTAGAGACTGGGTCCTTCACTGCCTTTTCAAGGATGGGGCAGTGGTAAAAGTTTATATTTTTCTCCATTTTTCAATGCCTGCTCTTCAACTCCTCAGGGACCAGCTTTGATACTTACTTAACTATAACTGACAAGTTGTTGGGGGCGGGGGGAAGAAAATAAAAAAGAAAGACACTACTTAGGTTAATAGATGTTGAGGGCTCTGCCCTAAGTTATAGTAAAGCCATCCTGATGGGCCAAGAAACTCCAGTACTGGGAGCTCAGCAAGAAGTCACTTATTCTACTGATTCTTTCTCATTTTCACCAGGTTTCTCCCAGACTGCAAAAAGGACAGCCAAGGGTGTTTTCAGAAGCGCGGTTTCTACCTGCCTCTCCCACTCTCTCTGCCTTTCCCTTGGTATAGCACAATGAAGGGTCAGAAAACGAAGACAGGGTGCTTGATGAGGTAGCTGGCAGCAAGGAAAGAAGAGGAAGATGAAGAGGAGAGTATGGTTGTTCTGGAAAGTGCAGGTCCTCTGAATGGGGAAACTCAATCCTGGACCAGAGAATAAGAAAGGCTCAGTATCAACAAGGGTATTCTACTCAGATGGAATTATATGGAGCTTTACTGAGTTTGCTCTCTATTCAGAGAAATCTGGTTAAAAGAGGGCCCACACTCCTGAGATACAGATAGTACGGCTGCCTACCAGGCCTTCTGACCTGTTCTTGGTGACTGTCTAAGCGGGATTGCCTACTGTGGACACACTAAATTCATAAAACATTTGTGGCTTCAGTGACAGCTAAAATACTTTGGTAGTAAGCAGATGTTTGAAGATCTCAGGGAACTTCATCCACATCATCTGACCTCTCTTACAACTTTATGCATGGAGTAGATTTTAACATGCCCAGAAAGTGGTATCTCCAATTAGAGTACTACTCACATCTTGAAGATCCCCTGACAAATAAATCATAGCTGACAGTAAGATACCAGCCTCACGAGATTATCTCCCCCTCCCTATTAATAATTTCTTGCTTTCTAGGTTATGTTGCAAAATATATCATGTTGTTGTGACATATATATATATATATGTTCCTAAATGGCTTTGATAATTTTATACTATTTATAGTTAAATGCTTTCACATAAATTACTTAATTCTCAGAGCAACCATATAAAATATGTACTATTTAAGATCTGAAAAACTGAGGTTTGGGTTGAACCTAGAATTTATCTAATGTCATTCAGTCAGAAAGTGGTAGAACCAAGGCTTTCTTACTCCAGAACTTAAACTCGTTCCTTTAACCCCATTGGCTAATAGTTCATGCTCTATATAAGGATTATTATTGGCAGCACTATTATTGTGCCACTGCTAATAATGTTTTGCTCCTCTTATAACTTTATCTATTTACATTGAATTCATGACTGAAATAGCAGACCTTTTCAAAGTGACAAGCAAACTTATGTCATGCGCAGAGAGTATTAGTAGACTAAAAACTCTTGATAATATGATTCAGCAAAAGCAAAAACATCTATCTTTTGTTGCTGGGGAAAAAAGTAGGAACACAGATATCTGTACAATATATTCGGCAGCTAATTTTAAAAAAAGAAAAAAGAAAATAAAAAAACTAAAAGTCTTGCTGAGAAAAGAATGCATTTATGTATAAGTCCCTTGAATTAAGTTCTCATGCCCACATTTTTAAATAGTCATTTACATACTCACTCAACAAACATTTGCTAAGCAACTACATATGCTAGCCCATATTCATTTATAGATTTTTATAGCAGAAAGTCCTAAGTTTGAATCTTAAAATAAAGTTCCACCTGAAAATGGTTGCCAGCTAAAAATATGATACCCTATTAAATTTGAATTTCAGATAAACAACAAATAATTTTTAATATAAGTACATCACAAATTTTACATGGGACATACTCTAATAATCTACATTTAAAAATTTTTTCAGTACTAGGGATTGAACTCAGGCACACTTGACCACTAAGCCATATCCCCAGTCCTATTTTATATTTTTATTTAGAGACAGGGTCTCACTGAGTTGCTTTGCACCTTGCTTTTGCTGAGGCTGCTTTGAACTTGTGATCTTCCTGCCTCAGACTCCCAAGTCACTGGGATTACAGATTTCAGATTTTGTTTATCTGAAATTCAACTTTAATTGGTTGTCCTATTTTTTTTTTTTAAAGTCTGGCAACTTTGGGTATACCAAAGATTAATAAATAGCCCAGATGCCATTCTGGTCATTCTGATTACATGTGCGATTTTCTTACCTAAAGCAAGGTAAGAACAAATAGAATATGGTGTCTGAAACATGTTTAGATCCTTGGAAAAAGTATTTAATATGTAAATCTGTGGAAATAGACCACTCATCCTTTGAAAAGTGGTTAGACATCATTAGAGAAGGATTTGATTAATCCATTGATTAAGTATTATTAAATGTTTTTTATTTGTAAGATATTATTTTCTGGGTACATAAATATATATATATATATATATATATATATATATATATATATATATATATATAGTGTGTGTGTGTAGTGTGTGTATGTCTTCTGACTCTCACAGAGTTTACATTCTAATGAGAAAGTTTAACAATGCCCACAAAATAATACAGGTCAGTAATTCTAAATACCAGAGGGGTAAATCTGCCACAACACCTATGCAGTTTGGAAGACCGAGCTCACTGCTCATATTTGAGAGATTGGCTTCTGTAATATAACTTTTGCACTATGAGCTTTTATCCATAACCCTGGTTTACTTTGCCATACTCACAGATTCTTCTTAGCTGAATTTTAAAGAATACTGTTACGTAACAGAAGCAACCTAATGCTATCGGGCTCCTACTAAACCAGGCTCAGTCCTCCAGAGGAGTGATTCTCAACTTCAGCAGGCATCAGAGCTTGCTACAATGCAGATTGCTGGGCTCCATCAGAACTTCTGATTGGAGAGGGGTGCGGGGTAAGGGGTAGTTGGAAGAGGCTCTGGTGCTGCTGGGATGGAGATCACACTGATGGAGGGTGATTTTGGAATTCTCCTGTTGTTTGCCTTCCATAACCACACTGACAACCAGGCTTGTCCTTCTAATATTCTTGTTTTTCCCTTTCACCTGTATTCCTTTATTTTGACCTTTTGTTTGTTTGTTTGTTTGTTCTTGATGAGAGAGACATATGGAAGAGCCCTACTTTGTTTCACAACAGGATGGTTTGTACTTCATTTTTTTCAAATACTCTTGCTTTTAAACATGTCTTAAACTCCTGGTACCCTTTTTTTCTCAACTCTTAGGAAGGTGCAGTAAAGGAACATGAAAACTTCTAAAAGGAATGTCCTACTATGTTTTGTTTGGTAGTAGATAAAGAGTGTTAGGGTAAGGGTATTTCTTTCACTTTTATAAAAATTTTAAGGAATGAAAAATAGTTCTCATTATGAAGGAATTTCAAGAGAAACCCAAGGAATATCATATTGCTTCAGGATTTGAATCTCAGAGGAAGGAAACGTATTCAACATGCATTACTCAGAAATGAGAGAACAGAGAAACTCAATGTCTCCTAGGTGAGGGGGGCTAAAATAATAATGATAATGAATTTTCAAAATGTAGTTATGCTTTGCCTTTTATGAAAAACTCTCACATGTATCAAAACTTCACTGCTACTCAAAAGGTGGAAATTTATTTTCATTTTGAACTCACAGAAACTGATGGTTTTAGAATCAAGTGACTTGGTTAAGATCACGCTGCTATTTAGAGGACCCAAATTCTCTAATTACAGTAGAGTCATCTTTCACCCATGTATCTGCCCTAAGTTTTACTGTTACAGTCATTTTGTAATATGCTTTCCTAATTAGTGCTTTGTCAAGCTTAGATCAAAATCAAAATGATGAACTATTTATTGGTCTCCTATACTTCCTTTCATGAACATGTGGATGATTTACAGCGATCTTCACAGAATTTCATCAGAATCCATATCTCACAGTGATTCTCTGCAGTTTTTGAAAGTATCACCTACCTTAAACTTTGAAGTTAATAAAATGCAAAGTCAGTTACTACGAAGGTTTATTTGTTTGCATAGTAGTTATGATGGAGAAAACTCAAATTTATTTCCTTTCAGCTCTGCCAAACTACTCTTGCTTGGTAGGATTCTTTTTGGTTAGTCTATAGGTAAGAACATCAAGAAAATCTCTGCTCTTCCAAGAACCTCCAGTACTGTCTAGAATCTTCTTATACCAACATTTGGACTTTTTGCTCTGAGTGTTTATCCCTTACAGGGGCTTCCCTGGGCTCCTGTAAGGCTGGGAGGCTCCCCGCCCCTTTGTTTTATGTTTTCCCAAGAAATGGAAAAGATCTTCAGAAGTGTGGGCCATAGCAAATCAAAGTCCTGACTGAATTACCTCCACATGCTCAGGTGGTCTTTCCTTTTGAATAGAAGGACCTAGGCCAATTGTTCTTAAACCTTGTTAGTTTAGAGACTTTTCTAGAAAAAAGTTTTGAAATATGGGAGGCCATTCCAATTTGCCACTGCCAAATAATTGCCACTGTAGCATAAAAGAGAACAGAGTTCTTTTAAAATTGAGGTACCCCAATTGATTTATGTATGTGATTAGTTATTTCCAGATGTGGCCATACTATGCACACTAATGCAAACACCTTTAGAAATTACAGAGGATCTCAGTAACTTATACCATTCTGAAGATCACACTTTGAGCATAACTCAGATTTATAAAATAACTTTACCTATAACATTTGCACCTATGAAATCTAAGTATACAAATCCATTGCTGGTTTTCTTATGGGCAAACCTAGTTATTTGGGTTTACCATAGAATCCTTTGGTGACTTTATTGTAGAAATATATTTACATATCAAAAAGATAGTTTTTGACAGTACACTGAAGATTTTATGTTGCAAATTTAAAGCTTTATTCTACTATGTCATCTAATAGAATGTGTGAATTTTATATCCAATAGATCTAGTAGAAGAGATGCATCGAAGGGGAGAGTAGATAGGTTTATTGTGCTAAGACCAGAAAAGTCAACTTTGGTTAAGGAGCTACATCAATAAATAGTTTCTCTTTTCCTGTTAATCCTTTATTTGACTGGCTTATAAGATGGTTGTTTAGAGACAAAGGTTTTAAGCTATTTGAGAGTATTTTGCCTTATGTTGCTACATAAATAAAAGCATTGCTACTTCATTAATTTCTCTTGATTGATCTCAGGTTTTTATTGCATTCATATTTACCCTGAGTAAACATAGTTACTTACCACTACCTAATTTTCTTCCTGAATTCAGTAGTGAGCCACTATGTCTATTTGGAGGTGTGAAAATAGAAATCTTTAAGTATAACTGATTTGCATTTGGATGCATACATTGATTTACATAATGTCCTGACTTAAGCTGAACTGCAAAGAAGGCAAAGTTCACCTTCAAAGTTTCATAGTAATTTGCTCTTTCAGTTGTTTACTTCCACACTGCTATCTTATCTCTATGTCTATTGTTTCCTTTCTCTTTCTGTCCTCAATTTAAGTATATGTTTTATGCCTTATCTCTCAATTACTACTAGCCTGACCTGAGAAATAAGGCTATTCTGAGAAACTAAATTTTTTCCATGTATTGGAATTAAAGCTTGTAATTTTTCCTCTGGCAAATTATTTGTCATTTAATATAAGGGCTATTCTGGAACCAGAAGTTATCAGAAGAATGACTCTCATTATAATTTCAAGTATGATGATGTTCATTGCAGAAGGTGTTTTTAGGTATAAGAGAATCTACGTAAAATCTTAATCATCCAGGTGGTCACTTCTATGGAGGCACATCCATGGAGTTCCCACTTCTATATCTGTCCCATTGTGGAGGTAGGAAGAAGTACCAGTAGAGATGTCAGGAGAGCTTTGCTCTGGAGTCATAGGATCCAGAGAAACACCTATCTTGCTCATCTTGATGACTGAATTCCCTCTACAACATCCCTGTGAAATGATCATCCATTCTGTCCTTAAATACATCTCACTACAGGAACCAGTTCCTTTGGAGGCAGTCTAACCCAGCTTAGGATAACTATATTTCTTTTTTTAGTAAGTTGAAAGAATCCCTAGAATGTTCAATCACAGGCCCAGGTCTATTTTTTTAGAGCCAGAGAGAAAATAACTTAGTGTTTGCCTCCTCTCGGCCATCTTAATAATGCTAATAATAACTACCAGTTATACAGTACATATTATGTGCTAAGAGCTTTTCTAAGAATTTTATATATATTAATTAACATACTCCTCAAAAAGAAGCTATAATGAAGGTGTACTGCTATTATTTTCATTTTATAGACAAGGAAACTGAAGAACAGAAAAGTGAGTTTCCCAAGGTTGTCACCTTTTGGTGGTTGCTAAGCCTGAATCCAAATCCAAATGTTCTGGCCCCAGAGCTCAAGTTCTTAATTACTGCATTATGCTGCCTCTGAAACTTAAGTACTTGACTATGGTCTATATGATGCCCTAATTCTTCTCTTCTGCAGGCTGAACATCCCTTTGACATCTCTATTCTACACAGGGTTTCTGTGAGTTTGTCTTTCAGTGGTAGGGTACTATTTCTACGAGTGGGAACAGCTGGAGTTTCCGGAATGGGCTTGTGGTGGGGTTTCTTTAAAATCTGAAAGATGACTTCAAACCTTCCCTTCCACCTCCTGTCCTGTACTTCCCTTCTCACAGCTCCCTCAGCCCCAGTTGCCAGGCCTCCAGGTAACCCGCACTCACCTGTGTGTACGAACATGTGCTTGACGTAATTCTGTTTGGCGGTGAAAGTCTTGTTGCAGAGAGTGCACTCATAAGGCTTTTTTTCGCCTTGCCCACTGGCTGTGCTGTGGCCTGCAGATGAGGCCAGGGGCTGTGGCGCTGGCAGCTGTGCAGTAAAGGTTGACAGGCCGGGCTGGGACACTGTCACAAACTGGGTCTGCTGGCCTGCCAGGGGTTGTGGCAGGCTGAAGAGGAAAGGCTTAGGGCCACTGCCCGCGGGCTGGGTAGTGAAGAGGGCCGGCAGATAGGTGTTGCCCGCTGTGCCAATGACCTGTGTGTTGCTGGTCAAGGTCAGAGGCATCCTCAGGTTGCTGGTGAGGGTTTCTGTCTGGCGTAAGTAGAGCTGGGTACTTGGCAATGGCTGCCCGATGGACGTGTTGACTGAAGGCTGTTGCAGGACACTCTTGTCTGAGCTGTTGCTGACTGTGATGACCCTGTTGTCCATCTCCACCTCATTGTTTCTTTCTGGAGAGGAGGCACCTGTTTCTAGCTGGTTTGGCTGAGGGCCAGAGTCGGCAGGGGTTTCCGTGGCCTGCTCGGGTTGGGTGGGCTCTGCCTGGCCATCTCGGGCCGCCCCCGGCCCAAACTGCTGTTCCACCGAGTCGGGTTCTGTGCCTATGGAGGAGCTAACACCGGAGTCGAAGCTTTCCCCTTTGGGTTCACTCTCGGTGCCCTCAGCCTGGTCCGTGTCTTCTGTGCACTCTTCGGATTCATTGCGCTCCAGGATCTGCACCCTTTGCTGCCCATAGTAGTCATAATCATCCTCCATCTCCTGCTTGATGTGGATGTTGCCCACCAATGTCTGGATGCGCACAGGCCGGGGTTGCTTGCGGCAGTGCGTGGTCTCGGGGGTGGTGGACAGGTAGCGCTCCATCTGCTGCGAGCGCTCGTGGATGCGTGTGATCCAGCTGGGGTCTTCCATGTGGTGGTCGCGGGGCAGGCCGAGCGCAGTCTCATGGTGGCTGACCACCGCACCGCTGTAGAAGGAGCGCTCGCCGCTGCCATTTTGCATGGAGCAGGCATAGAGTGCGGAGTAGATTCTATCCACACTGTGTTGTGGGTGGCTCTGCAGGTAGCCCGATTCCGTGTCACTACTCTGGCCCGACGTGCCTGACTCAGGGGTGCCCCGTGGCGTGTCCTGGCCCGAGTCCTGGATGCCTGGGAACACATCGCCCACGTTCTGTGACACGATGCGTGTGCACTCATCTATGACTGTTTTGATCTGCAGGATGCTGGCAGCTGTGAGGATCTGCAGAGCTTCCGACTGCGAGACTCGCAGCACGCCGCTGTACATGAAGTCAATGAGCTTTTGCACTGACTGCACTGACACCACCGAAGGGATCTCGATGTCGCTGTAGCCCAGTAGCAGCTTGTCCTGGAAGAAGGGGCTGCCGGCTGCCAGCACGCAGCGGTGTGCGCGCAGCATGCTCCCGTGGATGCGCACCGTCACGTCACAGAAGTGGCCACGGTTGCGCTGCTCGTTGAGGGTCTCGAGCACGGAATTGCTGAAGTTGTGAAGGTTGATGCTGTGAATGCGCTCGGTCATCCCCTTGCAACTGATGTCACCTGCAGTACAGCAAGGCAGACACAAAACAGGGCACGGATCAGATCTAATTGCATTTCTAAAACCTAGGTCTCAGGTGAGCAATGCTAGAAGCACCCTTCCTGCGGAAACAGGCAGAGATGTTTGGACTGTACATACAAGCCTAAAGGAACAAGCCTGGAGTTCTTTCCCACTGCCTGCCTTAGTGCCCTAGATATTGGGTATTGAATCCATATTGGTCCCCCACAGCTTCAACTGAGGTTGTCAGTTTAATAATGGGATGCATCTTTCCACTGCTATGACTTCAACAAGAAAGAATGGAGGGGCTTGAGGGGAACTTGTTCTCAGGGAACATTCTATTTTCATTTTAGACAGGTCTAAGTCGAGGTCCTTCAGGAAAGTTTGTGTTTCTGCCAATTTTTATTCCTAGACAGCACCAGTATTCACAGTAAAGAAATAAATCCCTTCCTATTAGTTTATATGTCATGTACCATAGCCCACACCATATATGTGAAAATTCAACCCAGACTACAATGTCTACTGACCAGCTGCCACCACGTTTTCCATATAATGGATGATTACAGGAAGCAATCTGTTAGCTAAAGGGGCTTTCTTATCATCTCTGATAACCTGTTTGAGTACGTTTTAAGATGGTTATGTGTAATATGGGTGATTTTCTGAGACTTAATGAGGACAGAGTGTTAAAAAGGTCAAAGTTGGGTATGCTGACCAAGAAGACTGGAGTAAACTGGGTGATCACATTTACACTGGGCAGTTTTAGAGCGAAAGGCAGCACTGGAGTAACTAGGCCAGGAGAGCACGAGTGAACCGGGGGTGGGATGCACATTTGCCCTAGGTAACAGGGTGCTCTATGCACGCACTCCAGGGAACTTCCTCAGAGGAAGACAATAGTCAACAACATGGAGACCATGGTAAGCCTGATCCATTGCCACCTCCGTATTTTCAGGCTGTGTAAAGGAGGAATAATTATGACAACATCTAGATCGACCTTAGTGGCTAAAGCACGAAGACTTAGGGCTTTCCTATTCCTCTACTTCACCTCTCAGATGACTCTCAAGAATCCCTCTCTCCAACTCCTTCTTCGGAGTCCTCGTTCTTGGAACAATGCAAGAAAAACACTATCTCACCTTGACACTAAAATATTGAGTTTTCTACATAAAATTTTACTATCACTAATGTCTCTCTTTTATTTAAAATAGTAAGCAGTAAAATCACCACCTCTGAGTAAAACGGACTTATTGAAACCTTGTTGTTGTTGTTGTTGTTTTTGGTAGTACCAGGGGTGCTCTATTACTGAGCTCTATCCCCATCCCTTTTTATTTTAATGTATTTTAACAATGGGTCTTGCTAAATTGCTAAGGATAGTCTTGAACTTGCCTCAGCCTCCTGAGTATCTGGAATTACAGGCTAAAACAGATTTATCTAAACTGGTGAGAACATTCTTTAAATCGTAGCATAACACTAGAGATGTTGAGATGTCGTATATGACTGAGTTGTCTTCTTTCAGGTAATTCTGGGAAGTAGCGTCATCACAATTATTTTAACAATGAATAGCCATGTAATATTTTAGTGTGCAAAACTGTCTGACATGTAACATCTCATTTACTTTTTATATGTTTTTAGGACAGGTCTTATTATTCCTATTAGCTGTAAGAGGAAGTTGGGCTCTCAAAATGTCTAAGTGATTCGCCCATAGTTTTACATAACTAGTAAGTGGGAGGGTTGGATTAGAGTTCATTCCTCTTGATGCTCCTTTCACTGCATACACTGGATTCTGAGGAATGAAACTTAAATCACCCAAAGATCTAGGGCCATCCTTATCTTAGTAGAAAAAAAATAAAATAAAGACATTGAATGTTATGGATATTGCTTTAGAGATAAGAAATGGTCAACATCAAAAGCTGTCCTATCACACAGATTCATACACACACACACACACACACACACACACACACACACATATACACACACACACAGTATCTCATGAGAAAAATTCAAACTGCTTGTTTGACTAAATTGGATTGCAAGTCTAGTCAATCTCAACAATCAAGTTATCTGCTAAATATTCTGAAGTTATGATTACTGCAGTAATGTTGTCACCAACTTCATTAAAAACTACAGAAATGTAAACTTGTACACATACACATGCTGATCTGATAAGCCTAGTTGGATTTTTGCAGACATAATTCTTAAACATCTTCCTAAGTATTCTGGCCCCACACTGCAATGAGCAGCCATGAAAGGCTGAATCGCTTTTTGCTGATATGGGTACAGATGTGATGGAGGAACTCTGCTTCTCCATTCAAGCACGCCTCATTTCTCCAGCACACAATGCAGAGGCAACTCCTTTCCCAGGCTTTCTTTCATTTTTAACACTAATACAGTGGGAAAAAGTTTCTGCCCCAGCAAGGCAAAGTCCAGGCTTTTGTGAACATGTCCTTTTCATCCAATGGGCATTAATGTATAGATTCCAACGGAATAAATCTGAAATACTCTACTGTAGAAGATTTGTCCCCATTGAAAACAAATCATGATTAGATGGTTATTCAAGGACTGTATAGGAAGGAATGGTGTGAAAATGCTAACTCTATTCTTTCCTAGATTGGCACTGAATAGGCATTTGGGCTATTCAAAACACACACACACACACACACCCAAAACAACCACTCTCCTCCCCCAAAACCCAAACCCTGTCAACTCTATAAAGCCACGGGCACACAACTTTACATAGATTTTGTGTATCTGAAGATGCCTCCCCACCTTAAAGAAAAAATTTAAAACCTACCATGGAATAAACATGGAACCGATGCAAAGTGATAAAAAAGAAATTGTTCCCTGCGTTTTAAAATAATAACCTACTCCTTTCAGCAGAGTAAAAACATGAAGTCAGCCTGTATGGCATTCACTAGAAACACAAGGAATTGCACTGAATGTGGTGATGTATTCTAAGTGACTGTGTTCTAAGAGGGAGCACAATGTATGGGCTGACACGGGGGGTTAGTCCTGGTGAAGGTGGGAGAGGGCCTGGCTCTCTGTTTTTGTAGGAATTCAGCTCCTGCCTGTCCCTTAAACTGCAGGGGTCCATGGATAGGACTTAGCATGAGAATAAAAAGCTGCCTGTGCTTAAGAGAAAATGAACAAGAAAGGAAACAGCAGGCAATACAATCTCTTTTAATTAGGTGTGAAATCTAGTCCTTTTTCAGTCAGGAGAGCAAAAGGATATATAAAATGAGACTAGTGCAAGAATAAGGTGCTGCAGAGGGGGATGGGAACTGGAGTCTCTGTGACTTGGGAAGAAACTCCAGCTCTCAAATTAAAACCAATAGGAATTTCGGTCAAGTTAACAGGTCTAAGTCAAATGGCAGGGCCGAAAAACCCTTGAGCTTTCAATCTGGGGCACCAGGCTCAGATGAGGTAAATAGGGCAGAACAGAAAATAGGGCTAGGGTGGCCTCCACAACCCAGTCTCATACATCACACTCTTCTCAACATTGTATCTTGATCTGTAAAATGCTGAGGTTGATCTTTCCTATATCAGGGGATTAATGATGCTCTTAAGCTATCACACCTTGGTGCCACTTGAGAAGTTGTTCATACTAGGAACAAGTCCTTGGACTCTGGGAATGCAGATATGTATTTTGGTTACTCAGACTGCTTACTCCTCCAATTTCCTACAAGGAGCAAAACCCCAGTTATATCTAGTTCACCTAAATGCCAAGGGCCTTTCTGAGCCCTTGTACTATAGGAGATACAGAGGTTTTAGCTCACAGTTTCCCCATCTAGAGCAAATGGCTCTGTGCTTTCCTACCCTTTCTTTCTAGTTCACTGGTGTCTTCACATCTTTGGAGAGTGGTTGGGAGCACTGGGGAAATCAGCTGTGCAAGAGGAAGGCAGCAGACAGAGCAAAACCTTTCTCCTACCTGGCTCCTACCTGAGCCCTTACTCCTGTAGTGGAACTGCAGAAGGGTCATCAGCCTGTGGGAAGGGGAGTTGTAGGATTTCACTTATCCATTCTTGGGCAAAAAGGGGGATGCTTGGGCCCTCTCCTAATGAGGGTTCTCCTCTATCTTCCAGGGTGCCTAAACCCAGTGTGCAGTGACCACCAGGAATTTCAGCACATTTCTTAGCTATTGATAACAGATTTCTCCTCAGAAGACATAAATCAACTGTTCAATCTTTAGAAATTTGACTTTTAAACAATTTTGGGAATGTACTACTCATGAAAGTTGGGGACTACCTGAATGTGCTTTTGTAGTTATTGTTTGTTATCGGAGCTGGACAAAGATAATAAAATTATTAACTTTAAATTGTTTACAACAGCCTTCTACCTATGTTCTTATTATGTAGTTCAGTATGTCATTATTATTACTTAAATTTTCATTCACCTATGAAACATTTTTAGAGAATACTAAGTATTTAAGGGTATTTAATTTTATAGGTGGGGTTAGGGGAGCATTTATAGTCTTTATGAATGAACATGTTTGCACTTTCATAGAAATAAGGTTAGTAGTTTTCATTAGAAATCTCAGAGGTCTGCATTCCAGTCATGGTTTGAGATGCAAGTATCTCTCTTTAAGTTCTTCTTTACTGCTTTCAATAATCAGAGCTTTGAAACTCATGGCAGCCTTCATGATTCCATTTAATGCATCAGGTCTGATGAGTTGATAGTTCTTATTTGCTTGAATTGATATTATTTTATAAGATAAGGTAAATAATTCAAAGAAATTTGGTTTGAGTCCAGTTTTTATCAGAGTAGATTCCATCTGATAGTTAACATAAATCCACAGAAGAATTCGGGAACGTCTTTTAACTTTCTGACCATTAAAATTAGATATTGTGGTATGTAATTGGAAAGAAACCTAAGTACAAATTTAGTACTCACTTTTAAGCCAGCCAGCAAAATAAGGTTTGCTTGAGAGCTCTGCAGTGCTACTAACATGTAGTATTTCTTTTCCCTTACTTTCCTTGGCCTTCCTTTGCCTTCCCTCTCTCTTCTCTTCTTTTTCCTTTCTTTTCTTCCTTTTCTCTCATTTTCTTCTCTCTCTTTCCTCCCTCTCTCCATTCCTTTCTGCTGTAATACCTTTAAGTTTTACTAAGTGTCAAGTATGGAGAACATGAGGGCAAATTTTGAACTAGGAAAGCATTTGTCCTTTGACCCTCAGGCTCATTCCCAAATCTGGATTTAACCTCCATTCCTGACTAGGTTTTCTTCTCTTCACTCTTTATATTTTGTCTGAAAGCTGAGGATAGATTTACATTACCAGAGGAATTTTCAGGTCCAAAGGAAAAAATAATCCCAAGGAAGCCTTTTTCAGTTGGCCCTAGAGACTCATGCAGTTTCTCTCAGTTATCCCAGGTCTTTGGCTTGCCAATTTCAAGTTAAGTCTGCTGTAATGTCTAAGAAGGAAGAGGACATGCCTGGCCATATGTCTAAAACTGCAAATATAACTATCTTATGGATGAAATTGCTTTTAGGGTTGCTTGAATTTTTAACAGTTCATTAATGAAATGTTTACTGAGACTACTTCAGTGTAAATGAACCTAGAATAATATAGAAGAACTGATATCTAAAACAATGAAAGAAATTCATCCATAAGGACCTTTGATATTCAAAACGTATTAACCAGTCAACTTCTACCAGAACTCAGTGCTCAGGAAAAACTGCCTTCTGCTTTAATCTTTTTGGATGGTACAAATACCATAATTGATCATGCTTCTTTCTTGGCTCTGTTTATGAGGGAACACTGATTTCAAAATTACTCTACATTTTGGCAACTATGTAGGCTTCCTGATATTTTTTCTATATAAACATTTCCCCAGTTTTATTCGATGGTAATTCCTTATTTTACTTGAACTTTGATTTCTTTTTTGTCAGTTATATAAAATGTATTTTTTCCATTTTTATTACGAACTGAATATTCTTTTAAGTTAACCCACATCCCTTTAGTTTTGAGGTAAGGATATAATCAAACAATTAATTGACAAGTTATTGAACATCAACTTTATGAAACCAATTGTGCATGTAAGTTATAACTTCATTTTTAAGTATTGTCAAGCTACATGTGTATTAGGGTTATCTACAGAGAATCAATAGGATGTGTATGTAGGTACATGAGAGGGGACTTAATAAGGGAATTGGTTCATGCTATTACATTATAAGCCTTATGACAGGTCATCTGCAGGTTAGGGACCCTGGGATTCCAGTATCATAGGTCAAAGTCTGAAGGCCTCAGAGCCAGGGAAGCCTATAGTGTAGTTCTTAATTCAAGGCTGGAAGACTGAGTACACAAGAGGGGCTGTTGATGTTAAGTTTTGGGGTCCAAATGCCAGCGAGCCTGAAGTTCTGATGTTCAAGGCAGATGAACCTTTCTCAACTCCTAGCTGGAGATACCAATTTGCCTTCTGTATTTTTCCTCTGTGGGCCCTTTATGGGTTGGAATGAAGGAGAGTGTTCCCCACTTGTTCCATCACAGGCCATTTCTGGTGTTGCCATTTCTGGAAACACCCTCACAGACACATCTAAAATGATGCCTATATGAGTTTCTAGGTATTCCTTAATCCAGTCAAATTGGTATCCAAAATTAACTATCACAAATCCACCCACCCTGTGCCAACTTGGTACTTATACACATCTCCTTAATTTCCAAATAAAGTAAATAACAAGGTAATAGTTTTGCCTAACAAGATGCAACTATCCTGTTAACAACTAAAAATTCCCTAATCCCTTCCCTAGAAGAGGAGGTAAAAATTCATGAGTGATATTTACTCATCTTTTCATATTCCATGATTTAAACATTATGATGTATAATGAACAATAAAGAAAATATCTCATATGATAAAAGGAAAAAGAGAGGAATGAAAATAAAGATATTACTTAATATATATGTGCATATATATAAAATATATGTGTATGTGTATATATATATATATATATGATATAGGTATGTGTATATATGTATATATACCTGTACATATACACATATGTATATACCTATACACATGAGAATAACTATCTTTTTCTGTAATTGGCCATGTAGTTCTAAAAGATAATTATAGTATCTTCTACTTCCCATTTTATATTCCCTTTGCCTTAAACAAGTACCTCAGATGGCCATGGTTCTTTTGGTGGCTCCAAACTTCCTTCCTGAGAAACCTGGGCCATTTGTAATCTTCCTTGGATTGGGTTGTTGTACTTTCCCACTGACCTTAATCATGGGGCATGGTAATACTGAGATGTCCAAGAGATTGTCTCTTTTTCAGACATGTTTTTTTTTTTTTTTTCCACCTCCAGGATGGAGTAGTAGTTCAATTTCCCTTTGCTTGTCTGAATCAACCACCCCAGTCAACATCATAATTCCCCTCTTGGTCTGTTGATTCAGAGGCATGAGGAGATCAAAGTGGCCAGGTGGAAATCTTAACTTCTAATTCAATGGAATCATTGTTGTGTCTCCTGGTGAAAGCATTCTTTCTTTTGGAACTAAGACTTCTAGGCTAGCAGAGCAAAAAGCTGTTGGAATAGAAATAAAAATTTTATTAGTCTATCACTAGGGGTAATGGTGAATGATATCACGCTCTTTTCCATTTTGATTCCTGGATCCATGAATCTTGCCTTTTGTGGAAATAGCACCATATACAAGATGTTGATTTAGAGTACATATAGTATTCTGGAGAAACTTGTCCCAGTCCTGCAAGGTATTGTCGCCTAACTTTGAAAGGCCATTTTACCATTCTGTCAAGCCAGTTGATTTAGGATGATGGTGAAACTGGCAAGAAACACTGAATTCCATGAGCATGAGCCCATTACCATACTTCTTTTATTGTAAAATGAAGTTTTTGGTCAGAAGCAATGCTGTGTGGAATACCATGTTGGTGGCTAAGACATTCTGAGTCCAGAGATAGTAGTTTTGGCAAAAGCGTCATGTGCAGGGAAGGCAAATCTATATCCAGAGTATATATTCCAATAAGGGTAATATGATGCCCATTTCATGATGGAAGCAGACTAATGTAATCAACCTGCCATCAGGTTGCTAGTTGATGAACCTAGGGAATGATTCCACATCAGGGGCTCAGTGTTGGTCTCTGCTTGTGGCAAACTGGGCACTACACCTGTGGCCATAGCCAAATTGGTCTTGGAGAGTGGAAGTCCATGTTGCCAATCCCACATATAACCTCCATTCCTGCCACCATGGCCACTTTGTTCAGGAGCCCATTGACAACAACCGGGGTGGGCGGGGAAGGAGGTTGATTGTATCCTAATAGTAAGTCAGACTATCCAGCTGATTATTAAAGTCCCCTTCTCTGAGGTCACCCTTTGGTGGGAATTCACATGGGACACAAGTATCTTCACATCCTTTACACACTCAGATAGGTCTACTCATATACCTCCTTTCTAAATTTCCTTGTCATCATTTTCAATCATCTTTCAATCATTTTTCTCCCAAGTCCCTGACTATCCAACCATGCTACTGGCTACAGCTCATGCACTGGTATATAATCAAGCATCTAGTCATTTCTTCTTTTCACAATCAGGTTCATTGTCTGAAGTTCTGTCCAATGAGATTTTCCTTTAGGGATGTACCAAAAAAGGGAAGTAGTGCTACAGCTATCCACTTTCCAGTAGTGCCTGCATATTTTGCATAACCATCTCCATCTCTAAACTAGGCTCTTGTCTTTTCTTCCTCTATTAAATGATCACAGGGTACTCCCCATGAGGCCACATACAGGTTGGGAAAGAGAAGATGGTATAGCAGAAGTAGGAACTATGAGCATTTGGGTTCCTTGTTTACATAGCTTATAGTGCTGCTCACTAGGAAAAATCCAAATAAGGCTTATTAGGCATTGTGTGTCTTTCTTGGCTGTAGAAGGGGTGACTGCAATGACTTATCCTTTCTCTTAGAAGAGATATCTTGACATGTTCTATACCATAGGACCTTTAAGAATTTCACTGAGGTATAAGGTCCCAAATTTTAGATTTATATTGCACCCTCTCACACACAAATGTTTTGCCAGTAAGCCCGTAGTGGTTGCTATTTCATGCCCACTAGGTCCAATCAGTATGATGTCATTAATGCAATGGAACAGTGAGATATCTCATAGAAAAGAAATGTGATCAAGATCCTTGAGAAATAAATTATGACATGGGTCTGAAGAGTTGATATACCCCTGAGGTAGGACAGTAATGGTGTATTGCTGGCCTTGCCAGCTGAAAGCAAGCTGCTTTTCCAGATCAACAACTGCATACCCAGTACCAGAAGAGTATTAATTTGCTCAAGCAATGAAACCACATTCAGCAGCTGCATTTGGAGTTACCACCAAGATAAGTTTATGATAATCCACTGTTATTCTCCAGGATCTATCTATCTTCCACATAGGCCACACAGGAGAGTTGAATGAAGATGTGTAAATCACCATACTAGCATCTTTCAGGTCTTTGATGGTGTCACTAATCTCTACAATCCCTTCAGGGATGTGCTATTGTTTTTGATTTACTGTTTTCCTAGGCAAAGGCAGCTCTAATGACTTCCATTTGGCCTTTTCTACCATAACAGCCCTTACTCTGTAGGTAAGGGAACCAATGTAGGGATTCTGCCAGTCACTAAATATACCTAATCTAATTATACATTCTGGAACTAGGGAAGTGACCACAGGATGGATTTGGGAACTCACTTTAAGTTAGACATGAATTAAAACTCCAATAATCACCTGATTTCCATAAGCCTCTACCCTGAGTGGAGGGTTATAATAATGTTTTGAGTCTCTGGGAATCCATGTTAATTCAGAGCCAATGTCTAGTAGTTTCCAAAAGGTCTGCTTATTTCCCTTTCCCTGGTACACACTCACCCCTGTAAAAAGTCATGTGTTTCTTTGGGGAAGGATGGTAGATAGATTAAATTTTTGACATAAATTTTTCGACATAAATTTTTGATAGTGTATTGGTTCTTCTTCAAGGGGACCCAGCCTTCCCTTTATTCCAGAGCTCATATTTGGGAATCAATTGAGTGGTTGTGATTCTCTGTTTTTATGCTTTGAGTTAGACTTTTGTTCATTTCACCTGAAACTTTTCTGTTTGTATGGATCAAGTAGAATTTGGTAGACTTTCTATCCAACTCACTTCTGGAAGCACCATGATGTGTGGCCAATGTCATAGATTATGTGAGTCAGATTATTTTGATTGTGGCTTTTACCCTGCTTTCCATTATAGTAACTATACCTACCTTGCCCCTGGCAACAGAGTGACACCATTTGTCCCTGCCACTCCAGAATCCAATTATTCCCTTTGCAATGATTCTCACTATAATGTCTGACCTAAGAAGAGCAATCACAGAACTCTTCAGAGAGGCTGGGGCTTCACTCACAAATTTATTTTGGAAGGTATATCTTCAGATGCTCCCAGTGTGGAGGAGTAGGCTGGCTTCATGTGGCAAATCCATTTTAACATTCCAACTTTTGAATTCCTTCCTCTATGGTAAACTAAATAAGACTGAGCATCTCCAACTCATTCATATTGGCCATCTTTTGATCCATGTTTCAGCTAACAAACCGAAAAACTGTTAAAACCTTTCTTAACTCCTCAAGCTGCATTATTAAATGCTGCTTAGTGGGCCCATATCAATAAATTCAGCCCACAGCAGTCAGGCACACCAGTTTCATGAAGGTTCTTGGTGCACCATGGCCTGCAGGCCTGCCCAGCACACGCTATCTTTGCTGCCAAGGTGCCAAGAGAAAGATTAGCTCAGCTGAAGGGGTGGTGAAGGAAAGGCCCAAGAAGAGATTGGTGAGGCTGTTGGCTAAGTCTGCTTCTGTAAAAGTGGAATCAAAGTCAAAAAGGCAGTGGGAAAGAATTAATCTTCACATAGAATTGTAGTCAAAAGGGAAGAAGGAGCAAAGGGAAAACTGGCTGAAGTGGCTAAGCAAGAAACTAAAAAAAGATTTACCTACTGAAAATAGAGAAACTAAAAACCAGAAGACTCCAGTCTCTGATGGAATAGAAGAGAAACAAGCCAACTCTGGGTAGTCATACACCATGCCCTGTCAGTGGTCCTTGTCTCCCTTCTTACATAATCCACAGGAATATTTTTAACAACTATTTTGTAAACACAAATTTTCTGACAGGAACACTTAAGAAGGAGGGAATCCCACTTCACTCCAGTGTTAAATGTAAATTATTTTTTAAAATGAAGTCATTTACTGATTGCTTATTTTTTTGGTATAACCAGAAACTAGTGGGATATTGAATATGGGAAGCTTTGACTGTCTTGGGTGTCAGCTTTATGTTTCATGGGTGAGGGGTTAATTTTATATTCTACGATACAAAGCATACTAAATGGCAATTTGGAGTCACAGTCATGCATTTAATATGTCTTGAACATTTTAAATTACTTCTATTCCCATATCTGTAGAATTGTTTCCTAGGAAAACCATTCCTTGATCATTGCCCTGTCAGAACTGTGTGCACTCTGCAACATGTTTGGTTGTGGTAATCCAGTTTTCCTAAAGATTTTGTTAATGTATTGTGAAAAATTGAAAATTTGGGTATGTAGTATATATGGTATAAAATTACAAATTGGTGGGATTTATATTATTCAAAGGCATCTGAACATATTGGTACTTGATATCCTCTTTAGGAAAATTTGCCTCCAAATTCAAAGGTAGAAAGTCATGGGAATAACTATTTAATAAAGAATAACAGGCCAGGGATTTTTAGATTTTTGGTATGTAAGAATAGTGTACAAACTGAAATGTCTGTGTTCTGATCCTCAACCCAAGCAATAAAATCTCAATTATGAAAGAAAAAAATAAATTCAGGCTAATCCAACTTTATGTCCCATCCACCATTATCCTATACCTTTAATATCCAATCCCACTCATTTTCCCCAGATTTCTGATTACGTAGATTAGAAAACAGGACTAGTCTCTTTGGAATATAGTGTACCTTCTATGAGTCACACTTCATACCTCATCTAAAGATGAGGCCTTTATGAGCCTTCTGAGACTTGAGTTAAGTGAGAGTTCTAAAAAACAACAGGGGTGGTCTAGGAGAATCAAAACTGTCTCAGAGGAGATCATTACCCTTTCCTAAGGCAACAAATGCCGTCAGTCCCCTCAGACAGAGAGGTGAGTCGGGTAGCCATGTGCAGGAGATGCCATCACAGCAGAATGGTGGCAGGTGGTGGGTAAGTCCTCTTCTGCTTCAGGGGAGAAGGAAGGAGAGAAGACCATATTTTTTTGGTGGGGCACATTTCCATTGTCAAACAAGTCACATTAGGCTTCAATGTCCCTAGCCTCATGAGGGTCTCCCATCACAACTTACAGTATACCATCTTGTCTCAACCAGTGTCCTTACTTCAATAATAGGAGACACCCTGCAAAATGGAGACTTCAACTTTTGTTGTGATTCAATTGCATGATGAGGGCTTGTTTTGGCTTTCAGCAATTTCAGCCTTGTGGTTACAGGAGAGAAAATTCTGACTTGGGGCACTCTTAGAAACTCTTAGGTCATTTATATGGAGTTGGAGTCAAGAAACCATAGCCTTGAAATCATTTTTGTCTTTTATTACTTTGTCCAATAAGAATTAGAGCACTTGATCAGCATTATTATATTTCTTGGTTCTCCCCAAGGGTTCGAAAGTATAATATACAGAGTCACTAAATCCTTTGTCTCTTATCAAACATGAGTATCAAACATGTTTATCTTGCTTATCTCTAAAAACAGTTCTGCCATGGTTTCTTGGTGTTTTCTGTACTGTTGGAAGTAGAGTCCTTAGCATTTTAGATCTAATCAGATTACAGAGATAATTCTAAAAACCTCAAAGTCAATTAAGGAAACTCATCTTTAAAATTCTGTTCCTATGGAACCACTCCTGGTCCCAAAATTTGTATTAATCAGGGTTCTAGAGAGATAGAATCAATAGGGAATACATACAGATACATGAGAGGGGACTCATTAAGGGAATTGGCTCATGCAATTATGGAAGCTGAGTTCTGTAACAAGAAATCTGCTGGCCAGGGATATTGGGATGCCAGTAGCATGGCTGGGCGCAAGTCTGAAGACCTCAGAACCAGGGAAGCCTACAGTGTGATTCTCAGTTGGAGGCTGAAAACTGAAGTGCCCAATGAAAGGGTTGCTGATAAATTCTGGAGTCCAAATTATAGCAAGCCTGAAGTTCTGATATCCAAGGCAGATAGATGAGCCTTTCCCAGCTCCCTGGTGGAGTTATTAATTTGCCTTCTGCATTTGCTCTCTGTGGACCTTGCACCAATTTGATGGGGCCCATGCACAAGGAGGATGGATCTTCTTTACCTATTTCAATCAGACTTACAAGCTTACCTCTTTTGGAAACACCCTAATAGACACCCCAAAGTAACACTTTTCTGGGTTTCTAGGTATTCCTTAATCCAGTCAAATTAATTATCATGACATGCTTTATGAAAGTCTATACTTTGAGCACCTGATTCCAGTAGAATAAAACACTGAAATTTATTCTAGTGTAGTGCAGTTTGTGAAGGTTACATTTTAACTCTGTGATTAAAGGCAAAGATAGAAGATTCCAGACAACATTCTTAAAGATACCTATGCCCTCATTCCAGAGTTGAAATGAAATGGCTTCTTGAGAAGGAAAGACCTGCTGGGACTAAGGATAAAAGTCAATGTAATATGACTTGATGCCTTTAAATTCTCTTACAGTGTAAACCTTTGCAGACACCTCTAGGAGTTTCTTTTCTTTTCTTTCTTTCTTTTTTTTTTTCCTTCTAAAGCTCATTCCTTACAGATTTAGTTGCTGCCCTATTGTAACCTTTTCTTTTGTTCACTAAATTTGGAGAAAAAAAATACAGAGATGCTACATCTGTGGGTGGGATATGAAAATGAACAAAAGGATGTACTTAAATTGAGAGTTATGCAGTTTGAACTTGGCTTTGGATAGCCCTTAAAGAGGGCTGTATGTATTCAAATGTGCAGTTAATTTAGGTTCTTTATTTTGCTTGAAAAGAAATTGAAAATTTTAAAAGTGATTTTATTAATAAATGAGTGCCTTCTTACTATTCTGTTCTCCTTTTGGTCTCTACATAACCATATACTTATTTTTCAGGAAAAATAAAATTTTAACATCGCTAAGTCCAAAGATCCAATCTAACTCCCAAGAATAGCATTCCTTTGGAAAATATCATCAAGTAGTGATATAATTTAGTTAGGTAAGAAATTAATTTTTTGACCTTGGGAAAACTTTTATCTGAACTTCAATGAGTGAGAAAACAGAACTCTGTAGTACCATTAAAAAAGCTTCCTGGCTAAAATTATCATGGAGTGTCCCAATTCACAGAACTTCCCTCCATTCTGTGTTGCTGTGTTATTCTGAAACTGCTTTTGATGCAGGCTTTCAGAGTCATGCTCAAATCTTTCTTTGCTTGGGTCTTCCTGAAAAAAAAAAAAAATTGTTTCCAGTGTGACAACTGTTGGCAGGAGACAGTGGAAGGCTTCTTTATGGAAGGTGTGGACCTGAACTTGACAGATTATCTTACTGAGGAGTGAAGGCCTTCTATTCCAATGCCATAGGGAAAGACAAGGAACAAGAATGAATGGTTAAAATGGAAGCACAGAGATGAATTGTGTAGGCCAATTTAGGAGAGTATTGGAAACTCATCTGCATACCTAGGGTGCTACATTATGAAACCAGGCATGAGAATCTTTAAAAAGAAGATGTAAGCTCCTTTATATTCTTGCTAAGATGAAGATGATTTTTCAACAAGTGTTACTAGATAAAACTCAATCCATTGGCAAGTGCTGGAATAATTGAAGGAGAAGCACAATACATAATTATGCTAATAAGGAGTATGATATTTTGTTTTTATTGTTTGTTTTTATTATATTCCTTAAGTATCTTTTCATATAATGTTTATTGTATTATTTAAATATTTTAGAAAAAATATTGAGAAATAAGAGTCTTCTACAACAATTGCTAACATCCTTACTACCTGATCTCACTTCACCGATTTAGTTTGATTTGATTTTCTCAGTCTTCCCCCAAATAAAATCTCTGAGCTAATTCAAGAGGTTGGTCCTTTTGCCATCTCATGCATGTGTGTATTGTAGTCATTCTTAATCCTCCTCTGTTGAATTTGTCCCAAGTTCTGAAATTATTGTGCTTTGGCTACTCACCAAGTCTTATGTATCCTCCATAAATCCTATTCAAAGTTCTTCCTTTTTGTGAAGCCTTACATGATTACCAGAGTCCATTCTGAGCTCTCTTTTCTCCTATTTTCATTGCTTGGTGAGGTAAAAAATTGACACATTATTTTCTGGTTTATTCCCACTGAATTAGAAAACGTCGATAGGAAAATTTCCCCTTTCCTCTAACTGTGAGTGAGAAAGGTCACATCTTGTATGCAGTTACAGGTTCTGTTGCCTGGCTTTTGGAGTGGGGTGGTTTCAAAGTCCATTAAATCCTGAAATGAAGGGTTTTCTCTCCTATTCTAGATCCTCTAAAAGGAAGTGATGTGAAACCTTTCTGGGATATGAAGGGGAAGGTTAGTGTGTGGGAGTTAGACTGAGGTAACAGAGGAGAAAAATCATCAACTTTTTTTGAAAATATGGAAAGGTCTCTACTTACAACTCTCCTTGGGGTAAATAGCTTTTCCCCTTTGTAGAGACTGGACATAAAAAGGCATTGCCTTGAGAGGAACTGATCACCTGGGCAAGGTGATCAGTGGCAAAGACCACTGTGAAGGGCAGTCAGAAGGAACAGGCTCAGTGACACCTTTGTGGGGTAGTCAAGCAATGTTTATGATGAAGACCACTATGGACTAAGGATGGGATCTCTGCCTGGATTTCATGAGTCTTGTACAAATCTAGGGAGAAGAAAGGAGCCCTGAAACTTGACTACACTTTTTGCTAACTTGGTGGACAGGGTGCCTCGGGCTTAATTTTCTTTAGAAAAAGCAGCAAATGATTCTTGTACCTGAAGGTTGAGGGGTATATCTGAACTTTCTACATATTTACTACATAATTTAGTCCTTAACAGTATATGAAAAATCTCTTTTTTTCATTTGTGCCTATATGTCTGTGTGTGTATATATATATATATATATATATATATATATATATATATGAAGAGTCTAAGCCTTGTGAAGGTGAGTACCTTACCTCATTATATCTATAACTACAACGACGAATACAAATACATATGACTGGATTCCTGACACTCCCAGCACACTTCTTGATGATGAGTAAGTTATATCTGAGAACTTGTTTGGTCACTTCTCCACTGTAGTTCCCAGACATGTGAACAATAGTGGGAACCTTAGGACATGTATTTTCTCTGAGGTGTATTTACAAGTTGTCCCAAGAGGTCTTTTCAGGCACTGAAGGTCTGTGTAATATTCTTGTCCTTTATAACCCTACCCCTCTCTCATCAAGGAATAATGATGGTTCTATTTTCAATATGAATTTAAGGCCTAAGGCAATAGATTTTTTATGTGTTTATTGAGTTTCCCACAAACCATATTCATTCATTTATGATTCCTGACATAAGCTATACTGTACCCTTCTTCCTAATTTCATTTCTCCTAAGAGACTGCTCACTGGGTCCTCCTGTGAGTTGATTTTATTTCTTGAGCTTTAGACGTCTTATAAAGGGAGTTAGTGCCTATGCTGATATGCTAGAGTGAGATATGCTTCCTTCTAGCAGTTTCAGTGTTTCTTGTTTAACTCCTAGGTCTTTGATTCACTTTGAGTTGATTTTTGTGCAAGGTGAGAGGGATGTAGTTTAATTCTACATGTGAATATCCAATTTTCCTAGCATCATTAAGTTAAAAAGGCTATTTTTTTCTTTAATGTGTTCTTGGCACCTTTGTCAAGGATCAAATGACTGTGTTGATGTGGATTTGTCTCTGTCTTCTATTCTATTCCATTGGTCTTTCTATCAGATGAAGATTCAGTAGAACCCAAAGCTGAGCCACACTTTGTAATCGAATATGAGAAGAGATGGCCAGTTTGGGCTGTGATATAAAAATGATCAAGTCAAACTCTCATGACCCTTGCCTGATCGAAGGAGGTTAAACTGCTTGGTAACACATGCTACAGAGGTGTCTATCCAGCTGATAATGGGTATTTATATTTGTGTTAACACTGTCAGGGACTGTTTAGAATATTTTCACTTGGTGGCCACTGGGTGTCCTCATTTACAAAGTAAATATGCAATATTTAGTGCAGGTCACAGAGAGAATAAAAGACACTAGTTTTCTCTTTGGTCTTTCACATACTGGGTATAAATTTACTGCTAAACTCACAACTAGGTTACATATTAGTACTTTTTAAAAATCTTCAGGTCAAATTGTTAAAGTTTATAACCCAAAGTAACTTATTCAGGTTCCAGACATGAATTTAAAAAACTGTACCTTCAATAGAGGGAACTGTGACCCAGCTATTAGAATGAGCCCTTATTCCTCTGAAAACTGGCATGGGATTTTGACTATCTGCAGAGAGAGCCAGCAGAGAGGAGCTGAGAAGGTCTTAATTTATTCTTGAAAGAAAAGAGAACACCAAATATCTCCATGGGATATTTGTTATATTCTGTTTTTATCTCAGTTTTCCTGAAAACTAATTAAAAATAATAATGAGAAAGATAAAATATATTCTTTGCTTGGGCAAACCAAAATAATGTGAAAAATAGTGCGATAAGCTGGGTCAATATAATAATTATCAATTATTTTGCATTTAGAGACAAAGAACTAAGCTGTTTCTTTGTGGACCTGTTATTCCACCTATAAAATTAAGATGTTTATGCTTCATAGGAATGTTGTAGGGATAAACACAATAGAATATGGAGGCAGGCACACAGGGTTCATGGGAAGAGAAACTGTACAAAATATAGATTTAAAATATTACTAATACTCTATGGTTGAGTCACAGTTGTATATGACTTGACCCCAATGATAGGAGGGAGTCAAGGCCAGGAGCTCACACAATCAACAAATATTTACTGGCTTGAGCACTCCAAGACACCAAGTGTGACACATGGCTTGGCAATCACTTTGTTCTCCCTAAAGTGATTTTCTGCATTTCTAGGATTGCATGGTCTCTAAGTTAATACTTATATACATATCAGGTGAGATCCTTTTCCCACATGGCAGAAAGGATTTCTGCCTCTCCACCTTGCAAATTTCTCAAACTCAAGTTATAGAACTATGAATGAATATATACTTGCCTTTAAATGTTATACTTAGCAAATTAGTTACTCTTTTTCAAAAGTAGACTTTACTGGAAGAATTTTTTTTTTGTTTTTGCTAGTGTACATACCAGCTTAATTATTATTCTCTAGCAGGTCGTTTCACTATATAAATTATCAACATGATTCAGTGCTATAACCAATAATTTATACAGATAATATCAGGGAACTAGGAGACTCCGTGATCTATTCACCTTTCAGAGAGTTCCATGGCCTTACTGGCTTTGCTTAACTGCTTGTTTTGTTTTTAAAGGACCACCCACCCACGCCTCTAGGATAGCACTCTGTACCTCTTAAGCAACAGTAAATCTGTAACAATGCACGGTAGCCAGGTCACTTTCACCCTGAGATCGTACAAAAGGATCACAATGTATTTGCAGTGTATGGAGAAGTGTCTCGTTTCTTCTAAAGATCCTTAAGTTCCTGGGATTTATAGTATTTTCCAACTCTTTAATTAGTAGATTCAGTTTTGAACTACTGTAACCCCGAAGACACGTATCTTCAGAGCCTTTCTGATTGTATTTTACCCTAAGCTTTTTCTCTTTTTGGTTCCCTCAGTTTGCTCCTTTAATTTCACTTTGAGAACTTCTTGAGGCTCCGTGGCTGCACAACTACACAGCACAGGCCTTATCTGATGTGCCGGCGCCTGGTGTGGTCTGAGACACACTGGTGTTTTGTTCTTAAAGTACAGGACTGATGTTCTGAAACCTAGACTCCAACACAAAGGAGATCATTAGCTCATTTTAAGTGTCTCTTTTCTTCCCTCCTGCCTCCTCCTACCCACCCCAATCCTTCCTTAGTCCTGTGCACTGGCAGCAGATGGCAACCATATTCCAAAGCTGAGTATATACAAAATCATGCCATGGAGAACAGAGTGGCTTCAAAGTTAGCCTTTCTATTCAAGTGGGATGGCGGGACTTCTGGAGAAGTGAACTCATCTCTCATTCATTTAGTTCTCTATTCATTCAGCCAGGAATATTTTTTTTTCTTCCACATCCTTCTACTGTCCAGCCAGTTAAGGGAGGGTGGGTGAGAAGCAACTCTCTTGAGGGCCCTTCCAGCAGGAGGGCACAAAGATTCTATGCCAAGCTCCTGTTTCCCTGGGCCAGCTCTGCCCCTGGCTCATCAAATCCTGCCATTCCCAAGGGAGGAGTTTGGGAGCACTGTGTGGGGGGCGGATTTCTCAAGAACCGTCTCCTGCTAGACTGACAGTCACATGCTGTATTCCCTAGACAGAGATTAGACTCGGGAAAAGGATGAAACAAGGAGGAGGGGGTGGGGTTGCAGAAAACTGTGCAGGATGCTGCAGTAATGGGAGGTGGGAGTGGGAAAACCTTTCCTTGTTGTTGTTTCAAGGTTTGCTGGAGCTTTCACCTAATCATCTGTTTGAGCATCTTGAAAATAAGTATCTATTTCCATGATATCTATCAAAAACAGGCACCAGATTATACTACAAAGTTGACCTTAACCCTGCCATATTGCTATTAGAATCAAAACATGTAGCAGCCCACATCCAACAGAAAGCTCTTCTGTTTTCCCAGCAAACAAACCGGAGGGTATCTGTGATGCACTTTGTTATGTAGGTTTGCCGAATGAAATATCATGTAAGAAATCAGTAGCTACACTTTTACAAATGGACAAAATGCTCACAAATGCACTATAACTGCATTTTGCTCAGTTCTTCCTAACACGTTCATTCATTCATTCATTCATCATCCAACAAACATTTGCTGAGAACCTACTCTGGTTAAGTACTTTGCTGGGCACTCTAGATTAGAGATTTATCAGTGGAAAAGACAGGATTTCTGCATTCAGAGATTCTTCTGCCTGGCCAAAATGAGCATCTAACAACTTAAAGGGGGCTGGGAATATAGCTCAGTGGTAGAGTGTTTACCTAGGATGCAGGAGGCCCTGGGTTCAAACCTCAGCACTGCAAAAAAGGAAAAACAAAAACAAACCTGCTAGACCGTCATTTGAAGAACAGGAATAATTCATTTTACCTAGTATTTTTTCAGACTCTCAAACATATTACTTCAAGGTTCAGAGTCCTTTGATCAAGAAGTTCTGTCTTAAATATCTCTTTCTATTGTTATATTCATTCCTTTCTTGGCTACAATGTTGAGAGTTCAGATTGCAACTGCTACTCGTTTTTGGGGGGAGGGCGGTGGGACTTTAACTCTGAGGATCGTTACTTTTCAAGCTACACATATATTTTCTCTGTAAATATTGTACCATCTAATTTGCGTCTTTGGATTCTGCTGATTAGCCATCAACATGTGATTTAAGGAATACTGCATACGAGATGCAGAAATCATGACTCAGTAAGTTATCATTTTACAGCTCTGACTTGGGATTTATACAGACTTGCGCACAATCTAGTTTGGCTTTCCATCTGCAGCGATTACTAGGAGACTTGTAGATCAAGTTCTGTATCCATGTGTCTCTAGAATTCTGTACTCAGCAGCAAAAGTGCTCAGGAGTTAAGAGAAGCAAATGTCCAAAATTATCTCCATGCATTACCAAAAAACATGGGCAGGAAAGGCTCACTAGGGACAAAAAGCCAGTGAAGAGACTTCACTGAGTTTCTTAAGATTACATCTTTCCCCTCAACTACTGAAAACTGCTTTAGGATGAAAGAAGGAAAGTGAATCAGGTGTCTAAGAATAGTCCTTAGGGCCAGGTGCAGGGGAACACACCTATAATCCCAGTGGCTAAGGAGGCTGAGGCAAGAGGATGGCAGTTCTAGGCTAGCCTCAGCAACTTACTGAGGCCTTAAGCAACTTAGCAAGACCCTGTCTCAAAATAAAATGTTAAAAAATTTAAAAACAGGGCTAGGGATGTGGTTAAGCATCCCTGGTTCAATCCTGGTACCAAAATTAAATATGTAAGTAAGTAAATAAATAAGCTTAAGGAGAAGTCTTCATCTATAGTGAAACACATTTACTCTTCTAACTTTACCTTTATTTTTAATTTTTTCAAAATACTCTAGTCATCATCCAGAATGTCTTTCAAAATGGTAAAAGACATTATTTATTTATTTACTTATGTATTTTTTCCCTTATGTTTCTTTTCAGAAAAGCCTCTCCACATGATGGCACGGCAGTCTGCCTGTTCTAAGGACCTGATCTTTTGACCTCTTCATTTCTTTGGGCTACAGTGAAAGGACACTGAAGGGTATACGCAGGGGCATCTACAGATTTGACAACCTTTTCTGAGGTGAGATCTCACAGAAGTCCATTCCCTGCTATTTGAAAATCTCTTACTGATTAAAACGAGCTTCTGCACAAGAAGGGCCTTAACTGGTTAAAGGTCTAACATAATACTATAGCATTAAAAATACTTTAAACCTTCCCTAAACCAGGAGGAAAACATTCCAAAGGTCATTTTTTTTTTTTTTTAGCTTCTCTGAGCCCTAGTTATTTCCTTATCTATAAAATGGGGTGTTCTGTAAAAATAATATGCTGAGTCTTTGACAAGGAGTGGATATTCACTAAATATCTGACCTCTTCCATTTTTAAGGAAAAAAAATACCATGACAAATGGGTGGATGAAGAATGCAAAAAGGTAATGGAGAAGCTTCCCAGTCTACCCAGGCCTGAATCCAGAAGGGACAGGAGAAGAAGAGGAGGGTACGTTACTCTGAAGTGAAGTTGCTAACTATTCTATTCCCGCTGACCCCTACAGATCTAGGGCTTTTGAGTCTCAGTCATTCTTTGGGGGGTAAGGGAGGGTAGGCACCTGCTAAGGCCATTATTTATGTTGTATCAATTTTAGTCCATATTTACTTCATGATTGAAAACATTTAAACTGTAGCTAATGCTCAAATTCACTGAGTGCTGGCTGGTTGGTGCTATTCTGGGGCTTCACATATAGTATTCCATCTAATCCTTATACTAACCCTATGAGATAGATACTATTTTTATTCTCATTACATATAGAAGGAAATGGAAGCAAAGGGACATAATTAAAAGCAAGTATAATGCATTCACATTAAAAAGAGCAAATAACTAGGCCATGGGGGTGAGACAACATTTTTGGAACAACACATGGTCTGAATCTGAGTCCATTATCAACATGTTCAAGAAATAGTCTTAGAAGTCTGTTGTCACACCTGTCCCTGCCCTGCAGGGATTCTGAAGAGACCTGAAAGGGCAAGGGGAGTTGGTCTGCATTTGGATATTGCTCATGGGATCTCTCTTCCTTGCTTCTTAGTTTACTCTTGGAGGCCAGGTTTGAGGATGCAGATTCGGAGTGGGCTGTGCCTGGGAATGTCAATCTTTCCTTCTTTTAATTTTCTGATCCAAATTTAATGAAAGTTTTGAATCTGTGTCCTAGACGAACACACACAGTCACAAATATGAATGTACACATCAGACTCCCAGTCTGGTATCAGTGGAGTCTAAAGCCTCTAGGTCAATAGCTTGTTCTGGAGTGGTACTGGGGGCCACAGTACCCTCTATCTAAAGCCCCTGCCTGTATCACTGCCCTAGAACCAGGTGTGCCTGAGGATACTTTTCAGCATCTTAACCCAGGATTGCTGAAGCCACTTTGGGAGTCTCAGGATCAAGACTATAATGCCTATAGGCAGGTATAAAACAAAATAGACTTGATTTCTGGGGGTTTCCTCAAAATTGGAACAAAACACCCAGTCCTACATCCAAAGACCTCCAGAATTTCCCTGAGAAAAGAACAGGCATTCTTTTCCGTGGCTTTAACTTTTAAGAGTTTAAGTTCCAGAAACTGCCTATGTCTTTTCCCATGACACAAAGAATTATACCTTGTAGATTAAGTATATATGCACCTTTTCTTCATTATTCCTTTATATCCAAACACCTGGTCAAGATATGAGGCTGAAACAATGAGATTGTACAGGATAGAAAGTGATACTAGCTAAAAGCTGAATGACAAAGGTAACTCAGTTATCACTTCTAGAAGACTTTTGTGTGGTATTCTACAGGCTGTACCATGCTTTCTTAAAAATTCTGTATGTACTGACTCAATATTGCATCAGATATTGGTAAAAAAGTAATAATATGTACCCAACTGAAACAACTGGGGATCAATGAGTGGGAGAATCTCCTTTTTAGAAATGGAAAAGAAAGGCAGAACCTTGATTCTCAAGGTCAATTTGGTATCAACTTTGAATTCAACTTGCTCTGTGGTATTATAAAGACTCCTGTTCAAAATTCTTCCATGTGGTTGTTCATATAATTTCTAGTACTGATAAAATAATTTCTTCATTTAGTTTTATATGTACTTTAGTAGCAAAGTATTATATACTTTAGTTGGTTCCAGATCACCATCTTGAAATAGAAGTGATATCAGATATTGTATGTCCTGGTGGTAGTGGCTTTTGGAGTGTTTTTAAATATTAAAGAAAGTATAACAGTCCAAGTAAACAGTTTTAAACCCCCAAGACCAAATAATGAACCTGACGATGTCTTATGATGATGGAGGAAAACAAAAGAACAACACATAGCTTGTTACTAGTAGCTATACAGCTACTTGAATTGGACCTATCATGAAAGAAGTTCACAAAATGTGGCATTTTAAAAAAAAGATTACACTTTGACATAACTTGTTTTTAAAATTTCCAGAAAATCTAAATGCCGAAAGTATGCTGCTGGTCCTCTGCTTAATGTTCAGAAATTACTGAGTAACTGAATGAATATTTGTGAAGCCATTCAAAGAAGACCATGCGACAGTTCTTATAAAGCATTAGTTCTTGTTAGCTAAAAGGAAGATAAAGCAATGAGGGGGGAAAGTATGGAAAGAACTAACGTAATTCCAGATTCTTCAAGTTTCTTTTATATTTATTTATCCTATTTCTCGCCTATGAAATGGGAACTCTAATTCCCTCTCACCTTGCCTATTTAATCAGAGCCTCTCAATATTATTTTTTATTTCTCAGTTTTTAAATAGGCTTAAGACTCCTGTATTATAAAAACATTCAAGATCTCACGTTTGCATTATTCATTATTGTTTCTTTTGAAACCATTGAACTTCTTTTTGAAAGTGGTTTATAATTGTTGCTTTCCCAGCCGCCTGTTTGAACTCCTCTGGATGGTGTATTTTTGTATAAATGTATGTGACACATCTGATTCTGTTTTTATGACAACCACCAGGAAACCACCTATCCCAAAACCTAGGTGACTTTTTCTAGTCCTCTCCTCCTGGTGTCTTCAGCACCTGGTGCCGCAGGTCCTTTCTCTGTCTGATGACTTCTCAGCACTATCTTGGTTTCTCTTATCTCTCAGATCTTTTCTCTTTTTCCTTTGATCATTCTTTCTTCTCTTTCTTATCAATCAGTGTAAATATTCCCCAGGGTTCTATTTTCTATTTCTTTCTTTAAAAAAAAAAACAAAACAACAAAGTTGTCTTTGAAGTCTACTCCTATGTTTGTGGCATAAAGTATGGCCTCTTGGCCACAAGGTTTCCTAGCTCAAATTTCAAATGCTCCTACAGTCCTCAAGTACCCTATTGATAACATTAGTTGCCTCTGTTGGAAATACCTGTCGGATATTATCCTTAGCACAGTATGAAATGGAACTCTTTTCCTCTAAATTCATACTTTTCATCTTCTCTTTTTGTACGTTGGAGTTATCTTTGATAATTTCCCTTCTCTTACCTAGCAGTCAGCTCCTGGAACTATTGACCTTCACCCCAAAGTCTGCTGAAACTGTCTCCACTTCCATTCCTCTTGTCACCAGCTCCCTTCAGATAACTAGTAGTGTGAAGGAATGACCATACTTTCTGCACGCTCTTCTTCCTCCAGGCCCTTTCCACACAATTGCTGCTAAATTAGATCTTCCCCACACAAAGTTTGAGCATGGCAGGTCCTACTTAAAACCCTTCCACATCTCTGAGGCAAAGTGCAAACCCCTATTCCTTACACTAACGCCTCACCTCCCATGAAATCCTGGTCTTTCAAAAGAGCTCAAATGGGACTTTCCTGATAAAATTAACTAGATGTTGCTGTTAACTGGATTATAAGGTATTTAAAAAAACTTTATAAATTCCAAAACAATGATGACTTGAGCAAATGTACTAAGTTTTAGGATTCTTGGTGTTAAGGTCTGTTTGCCTCCACCTTTGTGTACCTATCAACTCAGTGCTGTGTGAGGTACATGGATGTACTCTACACGTTTGCCATGTGAGTGAATTGAGGCTCTGATGGATCCTGGTGTATGGACATGCATCCTTAACCACCCTGCAGGGCAGATGTTTGTGAATGTGTCTGCTCTTCTCTATTACACTCTTAAGTCTCTGAGTATAGGGTTCTGGTTTCTAAAACTGCATCCTACAATACCTATCCAGTGATCCTCCATATTCAAAGCATCTAGTAAATTGATGTATGAATAGTCCTGAGTCCTTTATGTTCACAAACAGACTCAAAAACAGGCTTCGTGTACAGGGGGAGCAAGAACAGGATTCTCCTTTCCACTCTGTCATTCACAGTGTTGAAAACCCTTTGGTATGGTATTTGCTGTCTTTGGACCTCAGTTTCCTCTTTTTGTATAATAATAGGTTAAGACCAGGTAACATTTATCTCTTTCAGTGCTGATAAAAAGTTCAAACTGGCACACAAAGGGGTACAGAGAGAAGAAAAACAAAACAGCTTATTCTCCTGATGAGCGATAAAGAGTTTGACCATGGCATCTAGTGTGGGGTGATTGTGGAAAGATAAAATTTCCTTAAAACAAAAAGTCCTTAAAGAATCCTCATGCATACTCTCAGTTGATCCTAAATGATCCACTTTCAAGGGCCGTAGTGCTTGTTGGTTTTTTAATTTTTTTTTAAGTCAGGATGTGCAAAGCCATGATAGATACGGAGAATCACTAATTTTATATAATACAATTTGCCATGAGCAGAAGTATGTATAAAACTGTCACTAGCAGCTACAGATAAGAATTAAGGAAGTACTCCAGCAAGGGATGAGATAACAAGATGAAAAATGGAACCCTGGTAATCAGTAGTCTAGATGTGGATGATCATAAGCATATCAATGCAATATTTGGGAGGGCAATATGGCATGGTGTGACTTGAAGCAATGGAAAATGAGACCAGATTCCCCAAGGAACCTGGGAGAATTCTATAGAACTACAGATTTCTGGGGCCTCAGGAGCCCAAGAGTCAATAACAGAGATGCAGCAATGACATGTATGGGTGATTCTGTGACCCCAGAAATAACCCTTTCTTAATAAGAAAAGTTATTTTGAGATGTATGGAAACAAATTTAGGTCACTTAGAATACTTTCTTACTTCTACTGACTATGTGGAAGAGTATTTTTGTTTATTAGAAAATAAATGGATATTGTTTGATTATTTGGAAAGCAAATTCTCTAAAAGGACACATAATTCATTCCAGTTGAATTATAACAACAGGTAAAATGCTCTGTGGCTCCCCAGGAAACCAGGAACTCCAAATACAAACTTTCCTGTGATTAAAATGAGGCAAAGCCTAAGAAGATCTCAGCATCACAATGGAGCTCCGGGTTTCTAAAAACTCCATGTTCTCTGTGGCCTCTACGGGTTTGTTTCTGTTCCTTCTACCTGGAATGCCATTCCTTCCTTTGTCTACTTCACATGTGCCTACTCCTTCTGATTGGGTTTAAAGGCAACTTTCCTGTGGAGCCCTTCCTGCTGCAACAGGCTCCTTCCTGGGGAGCCACAGAGCATTTTGTGCAGAGGTGGACTTTCCATACAGCATTTGTGTCTATCCCTTTACAGGTTTAGTGGGGTGTTTATGTAAAGTATTTGGGAACACTGGGCTCCTAAAGTGAAAGACTTGTCCATATCTTCATCACTAATCCTAGCTGAGGATTTGGGGCAGAAGCAGGGGTTCTATAGCATTTCATCAGGTACTAAATTAATGACTAAGTAAATGACTATGTGAATGAATGAGCTTTAAAAGTGAATACCAGAACTTTCTGCATTCAGTGACCATGGAAGACACCTAATTAAATTAGCATTTGAGGGAAAGGGCAAATTCTATTAAAAGAGAACCAATATTATAAGAAGAGGTAGGTTAAGACATAAGTTATCAAAACGTGATTTAAAAAAAATAAATGTGTTCACAAATACACTATGAGGAAACTAAGAAATTACGAGAAAATAAAAAATAATCAGCTGGGCTTCTAATGTGTAAGTGCTGCACTAAGCACTAAAATCTGTAAATAAGTGGGTATAAAAGGTAACAAAAATAATTCCAAAGAGACTATATATCAATTAACTCAGAGGCAGAAAGGTGACTTTTTAGGAAGGAAAATGAAATGAAATCCACATTTAACAGGTAAGAAGTTTATCTCGTTGATGAAATAGCAGAAAAACAGTTTAAATTGCTAGCAACAGAAAGACAGATATATAATTCCATATAAAACTTAGAATAAAAAGGAATGCAGGACACTTGGGAGGTGAGGGGAGCACCTAGTTATATGAAAGATGCTCTATTTACTGCTTAACTCACAAGGAATTTATTAGAAAATTAATTTCCAAGCCATAGAATCTTAACTGTCTGTGATTATTATTCCATCCCATTTGGACTATATTTCTCCTGCAAATTAGTGTGACCCCAAAATGTTTTCAGGATTGTCCAACTTGTCCTAAATTCCATAAATAAACTCTTTCAGAGGATGCTGTTTTTTGCCATGTCTCTATTACGGTTCTACACAGATGGACCATTTTTGTCCTTCCAAAGTCTAAGAATAACTCTTTCAGTTATCAAGACATACCAAAATCCAGTTCAGCTGCTCCTGTGGGATTCCAGTTAGTTTAGACACATCTGCTGAGATACATGCATTTGAATCCAAATGAAGCTTTTGTTTGATTATACATTTTGAACATTTATGGAGGTTTTTTGGGGCCAAAATGTTTTTCATTTTTTGGCACACCAAACAGAGATCTTCAGTTATAAACACTGCCTTCTGAGCACCTCCAACAGAAATTCAATCTTTTCATGTGAACAGGTGCCTCAGGAAGTTTTTGGAAGGTTTTACACTGAATCAGCTTTCCGATTGGAAACTTTCTGAACGCACAGTCAAATTTGCCAAAGAGACCTTCAAACTTGCTTGAGCAGTTTTCACTCAGACAGACATACATTCACACATAGAGACAGCCCAAGGAAAAGCAAATCAGAGCTCTGTAAAACTCCAGTATCTTTCTTAAAGGTTAAATACCATATGTAGCCCAACTGAACAAAAAGGAATACATGACGGAAGAGAGAATGAACAAGTAGCAAGAGGATCTTCATGAGCGTGTCCCCTAAAAGCCAGACCAGAATTTAAGCTACACGTTCCTTTAGTTAAATCTTTAACTCAGTTTTGAGTATGTACTCAAGCATTTGCATTTTAAAACACTATATCACAGAGTACCCCTACTAATTCCTTTCAATTGCAAGCTGGTTCAAACAGTTTTGAGACACTTCCTTCTCTAACACAAATGGGTCGACCAGATTCAAATGTAAAGGAAGAAAAAACACCATTCTGAAGTCAGGGGTTCTTTGCCAAAGTCCACATCTTACCTGATTTCCCTACAAGTTTTCCTTTTCAGTTTGAATATAAACTGGAGAGTTGTTACAGAGTAAAATAACTTTTTAAGCAGTAAGCCTAAAAAAGTTTCTAAGGAGTAAAACTGCTCCTCCACTGGGCATGCATGGAATTCATGGAGAAATCTGCTTTCAAGTTGTTCTTATGGCCCTGGACCAGATGCTCTAAGGTGACCAGAAACCTTTGTCTACACCCACTTAGCAGATTTCTGGCTCTTTATCAGAGACTAAGAGGTTTATTTGCAGAAATGAATCATTTCCTTCAAAATATCCCTTACCCTATTTACATGCTTGCATATTCCTTCCATTTTGTTTTCCCCCTACAGCTTTACTAAGGGAATTAATTATCTAGAAGAACAGGAACATACAGTAAGTACATCTGAGATACAGGATGAGACACAGTATGTCATCTATTAGGCCTGGCTAAGACCAGCAGCTGATGCTAAATGGGAAGGAACATGCACCAAATGTTTTTTAATCACAAAGTTAGTAATTAATTGCTCTTTAAAATACATTTTATGCTTCTTTCTGTCTGTGTACATGAAATGCACATTTATTACATGCCAAAAATTACAACATTATGGTTTAAATGTGACTGGCACGGAAGTCCGGAAATCAGAGTTAATGTTCCCACAGCAACTTTAATTCTGTCCGTGTGCACATGTAGAACTATAATAGTCTTCCGTTTCAGGGTAATACATATAGATGGTTTGGGGAGAGACGCTAAAGACCCATATCCTCAACTGTAGTTACAGGAAAGAAACAAAGGATAAAAGCCGTACTCCTTTCCACATACGTGGATAAAAACAATGGCCCCACGCCCCATGTTGTGTAATCAGGGAATGAAAGACTCTGCTGTGATGCCGGCACTCAAGGGGACAGTTTCTGTTGCTGTGGGAACCTGAACTTCACATTTCCTGACTTGGGGGTAATTAAAATGTCAGCCTTAATGTGGCATTAATGGAGTTTGCCATAAAAATCCTCTTTGTTTTGTTCTCTAAAAAAATGGCTTAAAAGTTCAAAATGAGCCAAGTGTACTAAAAATTTTAATCATGGGGAGTTGGACGGGGGAAGAAAAAGGATGGGAGGGGGAAGGACAAAGAAGGTAGATGGCAAGAGATAGAAAAGGAAGAATCCACAGTCTCCTCGACAGCCTTCAGCCCCGGCAGCAACACACTACCTACTGAGCTAAAGTTAAACCCACCCACACAACAGTTTGGTAATGTGTAAAGGTTAAATTAAAAATAAATAAAAACTGTTAATGTGTAAGTGCATCTTGGCAAAGACACAAAAAAACGAGACAGTCTGATGAGTCCAGTGTAAAACACAGGAGGGTAAGTAACTACAGATAGCAGCTTCGACAAAAGAAAGACATCAGACTAGGTGGATCTACAGCCAGAAGTAGGGAGGACCGCCAGGAGAGCAGAATCAACTTTTCCCTTCAATGGGAGCCTTATTTGGGGGAAAACAAAATGGAAGAAATATGCAAGTGAAAGTTCTGGTTGCGTCTATCACATGAATATGACTGTGATGTGCTACAGCTTGGTCGTTGTCAAGAAAGGTTTTTCATATGGAGAGCTTCGTCTGCTCTACTGACTTGGTTTAGTCCTGTTTAAGCATTTATAGGGAGAGCTTGGCTCAGTTCATACTCAGCCTGTTACGTGGGTAACTGCTCTGTCAAACACCTAGGGTTTTTGTGCCCTCTGCATTCCCAGACTCATCTTAATGCCTTCCATTATCATCACCTGAATCTGTTTACCATTTGATTTTAAGAAATGGCATAGAGGTGACAAGTTAGGAGGTAATGGGGAATATTACGGAGAGGAAATTGTGTTAGTGGGTGCACTGCAAAGCAATATTAACAGCTTCAGCTCACAAAGAGAGCCTATCTTGACTGTACTCCTCTTGTTTTGAATATTGCTGGGAACTTTGGTCCAATGTGAAGTGGCTCTGCAGGCTAAAGAGCCAACTAAAAATTTATGGCGTCAGACTTAACATCTTTGCTCTAAAACATGGTCTTTGTCCTTCATGTGCAAAAACACTGTGGCTTATCCACCCTTATCAGTTCATAGCAGAGCTGACTTCTTTTGTGGATTGTTTTTAATCCATCCTGTTTTATAACCCAATCATCAATACAAGTAGTTGCACATCGGACATGCCTGTTTAGAGCTATGAATGCTATCTTTAGGCTTTGATCAGAGAATTCTGGCTGTTTACAATGAGAATGAACACATAAACACCCCTTAGTACCCAAATAGGTTAACTGTAGGCAAGTCATTCATCTATCTGGGTGTCATTTTTCTCAGTTTTCTCATCTGTAAGTTGGGAAGAATCATACTGAACATCAGGAAATGGGCATTAGGGCATGACTAAAAATAATTTTGCTAAACACATGACAAATAAAAAGGTGCTATAAAAATGCAGGCACTTGTGAAAGCTTGGAACACCACACACTAGTGGAATGTTTCTGAAGTTAAAGAGACTAACAAGTCAAGGGCACTATTTTTAAATGCCCCAAATCTGTTGGTTCTAAATAGGAACTGAATATTTTACCTTAAAGAAATTAGGCTTTTAAATTAATCTATGGTAAGAATGACATTTGAAAGTAAAAAAAAAAATCGTCTTGAATGCAAGAAGAGCATCCAAAAATTTTAACAGCTTAAAATAAACCTCTTTCCTGTCTTCTCTCAAGCAATCTCCAAATGGACAGATTTCTGTGAATCTTTCCTAAAAACAATTTTCTTCTAAGTGTAGGCTCAAATCAGGACAAACTACAATCCAAATATATTTGGAGAAAAGTATAATCAATTTAAACAACAGGTTGGAGTCGAGTAGACATACACATCTTAATGGCAAAATCAGAATGACTTTCTAAACAGCTGGAGATTAGGATTCTCCTCCCAATTCATTCTCCTTCCAAAGGCATTCAGACACCCTCCTGAGCTCAGATCTGCTAGCTTCCTCAGGGTCACTGAGGAGCTGCATGGTGACACTGTACTCCCACCGTTCCCTAAATGTTGGTGTGCCATGCCAGTGCTGAGGCCTGACCAGAAGAGGCTTGTAGTAAAGTACAATAAATGAAGCTCAATGCTTTCTCTATTCAGCAAACCATTCATTTTGCTCTAACAGAAGATTTCTGGGCTAAGACCATTCAATGTAATCTTCCCCATAAGGTGTGGCAGAGAGCCAGGCAATGAAGGTCTGCATGCAGAAGCTCCAGGCCCTTCACCACAGGAACAGGCCACCTTCCTGGTAGGTAGGGACAGTGTGCACATGTCTATGGGCACAGTGCCATGCCATTTTCCAATTCTTTCTGTAATTACTATTAGGCTGGAGACTGCCAGGCAAGAAAGTCCAAGTCCAAAGTCCTATTATGACAGTGCACAGAACACAGTCCCTGCTCCGGACCCCCTATATTTCTCTACAGAAACTGCAACTTTGTACAAATCACACAGGCTATAGAGATATGGATCTTGTTATTTTTCTTTTCATTTTCTAGTGACAGCTGGAGGCAGTCACAGCCCCACTATATGTAGAACAAGCTCTCTGCACCTGAGAGCACCTGCCCCTAGGTCTTATCCCTTTACCTAGAGACAATTATGATGAAGCAAGCGGGGAATGGAATCTCAAAGACCCACTCTCCTCTTGCCTTCTTTGCAGAATTTTACATTGGTTCCATCAGAAAAATAACAATAGAAGGTATAGAATCTCATTCCCCAATTAATAACATTTGTCTGTGTGAACAGGATAAATAGAGTCCTTTTTTGCAATAAAACTTTCTTGGTCTTATTTATTCTAAAAAGAACAGGCCAGCTCTTTGCCTGGAGCCAGGCATCCTTTATGGAGATCAGTTCAGAAGAGTTGATGGGTATCTTAAAACTAAAAGGAATAATCCTTGGACCCCAACTTACTTCAGACCTTTCCATTGTCAGCACACATTTCTCTGGTATCAGGTTACATTTTAGAAAAAAAGAAAAAAAAATCTCCTAAATGTGATTTATCAACTTTCTGAAAATAGACTTTGAAGAAGTGACTTCCAGATTAGTGAGAAGACAGCAAAAATAAACAGCAAAGAGTGGTTTCAATAGTGACGATCTCATTAAGCTGCCCATTTCCAAATTTAGCCCTTAGGCAGTTTTTTTTAATTAAAAAATATTTTTAACCTGAATTCTTATTGGCTATGTGAAGTCTGGGTGGCTTTTGAATTCTTGGAAGCCATTCTCTTTTCTTCTGTAAATTTATGCTATCCTTTAACCACTTCAAAATAAATTAAAAACTGGAAAGACAGAAATCCAGCCAAGCTACAAGAGACTCCAATAACTAATGCGAATCCGACTTGTGTTACGTAATTTCAACATGGATGTTTCCTTGTGTCTAACTGACCTTCTGAGGTCCATGTTTTGTTGTTCCATTTAGTAATGGTGGGAGAGCCGTTAACTCTGATCAAGAATAATTAGAAAGCAGCAATGCAATTCCCTTTTCTGAGTTAATGTTAGGAAGGAGAATGTGGCCCATACAATTAATCAGCCTTTTGAGACCAAATGGCTGGCTACCTGGCTTCAAAATATATTCTAGCTTTGAAAATAGAGATGTTGGCTGAATCAAAATGGTGGCGCGGCACTTTTGGCTACTTTAGAAGACCAAATGCAAACAGCTTGCTCCGCATGCAAAACAGCCAAACCCAGGGGAGAAGCACTACTCCAAGCACTGCAGAGACACCATCACCGCCTCACTGGTGTACTCACAATCAGATGACCCGGTGTGAGCGTGAGAGTGTGTCAGTGAATGTGTTGAGTGGATGAGGGCTGGGTCTGGAGACAAAACAGCTTCAAAGTTCAGGCAGGGAAGGCCCGGCTTGGCGCTGGATCCACCCGGCTGAGTAATCTCATTCTCCTCAGATGCCTTCTGGTTTTCAGCTGTCTTGGGTTTCTTCCTGAAAATAAACAAAGGGCCCTTTGAAGGAACTGACTGCATATTTGGGAAAAGGCATTTTTAGAATCTGTTAAAGATAACTTGATTTTTTTTTTTTTTTTTCTGAAGGGGGATGGGAGGGAGTCCAGTATGTCCCTTGTTTTAAAACAAGCTGATTCTTGTTTCTTTCCCTCCAGTAATGGCCTAACTGGGAACACATGAAAGCATATGGGCCAAGCAAACAGCACCACATTTGGACTCTGTTGGTTGTATAAAAAGACCCTGTCCCAGAACTTTAGACAGCTTGAGCTACGTATGGCTGACATTATCCAAGAAAGCATCCTTTCCCCCCCTTAAGAGTTTTAACATGGTCTGGAAAAATACTAGTGGAGGTTTACCGTTCTAGCATTTGTCAGGAAGCTTAGAGACAGGACCCGTGGAGTAATGGGAGGAGCACTGGACTGGGAGTCAGGAGACTTGAGCTATGGTACTAGCTGTGCCTCTAACTTGCTGTGTGGCCTTGGGCACCTCACTTCACCTCTCTGGGCTTCAGTTTCCTCATCTGTAAAATAAAGGGCTTGGATTAGAAGGCCTTAAAGGTTCCTTCCAGCTTTAAATTTCTATTCAGGAACACATTATGGAACATTCAACTTTCTTGATGTTAGCAGATTTCATTTTAAGTCAATACATAATTTCAAGTCACAATCTGAACTTGGCAGTTTGTACAGATGAGAGGGGTAGTGATGGAGATTATTGCTAAAATAGAAAGTGAAAAATGACAAGAAGAGTTTAGGTTCCAGTAGGTAAAGAGGGAAGGTGTCATACAGAAATTCCCCGACTCTTTACTCATCTTATGCTTAAGATTCTCCTTTTTTTTTTTTTTTTTTTTTTTTTTTTTTGATTTAGCATATGCTTCTCTAGTTCAGGAGTGTAATTGTGTGTTTGCCATGGGAGGAAGAGATAGGTGAAGGGAATTAGAAGAGACCTGTAACTAATTGTTATTTGGGATCAGGAGTAAGAAGTAAAATAGCTCTGCTATCACTTAGCTCAGGACTCCTCTCCCCAGGACAACAGATGTTAAATTAATAAATTAGCTTATAATACATGTACCCTAGACCCAACCAAAATGAGTTTATTAGTCTCTGAACAGGTCCCCAGTTTCTTAGACTTTGGGTCTTTTTCTATTGCTATTTGGACAGTAACTAGAAAAAGGGTTTTTTGTTTGTTTTTATTTTTTATTTTTGCAGTATTGGGGATTGAACCCAGGGCCTTCCACATGTGAGTTAAATGCTCTTAACTGACCAATATACCCCAAGCCCTATACCCCAAGCCCTAGAAAGCTTTTTTTTTTTTTTTAAAGAAGAATATATGTGGTACATAATTTGTTGTAAGTAGGTTTGTTTCCATGTTTCCCTTGTTTCTATGGGCATGGCATTGGACTTGGTATACAGACTATTTCATATTGAAATTTGTTGTACTGGGTAGTTAAATCTGCCCTCGCAGAATATGGTGTTATGATTAGTATGCTGTGTTTTTAGTCCAACAGGTTGTGAAATCAAATCTGTTTCTTCAGAGGGCAGAAGGCAGAAATAGCATGGTAAAGATTAGAATAGAGGGGAAGCCTTTTCAGAGTGGAGAAAGTCAATACAAGACAAACAGTAAATTGCAAATCTCACCCATTGTTTGCTGACTGGGTACTATAGGACTAACCCCCAATTCTTGTGTGTACCCAATGAACTGGTAATCTGGTTTTCAGTTGAAGAAAGTGTCCAAGATCAAAGTCTCCAAAGTCCAATTCCTCTTATCCATGAAAACTAATGCTTCCTCTAGCATTGGTTCCTCTTTGCATCACTGTGGTCTGTTTGTCAGGTTGGAAAACTCAGGCTCATTATACACCTTTCTCTAACATCATCACCATCGAGTTCTGACAATCTGTTCATACTTTTTACATCTGTGATTCCTTTCCAATTCCATTACAACTGCCTTACCACTTTTTGTTGTTGTTTTTGTTTGTTTTGGTACCAGGAATAGAACCCAGGGGTGCTTTACCACTGAGCCATATTCACAGCCTGTTTTTATTTTTTATTTTGACATGGGGTCTTGCTACGTTGCTTAGGGCCTTGCTAAGTTGCTGAGGTTGGCCTTGAATTTGCAATCCTCCTGTCTCAGCCTCCCAACCACTGGGACTACAGGTGTGCATCACCATGCCCAGTTTGTCTTACCACTTTTTAAAGTCTGTGCAATTGTTACCAATAGGCTTACTATCCTCCATGATTCCTCTAGTCCTGTTCTTTGCATTCACTAGAGCTGAGATGACTCTTGAGGTCAGTTCCTTACCTGCTCCAGCTTATCTCACATATCTTATATGTTGGCCACACTGGACTTTCCAAAGTCCTTACCATTCCCAGAAAGTCATGGAATCTGCATTCTTAACTCTACATCCTCACTCAAGTAATTTTCATTTCTCTGAACACCTCTTTGTCTCTGCCCATTGAAATTATTCTTTATATGCTATCTTGATATTGTCTTGATTCCTCTTCACCAGATAGGAACTTCTCCTCTTCATTTCTTTCTCTAAAATCTTCAGACACTTTTTAGTAATCTTATTTTACTTACTCAATTTTATTTCAAGAATGGCTGTTTATGTGCTTATTCTTTCTATGAGGTACTAACTTCTCTGAGGGTAAGGAAATATGTTATTTTTATCTTCTCCGTGTTCATCCACTCTTTCCTTCTTCCTTCCCTCACGTATTCATTTTACAAATATTTACTATGTGCCTATGATGTGCCAGCACGGGTCAGGGAACTGAGCCTGGTTGCTGTCCTCCCAGAGTTTGCTATCTACTCTATTCTGTTAAGCAGAGTAGCTTATATAAAACTGTCACTCAAGAAATGTTTGTTGATGGAATGAAATGGAGCTGAAATTAAAGCGTATTTGGAGAATAGTCATAGTCTGAATCACAATTAAGTTTCTCTTTACGCAGCAATGAAATCTACCTTGACAGGCCACTTTTCCTTGGAATCCATGAAGGGCATTTAATAAGAGTGGGATCATTTTGCTTAGTAGAGTTAGGCTGGTCCTCACGTTTCTTTTAAATATAGGGAAGAAACACCAATGATAAATATCGCCTAGCAGAACAAGTTTATCTCTGACGCTTACTGACAAAGCTTCTGCTAGTTTAAGATAAGTGGCTCAGAAAATGAAGGACACCCTCTTTCAAACATGAGTATATGCCCAAACCACTAACATGTACCCTTTATTTTTAGCATTGTAGAAATTGTATTGTTCTTCATGTCAAAGCTCTTGCTTCCTGCCCTAGATTTGATTCTGCTTTCTACCTGACCTTGCATCGTACCTTGTTGTCATCTCAGGGGTCAGCTCTGGAGACCATTCCTGGCCCAGAGACATTGAAGTCACCCCTATAAACAGTAAATATTGAAAACTAACCTTTTTGGTTCACTCCCTCATTTACCTAAAGTCACTTTACTCATCCTTTTACACCAGCCTGTTTCCCAACTACACAAATAACAGAGAACTGCTCACTGTCCTTAACTTCCATCTCATTCTCTCTCAAGAGTTTTTTTTTTAATTTATTGCTTTTTCTGGAGTTGAGAAACAGTTAAACGCAACACCGGTTTATGTCTGACACACAGTTGCTGTTATTTGGCCCATTTTTGCAGTTCATAGTTTTTTAAGGAAGCAAGAGCAAGCTTTGTTGTAATTAGCTGAAAATACCTTCTTTGGTTTTAGCAAAAGAAATCCGTAAACATGGCCCATCTGAGGTCAGACTCCATAAGCCTCTGTTGCTGTGCACTATTCCCTGGAGCCTGCAGAGGGCAGCAGCGCACTGGCCCACTCCAGGCAGCACTTGAGAGGGGCGAACTTCCTACCAGAACCTTCCTCCTGGTCACCATGCCAAAGGTTGGTTTGCCAAGCTCTGGCCTCTCAGGCTCTTTCTTTCTTTTCAGTTTTCATTCTCTATTTCTCTCTCTCTCTCCTTTTCTCTGTTAAAATTATACACTCTGATGAAGTCGCCCTTCAACCGGAAAATGAAAGTTCCAATAAAAAAGTTAGAGAAGCCAACAACAACAAAGAAAGAAACCACGGAGAAGGGGAAAGGGGACTGGGGAGGGGGAAGGACTTAAGGAGAAGAAAAGGGCAGATGTTTCGTAAATATATGCAAAGCAAAACTGGGTGTACCCTGAACACTTCCACAGAGGAACAGACCAATCATTGTGCACTTCCTCCCGCCACACTGATGGAGCTCTGCATTCAAAAAATAAAAAATAAAATAAAAAATAAAACAAAGTGTGGCCACAGGCACCGCCTTGCAACGGTCAGTTCTGACATTCTGACTGAACATCTCCCAATTGTCCACAGAGAGCAAAAACATTTTCATCTCCCCATTGCTAACATTTCTGTTATAAGAAAAAGCCTGCTTCAAGAACTGGGAAGGCACTTTAAGGTGACTGGCGGCTAAGTTAGCCAGAAGAACCTTCTGGTTTTTAACTCTCCTTGTGCTGGCCCCGGCAACAAGTTTTGGGCTGAAACATAGCAGTGAGTAAGTCTGTGGAGGATGTTGGCTCTTTCCTAACTAGACATATTGTATGTGGAAAGAAATATGCATTAAAACATATGGATGAGATGGTAGGTATTAAGCATGTTAAATGCATGGAAATTAACCAGATCGGTGGCATTTGATGTATATATTTCACACTCCTTTGCACATATTGCACACATACAGTGATGGCAATGCTTTCTGCAACATATGGAAAAATAAATATTTTATCTGTGTGAGCTCTTATCAGTCTCCGGGGTCTGTTGAGAGGAGAGTGCGCTCTTCTATCTCTCTCTCCCAATTTTCTCCCTTCACTGGGCTCCCACCCTCTCCTGCACATTAACATGCTTTCCACTTATCAGCCTGGTTGGATAGGAAAGAATTAGTCAGAACCTCCTTTTGATAAATAATTACTCAGTCATTGGATCAGGACAATTTCAAACCGTGATGCCTCCCCCACCCTTTTGGAGTGGGAACCATTTCCTTACACTCCTCCATAGTACTATGAGAAAAGGCTTAGTTGAGCATCTGGACATGGAGAGAAGGGAAGTGGTGACAAATCACCCCAGCTGGGGGGAGGGGTGTACTACAGATTTGAGCTCCACTACCTAAGGGCTGTGTGCCTTTGGCAGGTTGCTCTGTATCTCTGAGCCTCATTTTTCCCATCTGTAAAATGGGAACAATAATACCTACCTCCTTCTAGTGCTGTCATGAGGAATAAATGAGACCAGCCATGCAGAGTGATCAGCATAGTGTAGGTACTGAGGAAGTACTCAACAATGGTAGCTTCTTTCAGAGCACTACTTTTCTCTTTGCAGCATATTAGCTATTATAATTAGACATTTTCTTTATCTTAGTAGTCTTTTTAATATTTAGAATTGGGGTTGGGACAAGTGGGTTGTTATTGTAGCAAAGACAGAAAGAATGTTAGGATAAGTGATCTCATCTTCCAGACTTTGATCTCACTGCATCTCCCTCCCGATGCCCTGCTGCTCACATGTTTGTCATTGCTGTGGCTGTCCCAAGAGCTCCTTGAAGTTGAGGGTCAAGCAAACTGCAGTCGGCCTGTAGAAACCTATCAAGCCTGAACACTGCAGTCCATTCATCAAAAGCAACCTGCGGCACTCTGTCTATCGCCTTTTCTTACAATTTATCCTTTCACTACTTGGCCCAGTGTTCTCATATCAGTTTAAATGTTTTCATGATTAAAGCATTTTATTCTCTCAATCCTCCCCCCCTTTTTTTTTAGTCTTGGCAAGGCTGATTTGTAATATTTTTCAGTGTGTTATCCTCACTGTATCAGTCGGGATCCTGGCAAGAAATAGATGGCACATGCAAAAGTTTTAACCACAGAGAGTTTAACAAAAGGCCTTATACACAGGTGGAGATGAGGTTAAGGGACCTTCAAGCACCAGGGACTGGTAACCACGAAGAGCTGTGAATTTAAATCATTTCAACTACAGGGACAAGGGAAAATGGAGTTTTCCAAGTCTAGTCAGAATTGAAGATGGGAAGGAGGGTCAGATCAATAAACACTTGACCTTTCTCCTTCCATGCTCACATATTTTGCTGATGTCTCCTTTTGGTCAAATTCAAAGTGATGTCAGAGGATCAGAGAGGCTGGGTAAGTTGGTCCAGAGAGGTTTCCTGGGTCAAGTGTCAGGGCAGAGAATAGTTCTGGGGTTGGGGTGAGGTTGGGGAGTTGGCAAAACTAATCAACACACCTATTCTTTCCCTTTTCCATTTCTTTCACCCATTACTCTCTATTTTCTAGAATGAAAAAGCAAAATAAGAATAAAATCAGTTATCTCTTATCTTCCATGTATAAAATTGTCTATTTGCCATTTATAGAACAAGAAAACCTAATGTTAAGCTCATGAGAATAGGAATTTTTGTTTTGCTTGCTACCATATTCCTTGTCCTAGAACAGTATCTGGCACATAGTAAATGCTCAGTAAATTTTAGCTGTTGTGTGAATATACTCTCCTTTGCTGTGCCCAACACTATAATTATCTCATTTAGTAGTCACAACTGTCTGGGTAAGTAGGTGGCACCACTGAGCAGGTGGTGTGATAAAATCAAACACTTGCTTTCACTCCTATCTCCAGGCCTTGAGAACAGGCCTTGAACATTGTCAATCCACAGTAAAGGACATGCTCTTGGAAACCATTCACATTTTTATACTTTTCCCACCTTATTGACTTGACTTGTGTAGCAAGTCCCTATACATTTCATTAAAGTTTCTCTTATGTGTTAAGGAAGCTTGGTTTCTGAATAGCAGAGACAATCTGTTCATTCTCTACACCCATGAGAAGCCAAGGCAGGCACCAGAATCTGCACAGGTTAAATACTCCCTGCGCAGAAGCAGATGCCCACTTGAGGGCTTCCCTGAAGTTTTCAAGATCCTGATTCCTAGGTGCTCTGCAGAACCAGAAAGAGGGAGTGTTAGGGATTATTTCCTCCCAAAGGATCCAGAAGCACTGAAACCAGTCTGCTCCCTGATACGGCTGTGCTACTTGTACCAGTATCATTACTGTGGAATGAAGAAAAGCTCAGGAAACGATTCAGATGTAAGAATTTCTAAGGTTTTTCTCACACTTGAACCTAAGGATGAATGATGGTACCATACAAGTAAATTCCTTGTGATGTGTGGATTGAAGAAACTAGTTTTGATCATCTCTCATGTCTTTAGTTCCTGTTTATATTGCCGAACACTCTGACAGTTCCATCCCAGGCAGGTCTGTTTGCCACCTATACATCAGTTATCACCAATTACCACCTGGCAGACAAGAAGCATTAGGGGTACAAAGCAACACAAAAATAAAAAACAAAAAACAAACAAAAAACCAACTTTGGCTTCATCCCTTTGGGTTCCATTTATGCCAGAATAGCTAAAAACATAAAAGATATGAATGTGAAAATCCTACCTGAAGCCTAAGAGGGATGTTAGTCTCCCAGGTTTAGCGTTTTCCAGTAACAGAGACGTCTGTAAAACACCATCCCATTACCTGCCTCACATCATATAGGAAAATTTGTAAATACAACAACTAGAATGAGTTTTCATTTTAAAATGTATAATTAATATGTTTTGCATGCATAGCTAAATTCACATTTCTGACAATTAGTAGTGAAAAAAAAAAACACCATATATATTAACCTATTAGTTTTAGCAATGATTAATGGGATATCAATCTTTTGTCATTATTTTCTTATGAGTATCATATCTCCTACCTCAACTTATGTCTGCATATTTCCTTTCAAGGGCTACAGTGCCCCTACATAAATGCCAGACATGGAAGGAAGAAAACCAACTACACAGAGCCATGCACCCAGAGGGCTTGGAGATATAGTAGAAGGAACCCGGAGCCCCCAGGGGAGGGCTTCGGCCCCCTAGACTATCAGGAAGGCAACAGCATGGGGTGCAGCTCAGACGATGGGTATACATCGGCAAGCAAAGCTGGCTCACAGAGTTGACCAGGGCGACATGAAATGACAAGCTCTCATGAGATTCAAGATTGGCACAGAAGGGTGATGGAAAGCAAGAGATTGGGAGGAGCTTCTACCACTTTGGAAAACAGTATAGATGACCAAGCAGAACAGCACCAGTCCTTGCAAGGTGTGCTCTGGCTCCACACAGTCACCAGCAAGGAGGGAAGGATGCTGCCCAGAGCATGCACTACAGGAGGGAAGCCGAGAACCACAGCAGGCACCTCAGGACTAATACTGATTACTTTGTGGCATCCAAGAGATGAAACCATCTATAATTTCACCTGCTTTTACAATTGTATGTGTGTGTGAGCATGTGTTTAAATTAAGCAAAGTAAACTAAGGAGGCTTTCATTGGAGGCATGATATACTTACAGTAGTTTCCAAATCAATGGTGTCACTCTTCAGGTAAATCACTCCAAGGCTTGGGCCTAGTGCAGATGTTCATTGGGGCAGGGAACAGAGAGTGGCTGCATCTAGCATAGACAACAAACAAACACAGAAGTTTGTTAAATGAGCATGATGGTGATGTGGTCGTTTACTTTGATGGAGGCGGAACTGTGGGATGGGGCTGAGAGGCTGGTTCTGTATATTTTGCACCAGACAGTGGCAGGTAGAGGGATGGAGAATGGAGAGATGCAGAGAATGTCCTCTGGGGCTCTGTTTTCAGTGTTTCTCCCTGACTGCCCTGCAGAAGCTGAGTGGGGGTTGAGGGTGGAAGAAGTGGGCAGAGTCTTGCAACCTGGCCACAGTTTATTCTCCTGATGCTGTCCCCCATTTACTATGATTGTTTATTCATTTTTAATTGACAAAAATTATATATTTATGGCATATAGCATAATGTTTTGATACATATCTACACTGCAATGGCTAAATCAAGCCATTGATTTAACACATGCATTACCTCACATATGTATCTTTTTTATCATGAGAGTACTTAATATCTACTCTTTCTGGAATTTTCAAGTATACAATATGTCATTATTAACTGTAGTCCCCATAGAACAACAGGTCTCTGAACTTATTCCTCCTGCCTACCTGAAATTTTGTCACCTTTTACCAACATTTCCCCAGCCTCTGGTAACCGCCATTTTACTCTCCGCTTCAATGAGTTCACCTGTTTTGGATTCTATATATAAGTGAATCATGTGGTATCTGTCTTTTTATACCTTACTTATTTCACTTAACATGATGTTCCCCAGGTCCATCCACGCTGTGGTGAATAAAGGATTTCTTCCTTTTTAAAAGCTGAATGTACTGTGTATGTACATCTCATGTCTGGTATTTTTATTTCCTGCAATCCCTTCATCTCCATTGCTCAGTTATTATTCTAAGGACATACACTAACCTGGTCATGTTCCCAGCTCTTGACTTCCCTCTGTTCTCCTGTGTAAAGTTTTCACTTCCTTTCCCATCTTCTAGTTTTAAGGAGTTCAGCCTGAGGGGCTACAAAGTAACTATTGCCTGCCTCAGGTCCCTGAACTCAGTGGTCTTTTCCCAGGTCTACCTTTTTGGCCTCAGTGGGCTCCAGTGACCTCTCTGTTCCTGAAACTCTCCTCCATATGGAATAGCCAGGACACCTCATTATTCTGACTTTCTTCCTACAACTCAGGTTGTTCTTCTGCCTCCAACATTGGTTAGTTTTCCTTCTCCTGTTCCCTTAATATCAACATTCCCTAAGATTCTCCACTCTGGCTTTGTTTGGTCCCACCCTCTGGGATCTCAACAAGAGCTTCTCCCTAGAGTGTCCACATTGTTATTTCTAATTCTTGCTTATCTGAAGAGTTCCAGACTCATACTTTAATAATGGCTCGTTATTGGCACATTCATTTGTTCATTCTGAGTTCATATAGCATATATTAAGCACCTGCAAAAGGTGAATAATTTCCAGTCTCTAATTTTGAGAAGTTTACACCATCATCAAATATTACATAGGTTCTCCCAATCCAAGTCAGAAAGTTGAAGCCAGAAGTCATTGCCTTTCTCTCAAAATTTGTTCCTTCTCCAGAATTCTCATTTCCTGTCATTGGTCCCATCTTTATTCAGTTTCTTGGGAAACTGAGGGCATCATTTAAAATTTTCCCTCCTCCTCCTCCTCCTCTTCCTCCTCTTCCTTCTCTCCCCTCCCTCCATATACAATCAGTTGTCAAATCCTGTGACATTTGACTCTGTCATTTCTTCAATCCATACTTGTTTTCTATACCCAATACATAATACCGCCCTTTGCCACACACCACCAGGACTTCAGTGAATTCTAACTATCTTCGTTTTTCCAATTTCTCTTTACCTTTATCCCATGTTCACACCATCATTACATTAATTTTCTAAAGTACCAGTCAGCCTACAACACATTCCTCCTTTGCTCAAAATCCTCCTTGCTTGGGCGTTTAAGGCTGGTATATTGTGGTCCCAACCTAATTTTCCATTCTTATCTCTATAGTCCACTCTACAATCCAGCGACGCCCCACTCTTTTCTGCCATGTTTGTGGCATCTTCTTTCATTTTCCAATGTCTATGTATGGCTTCTTTATGGGCCATTTAAGTGCCAATGCATTTAGGAAGCATTTCTCAAAGGGAAGTGTCCTTTGGAACACTTAACTTGTGACACTCCCTTTGCAAATTCTATCAACTCTAATAATTATTTGTGTAATTTGACTTCCTTGAAAGCAGAGACAGTTTTTACTCTGTTTACTATTGGGACTCAGTAAACTATACTATAAAGTGAAGACCTCTGAAGCAGCCTATGAAGCAGTTTCCCTCTGGCCCCCTCCTGTCCACCTGTCTCCTGCTCCTCTTTCTCCCAAAGCAAGCCACAGAAACTAGAATTTCTCTTCCCTGAGGCAGAAAATGGAAACTAGAATTCCTTTTCCAAAAAAGCAAGCTATGAAGCCTAAAATTATCACTTTAAACTCCCCTGCCTTTGTGTCTTTGTCTTGGAGTTGGCCATAGAAAAATTTTCTGACCTACCTTGTCTGATAGTAGATCATAAGACCCCAAATTCAAAAGGGGTCCTGCCCATGCGGAGGAAGGACTGCTGCACAGAAAGTCCAACAAGAATCTGAACAGACAGGCCTTGCTGGGTTTCTGCACTCAATCTACCACCATTAGGTCATACCCTTTTGTCCAATCATATTCCTACACAGTTGTCTGTGCTTCATTGAACCTAAGCATGAAAAATGGACAGCTTACCAGGGGTCTTCACGGCTTTATTCTGAAGGGTCCATGTCACGTAAAACTATGATCAAATAAATTTGTTATGCTTTTCTCTTCTTAACCTGTCTTTTGCTACAGAGGAGTTGGCCATGTCACTTTATGATGGATGGGACAGGAATCACCTCTTTCCCTGTTGCTACCGTAGTACTCTGTAGTGTGCACATGAGTTTGTGTCTAGCTGATGTCTGCTGAACTGAATTAGAGAGCAAAAAATAATCTCGCTTAGAGTCATGGAACCTAAGGATAAAATGAAGAGACCTTAAAGCTCATCTACAACATCTTCATTTTGCAGATGAAGAGATTTAAGGAAACAGGTTTGCTTAATGTCGCATTCTTACTAGTAGCTGAGCACGGATAACTAACATAAAAGGTAACATGTCCTAAATATCTATCAGTGCTTACTGGGCACCAACAGGTGCATCAGATCATCAATAATGAAAGGACCAGAAAGAGTGAGAGGTTTGGGTCAGTAACTGCAAGGTTATATTTTGTACCAAGAAATAATAAACTTGTTTCTCTTATTTGCTTCGACAAACTGAATAGACATCTTTTTATAGTTAAATAATGTCTAAAAAATGAGGGTGGGTTTAAAAAAACAAGGAAGCAAATTTTTCTAACATTACCAGCAGAAATAATTATGACAATATTGTAAATACCACTGGAGTGATAAACTCAGGCTGAACACCAGAATGAAATTTCTCATGCTTTGGAAAAGCTGTGGATTCAGCTGCAGTTCTTGGTGAGAACAGGCTGCAATAATTCTATGGATAAATTTGTTACTTTATAGAAACATAGAAGACTGGCAATCTTGCTATTATGCCACATTAATTAACACTTCGTTTCCCACCTAGTTCTGCCCAGTATTCATGCTCTAGGTTTATTTGGATTTTTACTTATTTTTTCCTACACTAATTCTCTTGTAGAAATGTGCAGATGACTTCCCCTAAGTCTATTCTCATTTTCTTGTCTTGTTCTCCTGTTGTGATGGAAGAAACATTAATTGTTTAATCTCCTCTCTATCTTTATCCTCAAACAGAATCTTTTTCTCTCACCTAAAGATGAAAAGTCCAACAAAACATGCAGTGGGATAACAGTGTTTACCTCAGTGAGGAAAACAGACTCTTCTAGGGGATCTCGGTCATTTTTACTTCCTAGAAAAGCTCCCTGTTAAATGCTAGCCTACAGTACACGACAAGACTTCATCTGCTTCTCCCAGGTGAGCGCTTGTCTTGCTGTACTCCAGGGGAAAACTCTGGTAGTATTATTAATCAAACTCTTTTTGGCCGGTGTGGTGGAGTCATGCTATGCGTTGAGACATCTGTTAAAGAGCAGCACCCTAGGAGCCACATAAACAGCAAGCTCGTCACTGCTCTTTCTAACCCATCATGTAGCTGGAGATTATCAACATTTCACCAGACAGAACTTCTTTCTCTCCCCACCCCCACCGGAAAGAACACTAAATTGATAAAGGGAATCACTGATCAATATGTTTAGTACAGAGCCATGAAATGTTTTCTGGCAACATACTAATCCTGTACATAATGAGACAAGCAGACATTTTAAATATACCTAACATTTTATTTAACGTGTGCATTTTATAATTACAGCCATGCCCTTTGTGTCCTTTTAATCAAATACTTCTTTCTCACCCCCATAGCCTGCTGCTATGACCTTACTTTCATTTTTGGCAAATTGTCACCTATCCTCATCTTCTTATTTCTCCTCTTGCCTTAGTACCCACCTGAGAGTCTGTTAATCAGCAACTACTGCATTACTGGATGGTATGGCATGTTTTATTACTTAAAGGGTGGTTAGATTCTACAAAAGACCCAGTGAAAATGACTTCATGGGGTTTCATATTTATTTCCCTTTAATGACTTTCCTATTCAGAGTAGTCAGTTCTTAAGTCAAAAGATAATTTTGAGGGGCTGCTGGTGCCACAAATTCTCCCTGGAATCTGGAAATCCAGCTGTCCTCTCTGCCTCTTACATCATCACTGTAATAAAGAATCTGCTCTTGGAACCTGGCTGGCAAGTTTCTCGATGGTGTCAAAAGCAGAACAGACAGAGGGTCACTTTCTTCAGCCTGTTTCATTGTTGATGTCTCTGTAGGTCTGTCCCAGAAGCCCTTAGAGAGCAGAGCTGTTATGTAACACACTGCCACATATCACTGTAAGGAACTTTCTGCAGAGGTCTTATTTCAGTATGGCCTTTCCCATTCCTTAGAAATCACACCAAATCATTCTATAATTAGAGGGTGCTTTCATGATTAAAGCTTACAAAAAAGATAACAGTGGCAATAACAGCTAACACAGTGCCTGAATTTTATAGGGGACTGCACTAGGTATTTTTATGTATGAATACACTCTCATTCAATCCTCATACCATACATTAGGTATTAGTATACCTGTTATATAGAAAAAGAAAAGAGACAGCTCATATAACCAAAGATTAGAAAGTAAGAGGATAGATAGTGAGGTCAGACTCTAAACCCAATCTTTCTGACTCTAAATCTGTGCTCTTTTTACTATTTAACAACTGTTTCAACATGGCATGGGCACATTGCTAGTTCCCACTGTGATCCCAGCAAAAGAAAGATGCTTAGTTATTTCCATGATAGTTCAGAGCCACTGGGAAGATTTGGGAGCATAGAGGTCAGGTGAAGGAACTATTTCAGAAATTATCAATCAGTAATAGTTCCTTCCTACTTCCTTTCTAAATGAGAGAGAATGTCTTCTATCAGTCTTAAACTCTAATGAGCAAATAAATCACTCAGGATTCCTGACTCAGCATGTCTGGGGCGGAGTCTATGATTCTCATTTCCAAATGGCTCCCAGGTAATGCTAATGCTACTGTTTACGGGTACCACAGGTCTTAGATCTGACACTCTCCTTCCTATTAGGTGTTTTTGAAGGAGTTGAGGCTGAATAACTTGGATAACAGCTCACTGGCTTGACTGGCTTCTGATTCTGGGCCAGTTTGTCAGGTCATGAGGCATTAGACAGAATTCAAGAAGTTTCTGGCATTGAGCACGTTGTGAAAAAACAAAAGTGTCTAGGTCCCCCTGGGTTTCCCCCAACCTTTAGAAATTGAAAATGATAATGTCTCTAACATGCGAAGTTCCTATTTTTTACATTATTGTTATTTTTAACAATAATTATCTGGTAATAATTCAAATAACACCTTTCCTCTGAGAAATTCAATGAGCTTTACTAACCTTAATTGTCTAACAGCAATTCCCAGGTGTAGATAAAGCTGTCTCAAAGATCACAGTAAATTTAAAATTGTTCCACTTCCCTCGTTTCTTTGCCCCAAATGTAGTGATGAATTAGTGGTAAGGGGTTACTAATTGGCAAAGACCCTCTATCTCATAATTGGAGGCACAGGAGATTTCATAAAACAAGGGTAAATGCAAGAAATAATCAGCAGAGAGGCTACTGTGGGGACAGCATGTTAGAGGGGAAAAAAAGGAGGAAGAGTGAAAGGAAGTAAGACTAAGAAAAGAGAAAGTAAAATCACAGAACTAGTTGCATGACCTTAGATAAGTCACTTAACCTCTCTTTGGCTCACCTTTTCTATCTGTAAAAAAGAGGAGGTGGATTTTATAATTTTTAAGGTCCCTTAAAATTCTAATAGTCCCCTGAGAAGAAAAATGTGGGCATTAAGTAGCTCATCAACCTGTTAAACCATTAAACCTGTTAAAGAAATCTACTTGACTTTTCACTTTTTAACTAATTACCTGAAACGAATTCCCAAGTCTCAATCACTAATCCCACCTCTGGTGAAACTGGTGAAAAACTATTTAATGAATAAGGCAGCAAATGCATCATGACCAGACAAACTAATCAGGAACCCGATCTTCAGCTCTCTAATGCTGTAAGAACTGTTTCACTTTTAAAATTTTAGTTCCTTAATTAACCACTGGTTAATACCCGTGTCCAGAAGAAATACCTCTGCTGGCTTGAAGACCCCTGGGATGGCCCTGCCAACAGAAAGTGAAATCATCGTCCTACTGTTTGTCACAATAAATCTATGTTAATTTTCTCCATAGAGACCTCTTGATTCCTTTTTGACAATTCACAAACTCTGTTAATAAGAGTTGCACATCCCAAGAGCCTTCGCGTTTCAGGTACAGTTGATTCTTGCTTAAAATAAAAGATCTTGGGGATCAGGTGATAAACAATGCCATGATGATTTCTTGGTTTTAATGAACACCTGGTGAAGGGACAACTCTAAGTCATTTTACACTGAAATCTTCCCCTTCAGAGGGGAAGGTCCCCTGCCAAAGGTCTTGGTTATAAGGTCACTTCATACTTTGTGATGAGGATTCCAGCGTGAGACTGATTTATGGCCCAGTATATTATTTGGTATTATCAAGATTTTCTGCTCTTTGCTCTTTGCATTGAATATGTGTCCTGTACTAAACATTACGGCTAAACGGAACAGATGCTGAGAAACATTGCAGTGGTGTTGCCCCTGATAACTAACTCGAAGTGAACATCACTTCCACTTTCCTGCACCCACTGGCTCTGTAGACATGTGGGCCGCCATTAGCTGAATGCTTGCCTTGTGGCAGACATTGTGCTTTTTCATCCATTGCTTAATTTTATTTCTTACAATTACACTTTGAAGGTAGGAATTACGCTTCCATTTTATAGATGAGGAAGCTAAGACTGCTTAGGAAAGATGGTTATTTGCTATAGGTCATGAAGTCAGAGGGTAGTAAAGGAGGGTTTAGGGCGGGGTTTTAATCACCATGCCCTAGGGCTTGACTCCTACCTATCTTGAAATCTCTAAGTCACTGATCTGCCTTCATTCTGTTCCTCTTCACTAGAGCTCCTTACCATAGGCTTATACTAAAATCTCCATCATGACTATCTAATGCCTTCATGAACTTTTTTGTAATTTCTCAAATCTTTTAAAGTGGGCGCGGTGGCACACACCTTTAATCCCGTGTTTTGGAAGGCTGACACTTTTTCCGTGATACAAAAAATAAAAAACAAAGACAAAAAACCCGTCAGCACTTGACCTGTGTTTTCTCTGTTTACATTAATAATTTACTCCAAAACCCCATTACTACTTCTTTTGAATAGATCTTTAGCACTCTTTTTCTTCAGCTACTACTTATCCCTTATCCTCATTCTAAATTACTCTACTGAGGCCTCAAGTGTTCCATCTCCAGTTTATAACTCACCTTCCCCAATGCCTAAGAAGCCTCCTCAGTTTTACTCTTTTTACCTCGACCGGCTTCTCCAGGTGTCTTGGTCCAGTTTGACCTCATCCCATGATCAACCATTTTTACCCTGTCCTCAAGAACCCTTCAAATTTCATTTCTCCCCTTTGTATGTGCAGGGTTTTCTCAATTTCTTCAACTATGAATCTGTATCACCATTCTCCATTTACTCCTCCTCTTAGTACAAAACCCTACACATGCATGCTATCTTGACCCTCACTCTTGCCCGCTGTTTCCAAGTGCCAGCCTAAGGTAATTTCTCTTAGTATGTTCTACTTTTATCAAGTCCCATTTTCTATTTTCTTTTTTAGTTGATGAGCTTGCCTTCTACTTACATAAGACAAACCAGTGCCATGCTGTGTGGTAAGCTTATTGGTTCTCATCTCCTTTCATATTTCTGAATTTTCATCATTTTGTTTCTTCAAGCAAGAGCCATACCTTTTTCTACACTCCCTTTTCTTTTCTCAGAGGCCACCCTGTTTCTGATCTTTATTCTTCCCTTTGGTTCCATCAGTGGCTCCTTCTCTGTAGCTGATGGTATATCCATTCCTAATGGTACTAGCTTCATCATCACAACTTAGTTTAGTATCCCGTTTTCAACTCCTGCCCTTCAAATTTCTTTCAGGTGGTATATCTCAAAGTGAGTTTTATAGGATACTAGATTTAAGCTGCATCTCAAACAAAGTTCTCTGGTTAAGTAAATTTAAGGAACATTGTGTGCTGTGCGTTTCTCTCTCAAACTTAAAATGCACATAGGATATTAAAGGTGCTGAAGACCCCATCTGTGTCCAAGTTTATTGGATTACAAACTCCTCCTCCTTTTTAATGGAACAGTTATTAATCTTAGAACACACTTAGGGAAAAGATACTTTTTAATGTATTGGATCTCCCCTGGTTCCAAACTCTTTAGCCTGGGCATGCAAATTCACTGAATCTATTTTAAATAAGTCCTCTCAGATTTCCTTTCCATCAATACTCCATTTGGTCTAAACCAGTTAACTTATAGGGTATCAGAAAGACTAAGTACATTTATATCTCTGAGCTCCTAAACGTACCATTTAGGTAGCTACTAAACCTACCTTGTAGGCCTTTATCACCTTTTTGTTTTCTTATCTAGGCCTTTCTTCTCCTTCCAGATCTATATATAATAATGTATCCCTTATGGAATTTTTCCTTGTGAAGACTGTCTTGGCCCATATTGACCTCTGTCACTCATTTAGCACTTAGATAAATGGCAATGGTTTAATGCCTGTTTTGGTAAGAATATAAACCTATTAGGGCATAGAGCTTGTCTTATACATTCCAGAAATGCCAGTACCTAGTGAGTGTAGCCCTTTGTTAGAACTGTTATTGGTTACCATAGACAGAAATGGCTGACACTGTAGCATAATGGATGAAATTTTTATTTTGGGGTCGGGGAGAGTGTTTAGGATGGTAAAAACCTAGGTGGAATGTCCACCACTTTGTTGGAAAGAAACACCACACACCCATCACTGTTACCACCCCCGCAAATGCTAGGTATGTCTAAGGCTTCAGATAAATACTCGACCTGGAAGATCAAAGGCAGCTCTGCCCTCAGGTGAACTCAAGAATTTTCATTAGTTGACAAAAAGTGGGCCAAGGGCAGAATAATCTAGGAACATCAAAGGACCCACAATAGGAACCATTGGAATAAATGTCTCTGCCTCAGTGATGAAATTCCCATCCGTGATTATTAAATGGATGGTAACTGAATAGCAAAAAAAAAAAAAAAAAAAAAAAAAAAAAAAGGACCATCCTCCTACAGAAGGGAATCAAGCAGAGTCTTGTGTTGGGATTTGTTGCTTACTACCATGACTCCTGGTATGTAGCAAACATCTGCAGAATGTGCTTCTGCCTTCCACCCGTATTCCAAACCTCTATCTCTCTGAGTCAGTCTGGAGATGTTTTATGTTAAGTCAAGATAGCTCCATCGGCTACTTGCACAACTTGAAACCTCCAAACAGCAAATTCCATCTTTTCCATAAAACTCTGTTATGCCACAACACAGAAGAGCAAGAGCAGGTTTTCTCAGGCTAGTGTGCAATGACTAGATGCTAAGGGGCTTTGAGTTTTTCAGATTAGATGTTATCTGAAGTTGGGACTTAATAGGCTCTCTAATAGTTAGTTTGTAGTGATCGCAGGACTAGAAATTTAGTCTCTTAGTGCTCAGACAGGGACTTTTATTATGCACAAGGAAAGAGTATAACTTTCTTCTTAAAACTACAGGAACAAAATGACTTTTGTATATTTTAGCAGAAGAAAAAATACATTTCATTGAAGCATAGTCTGTGAAGTATTTTACTATCTTCTGAGATAAAAAGAGGTATACAAACAAAAGAGTTAATTAAAACTATTTTATAAGTGAGAATGTTTGCTTATGTTTACCTTAAAATAGGTGTTGATTGTATTACGTAACATATGAAATTGTAGGATCATTTCAAAAATAAAGAGAAAATTCTGTGCCAGTTCTTAGTTAAAATTCAAAACAACATATCAGAATATCGATTATTAGTCATGATCAATAGGAAACATTTTTAAAACCGCAATTTTTATTGCAGGAGATTATTGGCTGGGTGATGCTAAATGGCTTAGATATTTTTCTGTCATATTTACACTTAGAGTCGTCTTTCTGGACGATTTACACATTTGAGAGTGAAAATGAAGAATGGTTTGCCTATTGGGTGTGGGACAGGCTACTGGTGCATTGCTGCTGTTTTCTGAAAATCATAGGCAGTTTTTGCAATAAAGTATCTGAATTTCTTCTTTTTGCAAGTAAAAATAGTTTACTTTTATGTTCTGAGTGAAGTCTGAGATTTCTGCATCTCTTTCTGGGATGTCTCCCTTGGCAGGGATAGGGAGATATTACTGGCAACGCTTTGCATTGGGTTAGACACTTGAAAGGTCATATGGTTCTTCCATGGACCCTCTCTAAAAATGAGTTCTCCCCACCATGAGTCACATAGAGGGAAGCCTGGGGTCTCTGAGGGGTAGGAGAAGCCAGTTTAAGCTGTCCAGCTTTTCAGAAGTAGAGCTTAATCTAAAACCAAGCTTTTCAGCAGAAAATTCTTTTCTATTTCTTTTTCAAAAATGCCATGGTTGCCAACAAGCTTTGTAGTAAATCTGAGAAGCAGAGCACTAGATAGCAAATCCAAAGGTCTGCCTCATCTTCCTGGCTCTAGGAAAACCTACATGTGTGACCCTGGCCAACTTACTAAATTTTCCATGTCTTGTTTTCTTACATATAAAATCATGGGCAAGCAATCAATGAATGGCATAATACCATCAAGCTGTAAAATCTGTCACCTGTAAATGATATTGATAACAATGTGTGCTTTGCCTACCTCATAAAATAGTAAGGCTAAAGTAAGCTGATGCACATGGAAATGTCTTGAATTCTGTGGAACACTGAATCAATGGAGGGATCAGGAAAGTCTCAAATGTGTGTGGGAGCTGACAGCCAGTCCACTTCCATTGGGGCTTTGGGAGAAGCTGTAATAAAGCTCTGGCACTAGCTCAAATCCCACCCCATCCTCTCCTTTCCCAGCATGCTGCAAAGCACCACTTCAGGAAAGTTACTTGAGTGGCTGAGCCAAACGCTCAAGTTCCATCCTTTTTGAGTAAAAGCCACAGAAAATTCTGAGCCACAATGCAAGTGGCAATTGCTGTTCTTCCAGGTGTGTTTGAACACTGGAGAGACCCTAGGGAGGGAGGTCAGACATCACTGCCCCTGAGGACCAGCTTTCCCCAGTACACAGCTCCAATCCACATGATTTCACCTGGAAGCCTCAGGAGACAGAAAAACCCAGAATTAGCAGGAGCCTCTTCTCCTGATGACCTAAGTGCTCTGATGGAGAGGCAGAGGGTATCAGGAGAATGGCTGTACCGAGTCGGCATTGATTTCTCCAGCCTTTGTCTGTGTCTGGTTTCTGTCTCGTTCGGAGGTGGTTACTGTTACTACAAGCAGCATGAATCATGTCTCTGTTAAAAAACAGAGCTTCAATTGTCTTACATAACCCCTGGTAACTGAATGTCTAATAATAGCAAGCCATTTCCAGGTAGGGAATCTGTCTACCTCCCAGACACACACACACACACACACACACACACACACACACACACACACACTATTCTTAATGCCTTACCATAGAGTGGTAGACAGGGAGGAGGCAGAGGGAGAAAAGGGGCGACACAATTGAATTTTTTTGTATTTTAAAATGTATTGTATAATTGTGCATCATAGGATCTGATGACCAATATGTTTGAATTTGTTTAATGGATGGTAAGAAACAAGTGTTATTCTTTAAAAAGTAGTTAAAACAGCAAAGAAACCCAAACACACCAGACACTTTCTCAGACACTCTACTACTGTATGAAAACCCAAACCCAAAAGACAGAGGGGGTGGTCATTTCACTGGATTGGACACTATCATCTTGCTTAGATTTAATTTTCAGAGGACTTTTTTTCTTCTCCTTTTTGTTTGACCAGAGAGTATATCCCAAAGGTTCGTGACTACAGTCATTATACAAAATTCCAGACAATGAGAAGCAACGTAAAACATGGTTGCAATGTTCCACAGGCAGGTCATCTAGTCAGGCACTGTTACCTGAGCTACTTTCTTTGGGGAAGACGACTGCATTTGTGCACATGTGTTTTTCCCATGAGTGTACTCTATGACTTGTCATACCTGATGAGGCCTTTTCGTACACCATCTCCACTCAGCCCTCTGGCAATGTGATTACCAGAAAGCAAAATAATAGAAAAGGCTGAGCTGGGCAAGGTGATGCATGCTTGTAATCTCAGTGGCTTGGGAGGCTGAAGCAGAAGGTTTCAAGTTCAAAGCCAGCCTCAGCAACTTAGAGAGGCCCTAAGCAACTCAGTGAGATCCTGTCTCCAAATAAAATACAAAAAAGGGCTGGGGATGTGACTCAGTGGTTAAGTGCCCCTGGGTTCAATTGCTAGTACTGAGAAAAAAAAAAAAAAAAAAAAAAGACTGAAAAATGACTAAAAAATTACAAAGGTAAGTTTCTCTTTAAACCACTCATTTGATTGAAGGAAATAAAGCAGGGTCTGGATTACAAGTTAAAAGGCTTCTGAGTATGAAAGTCAAAGGGAACTCAGTAGAAAAAAGGGACCAGAGGGTGAGGGGATGGAAGAGAGGGAGGAAATGCTGAGGAGTGGCATTGACCAAATATACTGTTATGTTGTGTGCATGTACAAATCCCATCTTATGTATAACTATAGTGCGCAAATAAAAACATGGAATAAAATCAAATAAACACATATTACACAGCTACAAAAAGTATGAGGAAAAAACTTAAATGTATAATATGTATGTCTCCATTTCTTCCATCATAAAAGTCACATCCCTCCTAAGAAGTTACTGTAAGACCATGTTTTTTGAAAGCACATTCCCAGGAGCCAGGTAGCTCTAGGTATCATGTAAACTGGATAGGAGGAGGGCTTCATGGAAAATTACAGATGGAGGTTACATCCTGCTGTTCATTTGGGCAAAGACCACAGAAGGAAACCTTCCTTCTGTTTTGATTGTTCAGTAACATGAAACAGTAGACTAGACTAGTTTCAACCAAAGAATGTCCTAGGACACACCCACTCTGAGGACCTGCACCTGGCTAGCCTACAGACTCCTCAGTTGTTTAGGGATATAAGAAAGACCTGATGAGATAGATATATGTCAAAATGATTGTCTGTTCCCTCAAAATAGGATTTACTCTATTTCCTTTTAGAACACCCTCCAAATCCATAAGCAAAAGAGTTGTGAATTGGAGAAAGAAACAGCAGAAAGAGAAAGAATAAATGAGAGAAGAGAAAGGGAAACAAAACAAACAAAAGAAAACACAAAAAACAACTAATGTTCCATTTTTCCCTACTTGCAAACCTGGCTGAATTTGATCCCAAAACCTCTACTACTGTTCTCTGGTGGTCTTTGCTACGTGACGTATGGACATGACTTTTAAAGGCAATGAGTTCTAATCCCCTCCCCCTCACAACGTCCAAATGCAGAACAGTAGGAATGGATCCTGACCACAAATCACCCTGCATCACAACAGGATCACATGGGTGGAACACAACTGTTGGGATTCTTCTGTTTATTTCATGTGCTTTATGAATTAATTTGTTCTTAGAGTTGGTATGCTGGTGGACTAAATGTTTTAATAAAAACATCCCTGAGATGCCACAGTTTTCTTCATAAAAGGCTATGTATGCCTTCTAACAACTGAGAATATATTGCTAAATGGTTCCTACTTATGGAAGAACAGTGGATTGCCTCTTTCCTTTCTCTTGGTCTCAAAAACCAGGCTTTTTCTCAACATCTGGGAGGTGATTATACCTACCTGGAACTTCAGGGCACTATGTCAGCCAGTTCCCTTCACACTTGTGTGTTTGGCACCTGAGCAAGGACTTGGTGGGCTAGACGCATTTAAAATGTAAAAATGGGTTATTATGTTATTTTGTATTGCAATAATAAGAGTAATTCTGGATTGCTGCTGACAAGTGGATCATAATAACCAAATGTGGGACAACAAACCACATGATAGTGTATCAGAAACTTGGAATTAGTTTTTGAATGACTCAGGAAAAAATAAATTTTCTTTTTTTTGGTTATTTGTTTCTGGTCCTTTCAATGACCCTTTATTGAATGTCTTGGTCAGTGATGGACTTTTTTTTCACAAAAGGGAGCTGGCAATGCCAGACTCTCACCAAGTCCTTTCTTCTCTAACAAAATATCAGTAAAACACTAAGTGCAGCTGGTTTTGAATCTGACAGGTGAGCAGTTTGTAATAACCAGCCATACTGATGGTGGAAGGTATTGGTGTCATTGCTGGTGATGAGAATGACTTCCTTACAAAGGCACAGCCTTTAAAAAACATCTCAGGGATAACTCAGAGTAAATGAGCAATTATGGTGTTACCTATTCATATGTTCCAACAAACATCTGGAACTCTAGACACTAGAAAAATTAAATATTATTATACCATTAATATAGGTATTATAGGATTCATATAAAAAGGAAGTATTTATGTTGACCTAGTGAGATTCTTTGTATTTGTAGAATACTCAGAATACTTCTGAGAACCATCTTAATTTTTAACATTTATAGGAATCCAGCAATTATTATAAAATAACTTCACTCAAAAGCAATCAATTGAGAAGTCACTTGGTGGTAATTAAAATGCAAAAAATCAGGGATAAGAAAAGTCCGAATTCTCTAAAATGATTATGAAGAAACTTATTACATAGTGGTTTGGCTGAAGGCACCTGATTATTGGTGGTTAGAAGATCTGGATCTCTAGTTGTGTCTACCAACTGCTGTGAGCCCTTAGGCAAGTCACAGAACTCATGCTGAATCTGATGACTTTTAAGATTCTTTCCAGTTATAACATTTGCTGATTCTAAAGTAAGAGACAAGGAAAGAGTAATTCCCCCCTTTTATTTCTTTTGTGGAACACTTGTTTTCTCCTGATTGGTGTCTATGTGGTTTGCATTAGGAGTTAAGTTTTTGGGCTCAAGAAGTCACAGAGTAAATATTCAGGTAGCTTTCCCATGTATACATGGGAAAATAATAGGGGAATATTTTCCTTTTCATCATATCTCAACATGTTCTCAAATAAGACTTACACCTAATATAAGATTCTGGCACTGATGAAGATTCTTCATCCTCCCATAAGTAGCTCACCCATGCTCATAGAAGCTTATCTGATTGGGTTATTTATGTCCTGGCTATTTTTTCTCCTCACACTTGTTTATAAAATCACTGGTAAGCATAAAACTACAGGAACAAAAGCAAAATAAAACATTTCTGTTTGAATAACTTACTTCAGTTAAAGCAGTATAAGGAACATCCTAGTGCTCAGGGGGATAAAAAAAAAAAAAAAAACACCTTTGAAAAATCCTCAAGTATCTTAGAAAAGACTAAATGAAATGTTGTATCAATGATAGCTTCATATGTTGTTACTGTTTTTCATTTTCAAAAAGAAGGCTACATATTGGCTTTATGGTCTGGTGTGCAGACATGGATATTTTCTCCAGATAGCTCAGGCCAGTACATCTTCAAAGCAAAAAAAGCCCAAAAGCCTGGGGAGCTAGCTTTACATAGACAAAGGGGCCACACAGAAAAGCCAATTCCTGGAGCTTAAACCATATCCTGACCAGGGACTCTGGTTACCCACGACTTGCTGCTCTCCCTCTCTCCCCTACTCCTCTGCTGGTTTGATTCCCTTTACTTAAAACGACCTCTGTTTACCTGCCTTTACTGCTTAAGACCTCCTGAACTCACCCAGCTTAAGCCTCACTTCCAAGAAGTAATGTAGACTGACCCAGCTTGGGACCCAGTGATAATTTTCATTTATAGCAAGTGACAATTAGTTCTTGTAGTAACTGGAGTCACTGAGACTCTGAAATGTTCGGAGGCCACCAGAAAGAGTGTCAAAGGTTGCAGGGACCTCATAAAAGAAAAAAATGCTAGCTTTAAGAGCAGGTTCAATATAGAAATTATAATATGTAGGAAGAGAGTTGTAGTCTGTACAGAAAAGCTGTAACCTTGTACTGAAGGGTTTGTTTTCAATGAAGGAAAAAAAGACAGTCTTATCAGGACTTGAGACACTGGTTGTAGCAACATACAGTGTCATACAGTTTTTATTAATTATGAAGGTAAAAGATTAAGATTTTAGAATGTAGAATATGGGACACGGTTACATCAAGCAAAGTCAGAGGTATGCATATTGAATCTGGATTTCACTCCTTTCAAGTCCTTCAAATAGGTCGCTCTCAGTCTTACCATTCCATCATGCATTATCACAAACTCTGACAATGCCCAGCCAGGCTTAAGTGAAGGGCCAGGATATGTGAAATGAAGCTCAGAAATGCTGGATGCTGCTATATATGTATATAATTTTATTTATGTGTATATTTATATATCAATATATACAAACATATACATTTGTATGATGTTTGGCAACCTTACTCATGGTATTCCTGTGAAGTAGGCATGTGGCAAACATAATTAGCCCATTAAACAGATGGTAGGGCTCTGGCATATCTCACCATATTCTAAAATGGTGGAGCTGTGAGCAGGGACTGAAGAGAGAGAGAGTGCAGTTTGATATGCAGCTAACTGCAAATCTCTGTGAATTGCTACTTTCCTAAAGACAATCTGGGTAGGCTGCATTTGGCTGAAAACTGGGGATAGTTTGGGAAGCTTTAAAAAATATACAAAGGGACAACTTTTCACATTCATTCAGATATAGTATCTTCATTTTTACTTACTAGAGACATTTTTTTAAAAAAACAGCTTTTTATCTTAACTCATCTGTGTTCCAAGCAAACTTCCAAATTGCTGAGCAGATTAAAAAAAAAAAAAAAAAAAAAAAAAAACACACACAACAAAAACCTACATGCCAAGTTGAAACATTGGGTAAATGTAATTTTTTTCTTTAAGTGTCCTAGGAAAGTCCACTACTGGAAAAGACAAAGTTGAAAATAGGTTTGGCATCATAAACACATATCTGTCATTGTAGCACAGGACCCCAGTTCATCCAAAGTGCATGTATTATGTGGCCATGACATTGCTGCTCCATGGTAAGGTTTACTTCAGAGGCCTTGTAATTAAACATTTGAGCCCATTTCTTTGTCAATTGAAATATAATCTAGCAGAAGTGAAAGGGTTACTAAAAATAAGACTTGAATTTACAAATGTATTTGAACTGGCTTCAACAAGACATGAAACATCAATACATCTGGAGGATAGAACTTGCAATTGACTGTTCTTTACCATCTGGTCTCAAGAACATTTTCTGCTTGGAAGTTGCATAAGCAATGAAAAAACACACAAACAACTTCCTGTACCATGTTTTTGGTCACTTATAATGACGCATTAACAAAGTAAACCAGCTAAATATGAGCAACTGTGCCTTACTCCAGATGACAACATATATTATATAACTAAGATCAATGAAAAAGAACATCTTTATTTTAAGAGAGCTGGACTTCAAACAAAGTATTCAAGAATAACAGACTTCCAAGGTGTTTGTCCTGAGTAGTTAGGGTTAGATTGGTTTTTAGTGTCATTACAAAACCGTCCCTAATTTTTTCCAAATTAAAACAAGACCAAAAGAAAAAAATAGAAACTCTACTGAGGTATGAAATGTTCCATATATTTTTAATAACATAACTATAAGCAATAAAGTACATTCTATTTTTTATAGCAATCTTTATGTAGCTCTGTTTTCTTAAACAGACTGTGCTGATACCGTTTAATCTTTTCCTTATGCTACACGGTCATCTTTGTGAATATTCATGTTCCTACTTTTCAAAAACACTTTTCTTCTTTCTCTTGAGAAGTGGCCTCTCCCTTACCGTTCAGTCCAGCAGCCACAGACTAAGCTATATGTAGCCCACTATCCCTTGCCATTGCTAACTAGCATCAGTGTCTTAGTTTTTCACAGCCATTTCCTCTCAATCCTCTGTGCTAAATGTATTTTCTAATCTACTTTGGATTGGAAAATCAGATAAATGAGAGATACTAGAGACAATACTGCTTGAAAGCAGATTGGTTGGAGACTTGGGGGAAACTCATTTGGACATTTGAAGGTCTTCATTTCTTCCTTTTTCGGGGTTGTAATTCAGAAGTGTAAACAGCCAGAGTCAGGCTTCGAGGTATTATTGTATAACACAAAGTGTGGCATTTATGCACTTTTATTGCAAGGGCTCTCATTTTAAATGGGGCTGTCCAGAAATTCATTCTTGATTACTTTACTTGGAAGGTCTCTGATCCATCACACTTCAACCCCTTGATTTCCTGAGGCAATGTAACTAACACAATGACACTGAGAAGCAAAAGCACATTTTTTTGGGATAAGGTGAGAGAGTCTGGGCAATTGACTTCATCACAGGGACAGAAGCAAAAGTATGTGGGTACAGTTAGAAAATTTCTCTGGATTTCTCTTTTATTTTCTCAACATTGAGCAGTGCTCTGGCCTTACTGGACACTGGAAAAACAAAATCAACTGTAAACCTATTCATATTAATTGAAGATTGCCTTTTCTCTCATTCCCCAAAAAGGAAAACTAGCATAGTTCATGAACTGTGATAGGATAGGGGCTATATTGAAATTAACCTCTTCAACGTCTCTGAAAATGAGATTTCTAAGCAAATTAACAATGTTAAGACTATTATGGGAAGAAAGAGGGAGGAGCCATGTTTAACCTATAAGAGAGTGAAAAAACTAAATATTTTAGCATAAATATATCTGATGAGTTACTGATAATTCTTATTTATTTTGCAGTTATTGCTTAAGAAACTACAGGTTAACACTTCAAAATCTCAGTTCAAACCACAAAAAAATTCCACGATTCACACTTTCAGCTAATTCGGCTCAGTTATTTCTTTCTCAGTTTGTCCAAACTGATGCAGCTTTACAAAATGAACATTTTTAGCTTTCTAGAGTTACATTTTTTCCTTGTCTGATTTACTTGTTAATTTTTGTAACTTGCTTATGTGATAAAAAAAATACTATGTAAGTGCTGGGTCTACTTTCTATGTATTATTTTTTGATAAAGAGTTTGAAAGAAACTGTCAATTTTATAGCAGCCAAGGTTACTGCAGACTAAAGCAGAAATTCAGGCATAAGCTGGTCTCCTACCAGTTTCCCACAACTAGGGTATCAACAGCATCTGAGGACATGGTTAATGAGTTCTGAAATTCATTCACAACATCGCTGATCTTTCAGGAATCTCATAACCTTGCTTGCCCTTTCCACTATCAAGAGAGGAAAACCTTGACAAAATTAGAACCAGTCCTCAGGCCCTCCCTTCTTTCTTGTACTTATTCACATTTTTTTTTTTTTTTTTTTTTTGGTATTGGAACAATTGAAAGACTCCATGTTTTTAAATTCCATAGAAGACTAACGATTGAATAATTTTCTCACATCTCTGTTTGCACTTTCGCAGTCTGGTTGCATTGATTTGTGTTTCATAAGTAGACGTTTCCTTTGTCGGTCACAAATCAATGCTACAGAACAAATCTGCCAGCACATTCCTACCCCTGATGCCCCAACTTTTTTGCAGATTTTTAAAAAAGCACGGCTTACAGTTTTTTTTCTATTAAAAAATCATTTCATTGGTTGGTCATATGCTAAAGAAGGGAAAGCTTCAGAGTTTAAAAAAATCTCTGGATAAAGCAGCTCCTCCTGAGCTGGTTTCTGCTTTTCCCACACTGCCTAGAGCAGAGCCCTGCCTAGTGGGAGAGCAGCGCTCCTCCACCTCGCGCCCCTGGTGTGCTTTGTTAACCCAATTAAGATCCTCGCTTCCTACATCACAAGGTTGCCCAAAGCAACACACTGTGATGTCACAGTCAGATATGATTTCATGGCAGGGAAAAAACAAAAAGCCTGAAACGGTTAAATGTACTCTACTTTTATTCAAATCTTCTAAGAGGGGGCAAAGAGGAGATCCCCAGCCCCCGGAGGGAAAGAGCACAAGCTTTCTCTTGTGAATGTGAAAATTCAGTTTTGAAGATACCCTGGTGCTTCTACCCAAGCGGATAAGCATGAATGAGAAGCATAAAGAAATGCTATCATCAGTCCGAATGCTCTTGCCTACACTTAGCTACAGGTGGAAAGCAAGCAAGCACGGTTTGATTTACCTAGATTAAAAGAGCAATTTTCTATCCTCTTTTTTCCTTTTAAAAATAGCCAATCGATTTTGGCCCAGCTATTGCTGACTGTACCAGGTCCATTTTAATATGCCACTGATTAAACGTGTGTGTGGGGCTGAAGGCTCTACAGCTGGAGCAAGCAGAGCTGCGAAGGAGGGGTGTGGGGGACCAGAGGCAAGAGCTCCAAAAAGCCCACAGGCTTCCGCTTGCTCGTTCTGCACTCTGTGAAGGCACTCACCCTGGCCTGTTGATAGAACATTTTAGACTCAAACTGGATGAAATATAATTCTGGAAGTTTAAAGTCTGGAATTCATTTAGCTTTTTAATTCTGACCTTAAGAATTAAAGAAAAAAGAATCAAAGTCCTTTGATTTTTGTTTTTAAACACGGATGGGGGAAATAGTGTGTGCTAAATTGCAATGACATCTGAAATGAAGATGCTGTTCAGAAACCAGTCTGTTTCACTATTATTATAAAAAAGTTAAATTTTCATAAGTTACTGAGAGTCATCTACCAAAAGGAGATGGAGTTTAGACATCTTGTTGTTGAAACTGCATGACAAAGAAACACAGAAAGAATACAAGACTTTTATATACAGTGGCTATGTTGGGATTCCTCAGGCAGTCCCCAGAAAAATGAAAATATCCCTATTAGTTGTGGGAAAAAACCTTCTGGATTATTATAAGAAAGTACAACCTTAACCAAAGTTTCTGTGGCTATAACAACAAACCAGGAAGGAACTTTCTCAGGGCATTCTTAGAAAGATCCCAAATTCACAGATATTTCTTCAGAAAAAGGCAAAGTCCATCTGACAGATGAGGCTATAGTTCCATGTGCATTCTAGGACATGGCAATTCGAATCTGAGAATCAGTGAACTTGATTTTAAAAAGTGATCCTAATTTTTCCCCCTTTCATTTACTGCTTCCTCTCTTTCCTCTCTCCCTTTTTCTCTCTCCCATTATCATTTACTTAATTTGTATCCTGGCCTTAATGGGGACAGAACTGTATCCAGAGGTACTATTAAGATAAGAAATTTCAGGAAGAAAGATTTAATGAGGGGCTTAGGAGTTTTTGGAGGAGGAATAGGAAATTATTTAGAGAGAAATGAGAAAAGCTAAGAAAATTAAATATCAGAATCAGCACGGTGGTTGTAGAAGAAAAGCGTCTGAGAGACACAGATGGTCTGCATTCTCCAGAACAAAACAAACAGGAAGTAACAGGGCCAGAGCCCCTCTCCCCTTCATTCCTCCCTCTAGTGTAAACTGGAAAAAAACCCGAAATGTGTGCACATCAAAGTTTTCCTTCAAACACTGGAAAGTGACGAAAGTGAAAGAAACAAGAGATAACTGGTTCTAGCAGGTAAAATGCCAAAGGGACATCGCATTGTGGGAATGGAGGAGAAATTAGAGATTAAACACACGCTGTTTGGAGAAAAATCAGGCTCTGGGGCTCGCTAATGATGAATGTAGCAGACAGGTGGCAGATCTGCAGCCTGAGGAGAGGGAGGGCTTCCTATTGAGCAGCCCATTTTCTGGAGGAGGAATGCGGGGGCGGTGCTGTGCAAAATGGCCACTCTTGGGGTGCAGAGGGAATCGGGACTTAGTGGAGTGCAGGGGGCCACTTGCGGGTACAGTGAGTGAGTTAGAGAGGTTCAGATCGAGTGATAACAAGCTCTTAAGAAATGGCCTGACTCTTACATGAAATGTAGCTGGAATGGATGGCTGTTTACAGGGTTAAAAGCAAACTAAGAGCTCTTCTGTTTCCAAATCCAAATGCCAAAGTACTGCCTAGAGCAGCAAGCATGTACACGCAAAGCATCAAAAATCTGCAAAACCGGGGTGCAGGGCCATAGCGGGGATGCCCTGTGCACCAGTCACCTCCTTCCCCATTGCTTGGAGGGTTCAGAACTCTGACAGGGTAATCACAGTCAAATAGGAGACTTACAAGCCATCCCACAGAGATAAACCACCCGGGTCCCCTATGACTCTGGGCAGCCATGAGGACAGTTTTCATGTTCCAAAACTAATTGGACAGTAAGGAGTGTCCGTAAGAATAAAAGGGGGTAGGAGTGGAGGATGGAAATAAAAGGGGGAAAAAAAGTGTCCTTGTTGAAAGTTTTAAATTACAGGCTCAGTAAAAAACTGGCATTCCACCACATCCGGTCTAGTTACCAAATGGAAAAATAGGGTCATTAACATGTTTATTTGAATTACATTAGTCCTTCTCTTTCATATTTAATTTATTCTGTTTGAAAAAAAAAAAAAAAAAAACACACAACGGTCTGAGGCTGGTGAAAGGCAGGGGTGTAATGGATCAGGGAGCTGAAACGCAACATCTTCACCCATTATCTACCCTGCCAGCGCTTTTCACAATTTAGTCGGATCACTCAGGGATTCTTCCCCTCAGGAGGAAGGGAAGGGCACAGAGAGATGGGAGGTACAGATGCCACAAGTTTGTTAAAATAACACGGAAGAACATTTGAATTAAAGGAGTGGGAGGACTATTTTAATATGGAAAGGAAGTTCAGAAAAAGAAGAAAAGGTCAGGATAAATGACCTTTTTTGACTGAATGTCCAGACGCAAGGTTGGTGCTAGGCTTATTGAACATTCTCCACATGACATGGAGGTTGTGGGACACAGGGAAATATCTGTGTTATTAGTATTCTGAGTATTAAAAGGCCAAGTCTGATGGATGATCTCATGAGCCTTGCTGTCATCCAGAACAGGTCAGATCCACTTTGGTTAAAACAAATATAATACATTTTGGGAAAATGAAAGAAGGTATAGTTTTAGAATAATGTCTGGAAATGACCTCCTTATCTTCATGGTGGTACCATGAAAAGAACACAAGAAGGTATCATAAGACTAGTCCCTGCCTTACAGCTTACAAATAAACTCATACAAGTAATTTAATCAGTTTCCTCATCCATGGATTGGGAACATGAGCCGTTGCCACAGAGTTGCGAGGATCGACTGAGGTAATCTATGTAAAGGTATTCTATAAAACACTGTCCCGCTGTAAGATACTTGTTTTCCGAAGATGGCAGTGCCAAGTGCAGCCTGAACAGCGTGAACATTGTCAACAGGACTGGAAACAAAGCAGGGAACATTGTGACAATGGTGAGGGAGGACAGGGATCTCTGTCTCGGTGCTGACTGGCTGCATCACTCACTACCTGAAGGGATTTCTCACTGGGATGTTGACCTTGGGTTCACAGATTGCTTCCACAGTAGGTTGCCACCCACTCACGATGAGTCACTTAAAGTTCAAACCTTACTTCGTGCTAGCGATGCTAATGGAGAGGCAAGGAGTTTCGGGCTTTGAAGTCACAGATCTGCTGCACTACCAAAATGGCAGAACCAAACTTCCACTGCGACACAGGCCTCGGCATAGGTCTCAGGCACTTCAGTACTCCAGTTTAAGTTCCAGGTCCAGTGTGACAAGCTGGCTAGGAAAGTGAGCCTTTGTACTCATTCTTTGGGATCTCCAGAATGAGGAAAAATTTCAGTCTCTATTGCTATTCTTTACAGCAAGTTTTTCACTTTGCTACAGACATAATCATGCTTTTTGTTATGATTCTTCCTCTTTGGTCCAGTTTGTTGAACGTTTTGCCAGCTGTCTCCAAGCTGAACCTTGGCTCAGATACAACTGCATTCACATTAAGATCATTCTGTTTGGAGCCCAGAGAGTACTTAGAATGTAATTTTGACAGAGGAAGGGGAGAGTTAAATCACAACAACTCGAGTAGACGATAATGGCAACACATGTGTGGGACATTGTTTCTGGATAAAGTACTCCAAAAATAAATAAATAAAAAATGACGAGAGAAAATTCAGAATCAAATCAATCATGATATATGATGATTTCTATTTGTAGTGATTTGATAAGTGTCTGTAAAGAAATGAAGGATCTGGGAAAGTAAAGATGGATTTCTTTATCATATTCTAGTATGCATGAACTAGAAGTCATCTTACCACTCTTTAAAAAGAGCAAAGCAAAGAACTACTTTACATAGTAGGCAGTAAACTTAAAAATTTCATTAAAGGTCAATAAGAGGAGTATGACTTAGTTAAATTCATGGATAATAAGACCATAGTGGGTTACTCAAAGAAACCACAATATCCGAACTCTACTTCTTGAAGTTAGCAACAAGGGCAATTGTGTCTTATATTACAATTTCCTGGTCCTCTCGTTAGAAACTGAATGCTCAGTTGAAAGGACCATTGGCCTGACCGATTGGGCTTTTCTTACAACCATACGCTCATAAAAAAGCAGAAGCCAAGTGTAGTACTGACACTAGACATGTTGGGGCCAGGAAGTCCACAAATTCTCTAATCTATAGTCACACATGTCATTGTATCTAAGCCATGACATGCCTTCTTCTCTGTATCATCTTCTCCATGATATGAGTGAGAGAGCTACAGATTAGAGAAGTTCAGGAAGGAAAAGTGAATTACCAAAGGTCACAGCTGAAAAGTGGCAAGCCTGGGATTTGAACTCAGGAGTATCTGCTTCTAAGCTCTGTTTTATACCGCTATTGCTTTTGCCCAGTAGCATGATATTGCAACAGTTTAAGATGACCAGTTTAACCTGTTCAGGTGATTTGAGGTTAATTTCTCTTGATATCAAAACTATGTAAAAAGTAGCAAGCAAGGTGCACAGTTATTGCTTTACATAAAAGATGTCTCCAGTTCTCAATAAATGGGAACACAAGCAAGCAGATCATGTGAAGGTAACAGGCAGATGGCTAGGAACACATGGTGCTATGGGTTACTAGAGTTCTACAGACTGTAATGCGCATTAACAGCAAATCTTTCCTCTCTAGCTACTAAAAATTCAATCTCAGTTTTCCTAATCTAAACTCATGTATTTCAATTCAAGAGACATCTAAGAAATGAACAAATATCATGGACTCCATGTCTAAGTAATTCTAATATTGAATGGGTTATCAAAATAGAAGGTAGGAAACATAAGAAATATTGTGGTGGGGAGAAGCTTGTTGAGAAAGAGAAGAAGAGAAAAACCCAGAATTTATTTTCCTACATTCTGGGTGATTTAATCTGAATGAGCATGGTTTCCTCATATTTTCTAGAAAGCTTAAATTCAGTTTTAGGAGATCACGTAATACAAGGATGTTGCTAGCCTAACGGGTATAATAGGTTTTAGGAGCTTTCTGTCTCTCCTAACAAAAAATAACAAGCCTATCAAAATTATATGTGGCCTTGAATATGTTACCAAATATCTGTACCTTAAAGTCTGTCCTTGTAAAATGGGGTTAATTACTTTTATATATTCAGATTCATTGTGTATGTTTCCAGGTGAATAGGAGCAATTTATGAATATTATTAAAATCCAGGTAAAAGTAAAGACATATACAACCCTTTCTCCAGGATTCTCTTCCTTTTCCTTCTGTACATTTCTGTTCCTTTTCTTTTTTTCCAGGATTTTAGCCAGAGGTGTAATGGGTTTCTGTAACTCTGTTTGGCAACTCACAGTTCTCACAAATATTCCCTTGGAGATGGAATACTCAAACAGTGCCTGCCACTGGCCAATGAAAAAATCAATATGGCTTGCTATCATTAAGAAAGGGTTGAAATAATTCTCTAAGCAGAAATTTTCTTATTATTGAAGACATGTCCTACATGAAGACTTACATTCCCTCAACGCCAATGTGACAATCTTATTGCAAACAAGGCCTGGGGATATGGCATTACTGAATCTGGCAGAGCTATGTCCTTGCTTAATTGAACTAAAGGAACTGATCAGTGCCAGAGAAGAGGGAGGATTAGAGAAAAGTCAGGGGTTATTGTCTAAGTCCAGAGAAGAACTTCTTGATGAAGAGGCATATTGTGGATAGTACACATCACAGAGAGATGACTGGCAGCCTTGAATCTGGTTCTAGCTCCAGATATGAAGTAGATATGCTGAATGAGGCAAAACAACTAAACTGTCCAGGTCTAATTGCCTTCATCTGTAAAGTGAAGGACACCTTGCAAAAGTAAAGATTTTGGTTTTGATTCTGTGAGTTTCATCTGGTGGTTTACTTGGTTAGAACATGTGTTTGATGTGGTTAACATCAGAGATTCACTTCACAAACAGATCAGGTGGCTCTGTACAGTGCTTTGCACATAGTACCTGCTCAATAAATATTTGTTCAATGACTAAATGTCTTGGAATAGAGAAAACTGTATTTTTTCACAGTCAAAAGTTCTAATTTAGGTTAAAATGGAGAGTGGCCAAAGAAAGTGTGAGGTTTAGTACCAGTGTATCTGAGTTCCTGGGCAAAATAATTCAAAACATGGGTCTCACTCATGCTGAGGCCATGCATTGCTATATATTGCTGTGTTACAAGAGTCACATGACCAGTTGGATCCTCAAATCAGCTAAGAGTGTTCTTCCCAGTACCCTCTTCCAAAAAGAGATGATCGATCCTGAGAGAATTCCTTGAGTCTGGTATTACATAAATAGCTCATCAAATCCTCACAACAGTCAGCTAGGGTATAAAAATTATAAAATTTTCCTCTCCATTTTTCACATGTGAAAAGAAAAATCTGCTTCTATTGCAATCACTCCAACTCCTACAAGGATGGAAAATCAGTTAGCCAGTACTACAGCTTGAGCAACTTTCTCTTTGTAAACTATTTGAGCATAGACTGCCCACGTGTGGGGTGCCCAGTGATTTAGGTGGCAGCACATACTGGAATTTTATTTCGAATAATTAGATCGTGCTATAAAGGAACATGTAAAAGTATAAACCAAGACACTTCATAGTATCAACCACCTGATCAGATATACCATAATTTGAATTCCTTAGTAATACTTTTAAAAACTAACTACAAAGAGTGATGAGAAGCTAGAAAATGAAGGATCAAACATTAGAACAAGTAACCTTGGGTCATAAATGTTCTCTAACATCTTCCATTTGCTTCTAACATCTGGAGTTTTGTTTTGGTTTTGGCTTCATGAGTGTATTGTTATCCTTTTCTCCCTTCTGGAACCTGGCCAAATCTAGAAGGAGATGGTGACAGCCAATCACGCAGTGCTGACAGAGCTCCTCTCATGGCTTCCAGAACAACCCATGGAGTCTCACGTCTCCTGGTCAGCAGTGACAAGTAAACACTGGTTTTATTTTAGTAGCTCAGTTATAGTTCCATGGGCAGCTGTCCTTACTGCACACAATCAGTCCCTCTTTTCAGGGGGTTATAACTCAACCATCAAAATACTGAAATATGCTCTGGTTTGTAACTTGGTGTACAGAGTCCCAAGTCCTGGAATGACTGTGGTTTACTTCCAAATTTAAGAAAATATTGAGTTTTGTAGGTTATTTATTTACTGTTTTCAAATATGTTTGAAGAGTCTTTTAAACTTTCCATAGGCAAATGTACCAAAATGACACACCATTACATTACCTTTGGTAGTTCATTCTGGATTTCAGCATGCCAGTGAAAAGATTAGATGATGGGGGAAAAAGGTTTTATTTGTTTTATTTTCTTACCAAACACAGATGTTTTGACCACTTGGGTCCTCATCAGTGTTCAAAATATTGGTGTTGTAACATAATGAAATAAAGGCATCAACTTCTTTGTTGTGTTCTTGTCAGTGATGTGCAGAATGGATTAATGAGTTCTTGTTTTTGGCCTTTGTATAACTCAAAAACTCATTTCAACTTAAATAAATTAAGTAAGTAATTAGTTCATAATATGGCCTAATCACCTCTGGTATTTTGAAACAAACAAAAAACTCAAAAATGGTGGTTGTACATTTGCACTTAATTACTTCCATATATAATACCCATGTGGATTTTATTACAGGTGACACAAATTTCAAATCTAAGCTTTGTTTGTGATAGAAAATCTAAACTATTGTGTTGGGTAGACACATATGAAGATTCTGTACACTTTCCTGCTCTTTTCCTAAAAAAAAAAAAAAAAAAAAGAGAGAAAGAAAGAAAGAAAGAAAGAAGCAAGCCACATTCTTGCCCTTTTAATTGGCAAAAGCAAGTACTTTATTTCAAAAACTCCAGAGAATAGGTTGCTTCCCAGAGGCTCAAAGGAGGTTAATAAAGAAAAGTCAGTATCATTTCTAGAATTTTTGCAATGTTCAATTTTTCTCTTGGAGTCTGAACACTTCTTGTTTGCATGCATGTCTATCTGCGAATTTCTCTTGGTGATCAGAACAGTCTTAGGGAAATCCTTCCAGGTGAATATACCCAACAGAGCAAAAAATCTCACTATGTCTCTAAAGGGAAAAGGGACTTTTTAGCAACTGTGTAATTGTGAGTTCTAGCCTTAAAGGATTTTTTTTTTGGCTTGGATTTCTTCCACTCTCCCCATCAGACACTTAATAATCAAAGTATATGCCAAGAAACTAATGATGCAAACCAAAGTATCACATATGATCTTAGATCTCTTTCCCATGTGTAGTGCACATAGCAGGAACAATTGAATCCAAGAAGTAAATAACAGAATAGACAATGCACTCTGACTAAGGTGCATCTATCTAGGGGAGACTCATGATCCCATTTTCTGTTCGTCATAAATATGTACAAACAGATTCTGAAGCTTCCAGGCTAACCTGACCATCAGCTGCAAACGAAGAAGGATTAACCTTTGTTAGTGAACATCCAGGTCACTTGCTCAGCATGAACTCACTGCCATGTCAGCTGCACACTTCACAGATCTTTGGGTGATTTCTGACATCACCATGTGTTTCTAATACCCTTGGGATTTCCATACAGAAATTGAAGCTTGACTAAAGATTTTCCCAAGTTGTGATATCTTTATGGATATCGGTCATTTTTAGAACTGAAACCAACATTTTTTTCGGATGTTTGATCTGGATGAGCTTCTCCTTAGCTTTTTAAGTCATGGGAATATAGCGTAGTTACTCTTGTCAGTTGTGGACATCATCTCACTTAGTGACGTCTTAGACACAATAGGCGCTCAAAAACCATTGGCTTTCCAGAATGGAAACAACCTTATTGGAAGGAAAAAATGGAGTACGCAATAGAGTGCTAAATGAACCTGAAGACAAAAGATGAACAGATCTTGAGCATTTTTGCTTTTGTTTTTTTATATCAAGCCGCCAAAACTAGTGGGTTTTGATAAGCTTTCCAAGGGAAGTAGTAGAAAGTTTCATTATTCAGGGCATTTTAAACTAGAATAGACAAAACACTAGTGGGATATGTTGAAATAAAAATATGTGTAGTCCGTCTGTGAATTAGTGTTTACTTTCAATATAATTATAAGTGAAGCAACACTGTAATGGGAATTTTTCATACACATGAAAGCTATGGCTACTATGTTTCCACATCGACCATATGTTGCACATATTGGTTGGTGTGGATGTGTATCCCTACTGCCCTCTAGTGGATGAAATGTAAGACCTACCTGATCAGACAGATCTAACAAGCGACTACGGTTTGGGGGTATATCAATCCTGAATCATTTGGGATAGAAAGAAAATAACTGTGTTGATGCATTTTCCATCAAATTATAAAATTGAAGGGCATTAAAAACAACAGAGTCAAACTCTGTAATTAAGACTGCCATTTAATGTTTGTTCGCACACGGTATTCATTTCTGTGTATCCCTGCCAAAGATCCATTGTGTAATGTTGTCCTCACATGACATTAAAAACACCAGTTCCCTGGAAAATGTAAAAAAGAAACCGTGCTGCCTTGAAATACATGGAGTTTACTTTTGGAAACAGAAAATTAATACAGACGCAGTAAGATAATTTGGAACACAAATAATGACTAGAAGAAACTTGAAAATCAGTACTGCTTCTTAAATCTGAGCATGCATATTAGCAACCTATGGGTGTGCTGGCTGAAACTCAGAAGAAGGCAGGCAAAATGGGCTTCAGAAAAGGAAGCTGATTTAAGGAAGGGCTGACCAAACACACACTCTTTTAGTAATGGGCAGGAAAGTAAGTCCAAACAAACATTTGGTATCTAGGTATACATTTAATGCTATCAAATTTAGGCTGCTTTTCAAATTTAGGTATAGAATCCAGTTGCTCTGCTTCCAATAAGAAAGATATGGATCTGTATAGGTCTTTAGCATTTTGTCAATGATAAGTCACAGGATAAATCTGAAGGCACTTCTCTTTGTATGATATTAATTATTTAAAAGCTTTAGACTTTAATCACTAATTTTTAGTCTTACACTTAGCATGTTAAATAATTCTCCTGAAATGCCTAGAATAAATAATTGTACAACCTGTGTTGCCAGAACAACTGATATACCAGGTAGAATAAATAAAATTTCAACAAAGAGAAGCAAATCCAATGCCCATTTAGTGCAGCAAGCCAACGACTCTTACTCCAAGTGTGGGGAAAGAAGCTGACCGATTTTTTAAATGTCAGAAATTATTACAAACTGATGATATGTGAGTAGATGTACACAAGAGGGGAGAAGGACCTGTAGTGGGTATGGCCCAGAGTGAGTGAGTTTTTACACAGGTTTGTAAAGAGGTGATGGTTTAGCAACCAAAGGTAGATTCTAAAGGACTTCCTGTCAATTTAAATGAAGCAAAAGACCTACGTAAGTAAAGGTACAAAACAAAATCTCTCATTGCCTGGTGTTGAGAAGAAAATATGACCCAATAAATATCCTGGGAACTTTATTTTCATCTCAACCAGACTTACAGTATAGCAATTAGCATCTGTCTACATAGATGACTGGGGGCCTCAGGAGAGTTGGGGGTGAGCAGTGTGGGCCACAAGGAGAAAATATAGCCAATTTCCTACTTAGCACCACGGACAGAGCTGTTGGCAGAAAGAAAGATCCTTAGAGTTATCCCTGATGTTAAAAAAACACAAAGAAATCAGTGTTGCATTTAAAAGATGCTTCTTATCCCTATTATGACTGGCAGTTGGGTTGAAATGTGCTCTGCTGCCTCTTCACAGGGCAGTCATTGGAGCTGAACAGTACTAGCTCTGAATAGCAAGGTGTTTTGCCCACCTGTGCACATGGAGGAAGGAAAGGATGAAACAGAAAATGGTATTTCCTTGGCCTTTCTCTGACACTTCTCTGGTTTTTGAAAAGTCATAGTACTCTAAGGAGTAATATCCAGGCTTTCCTATGACAAGATGGGTCCCTATGCATTTCAGCGTTAGGATCTCTAGGACACAGAAATTGTTCTGAAGCCCAACTAGAAGAATAAGTAAAGACAACTTTCAAAAGAAGGCAAGAAACTCTATCCCATCTCCTGTTAAAGCAGAATGCAAATCACACTTTCTTTTTCCTCCTGATTCTGGCTTTTATAGGGTGAAGTAACTGTTAAATTCTGTAGCTAAATAACAGATTCTGGGAACTTAGAGCTACCCACTAATATCTGAGTGACAAGTGGGTCTTGTTTTCTGTCCTGCTGAAGATTGCTGTGCAGAACAAGTATGATGAAAGAAAGCATCTCAGCACAAATAATCTGGCATTAAATCTTATTGCTACTTGCTAAAAATTTGAAGTCAAAGTTTTTCTCATTTGATCATTAACAAGAAACATTATTAAAAGAACTTGATTGTCAGGGAACTTCTGGATATCAGTTTTGATCAATTTTAAGATTTTTCCTTTAGTCTTTTGTTTTTTAGGCCTTTGTGTCCACAAGACAGTATGAGGTGAGTTGAGATCTAGACTTTTTGCCAGTTCACTACACATGTTCACCAAATGGTAAAGTCCTCACTTTAAGCCCCAGCAAGACAAGATGAGTTCTGTCTGCCCAGCAGCCTTTCAGAGGCATTAAGGGTAAGAGAGAAGGTAAGTAATTCACTATGCGTCCCCATTTCTATAATGGGGAAGGACGTCTTGATACATTTACAATACTCCTCTGGGGATATTTCATCAGTTATACCTAAACTCTAATGGACAATAATTGATTTGAACTTTCCACTTAGCACAGAGCTGTAAACAGCTTCACTGCAGACGGCAGCAATGAGCCGACGTTTTGTAAAGTGGAGAGAGATTCAGAAAACTTTTGTACTGGGTCATGCCGTAGCCTAACAGCTTTTGTATCCAGGGAAGAAACAGTTTGTCCTCCTGGTTTTAATAGCTGGGCTAATAGAGTTTCCAGCCTGCAGTAGGTCTAGGTTATCTTTTGAAGGCATCCCATTTTAACCCCTCACTATTATGATGGTTTATAACCGAGCCATAAAGATGCAGTCCCAATTTAGACCTACATCAGGACACATTCAAAAACATAACTTTCTGAATGCTAATTTCCTGGGGAAGAGAAAAATAAGACATTAAAGTCATTTTAAGACAATGGTTATTTTTTTATTAACTCTTTGTGGTTGTTGAACAATTTCTCAGGGAAAAATATTTCATCTCTGTCAGTGCCCCTTGTCTAGCTGACATCCCCCGTTTATTCCACTCCCAAAACTTTAATTCTTGGCATATTTTATTGTACTATCCCATGGAATGACCCTGAAGACCAATCTGCTGCAAGACATGAACTGAGCATGATTGTGACTCTGTTTCACAGCTTCCTTCCATGGTCCCCTCTACCTGGGAGCCCTGTTGATCATACAGTGGATGAGGTTTAGAGGAATCTTGACTCCATTTAAATCAACTCTTCTGTCTCCCTTGGGTACGACAGCAGGGTAAAGAATGAAATACTAACTGCACCAAGATTACTGCATCTTCTGCTCAGAATGTGGTTTTCCTATCTGTCTCCTGCTCCTGGTGATTGCTAGCAATGGGTTGGATACAAAGCTTACCTGGCAGTTGCTTTTAGACAAGGAAGGACAGAGGCCCCTTTGGAGTTGTTACTGCCACTTTTCTGGTGTCAAAGCTCTAATAACCTTGTGACTGTGAAGTAGGACCTTATGCAATAATCAGAAAGAGTTTTGCCTAATGTGTGAGGAACTCACAGTGAGAAGGTACATTTTATGAATATATTGCTATTACTGACATTACTCACCTTACGTGAGTTTGACATAGAATATGAATTTTCTGGCAATTCAGCTGATGAGATTATAAGAGCAAAAACATTTCATCGTCAGAAAATAGATTTACCCTCTACCCCAAATTATAGCACCCTTTCTAGAAATCTACAGAAAAAAGAGGATACAATCAGGTATTTTATAAGATTTGGTCCAGATTCATAAATGCATTAAAATCAAACTGAATAAGACTTGTTCCATTTAGTCCTGAAAATTACATTCTGTAGATTTTTGACACCAAACCTAATTCTGGTTTTGATTCTGCCACTGGTTATTTAAGCAACTCTAAGCAAGGTAATCAACCTTATGAAACCTCAACTTTTCCATTTCTTATTTGGAGAATGATTCTTGTATATTCATATTTATATACTGATGAGATGAGTGAAATTTTATCATAAGCTACTGGAAAAATAGTGTTATATATATTTATATATGTATACACACATATATAATATATATATATAATATATATAATATATATATATTTTGAGTCAGTTACCTTCACTGTTATAGTGGCATGACCAGTGATTTATAAGAGTTGAGGTACACTTTACCCAACTTGGGTAGAATGCAATACATAAATGACATTTTCTGTCATTTGGATATAAGGACCTAGACCTACCCATGTTCTTCTCTGGGCAAATGCCTTCCTTCAATGGTCAAAGGGCAACATTTTAATATTTGATCTTTAATGTTACATCTTTGAATTTGGTTTAAACAATGTTTAAAAATTCATTTGGTTTTCAGTTAAGTCATGGCTTCTTGAAACATCCTTTAACCCATAAAGTTTCATGCAATAGTACCTAGTGACTTTGAATTATTTTGTCAATGATGAACAGATGATTATCAGTCTGAAAGATGTTTGTTTTGCAGATGATTACTCCAACATTTAAGGTTCAGCATTCCTAAACTTTATCAAGCATAAAATCAACTTTAAATAAAACAATGACAGAAGTTACCAAGGAAGTATATATACTTTAAATGTACTCCCTCGTTTTATATCAATCTTGGGCTTCAAAGTTCCATAACTAGTGAAAATGAGAAAAGCCTAGACAGGGTTCAGAGCAAAGACCAAAGAACCTTCCTTCCTTGCCCAAAGTATTAAGAGGTAATGTGGTGGTAAAATGGTGTGTTCATAAATGTTTCCTATCTATAACGGACTAAACATTCTAAAAGGGGCTTCAGAAGCCTGAGGGATTGAGTTTAGTTATAAAATGCAGAAATACTTCAGGAGAGGCTAAATACTCATATGAAATACTATGATGTTCTATTATAAGCCCATAAAATATATTTGATCCCCCTCTGTGACGATTTAAGTGAAATGTGGCTAGAACTCAGGACAGTTGAACCAAAGGAACTCTAGACTTTGGCTTTTCATGAAAGTTAAAAGCAGGTTGTGGAAGTTATCTTGAAATACTCTTTCACAAAAAGTAAAAGTAGAATACAATGACAGAAATACCCCATATGATATGTCTACTATTGTTACAGGGAGCAAATCACGCATGAACTGTTTGGTCTCATTATTGATCAGTTTTTATAAATGCTTGACAGAGGTCAAGGAAGCAAATCTTAACACCTATAAAGCAAATAAGAGATTTTCTGGGTTGCTTTTGAAAACGTCATTTACTAATTTTTTTCTCTATAGTAGTCAGCTGTATGCAGCCATATTGTAATTGTCACATAAAAACGTTAATTCAGGGACACATCTTTTAAAGCAATGTATTATTCAGTAACCTTAGGTAAACATGCAATTTAGGAGTGGAAAAGATGCACACAGAGACAAGTAATCATAGATACAAAGCATGGTGAATTTCTGTGCCACGCACTTCACACCCCAACTCATCTCGCAGGGAAACTAGAGAAGGGGCAGAACCATTTCTATTATGATAATTCACAAAGGGAGGCCATATAGATATGCATGCAAAGTTTCTCCCCACCTCTCCATTTACATGCCAGGATTTCAACTCTGCGACACTGAGTCCCTTCATTTAGCCAATTAGTCCTTCCAACTTCATGTAATGCACGCCAAGAAGAAGGAGAAATAGAAGTGCTGACGTTCACTGCTTTGAAAGTTGCTATTCTAATGCCAAAGCTGCCTCTTGAGCAATTTCCAGAATGTATTAACATGGGAGCAAAGCTCTATTCCTAAAGACAGGGATCACATTATGCAGGGGAGCCCCCTTCAACATGTCACAATTGCACAGAATCTCCTCCATCCCCTGCAAGATCTTAGAGTTGTAGTTAGCAAGGGCTCAAGTTTATGGTCCTTAGTCAGGCAGAACCTAGGAGGTCTTCTTGAAGCAAAGGGGCCAATTTACTGATATTTAGCAAGCAGAGTATGGCACATTTTCTTGATTATAGCATTGGCCAAGTCCTTGCACTGTTGTCTTGAAGAAAACCAGTCAAGACCAAAGCAAACTAGTATTTTAGTCTAGGTTAAAATGAAGAATGCTTCAGTTTTTGTCTTTCTTTCCTTAATAAACTAAGTACACATTCAATTTTAATTATTTTTATTCAACAGACACCTCTAGAATTTTTCCTTAATATTAAGAACCAAACTGAAAAGAGTTTCAAATTGTGTAGCTGTCTCTGAGTGTCCTCTTATGCAAGTGAAACTGATATTCAGCAAGCAATAAGGTGTTGCTCTGAAATACTCATACCCATTTGTTCTTCCACTCACCATCATGTCCACAGCTGAAACAGTGGTAGAGATCTTAGTCTCTCTCTCTCTCTCTCTCTCTCTCTCTCTCTCTCTCTCTCTCTCTCTCAGCAATGGATGTAGGAGCAGAAAAGATGCAAGCAGAGACAAGTACTCACACATACAAAGTGTGGTGACTCTGTGCTTTGCACTTTACACCTCAGCTCATAGGGAACCTAAGAAGGGCAGGACTTTCTATTAGTTTGTGGCAGCCCAATGACTCAAATTCAGTCATTCTTTGCTGAACTCGTGACATTTGCAAGAGGTTTTTGGAGTCCTTCACTGGAGTAGTACAGCATAATGGAAGGAACCTATAGACATGATCAAAGACCTCCATGCCTGTGTTCTACTTCTTCTGTGACTTAGCTCTGCTTTCTTGGACCAATCAGTGGCAACTCTTTATTAGGTCTCCTTTCCCCGCATCCACAAAATCTGGGTGTTAATTGAAATGATTCTACAAAGTTTTTAACCTCTTTTGCTTTTTTTGTTTTTCCTTCATAAAATGCTTCTCCAAATGTCTTTCTTCTCTGGTTTTGACATCTGCAGTTTAAAAGCTTGGCTTAATATTCTTCTTTCAATTATTCCCTCAATACTTTCTGTGGCATGCACTGATATGCTGTCCCTCTAAGCACTATCTTAGGGCGATATCTCTCCTTCTTATACTCATGCACTGGAGGGGTTGATGCTCTCGTTCCTCTCATAACCTACCATTTCTCATAACCTACCATTCTTAGTTAGGATTAACTAAGTTAACTTTAATAACACTTCCTCTCCAGAGTATCTCTGATTATATGTTCTGCTGGGATCTCCAAGTCCATTTAATAAGAAGAGCATTCTCTCTTTTCATTCTGCTATCTAAATTCTGTATGACCACAGGCCATGACACATTCAATGACCAATCTTTTGCTAACCTTTCACATTCTAAAATATATCACTTCACATGTATAGCCAATTATCAAGTCTAGAAAATTTATTTGAATGATCTTAACTCAAATGTACCTTTTTTTACTATTATTCCTGGCTGACTCCTGATCACATTGTACCTAGGATATGAGAATTATCTCCCCACTTCAAACCTTTCTCAGTAGCTTGACTGTCATAGTTCCCTCTTCAGTCCTCCAGTGAATTTCTATCCTATTTCAGACTCCCGGCACTGAGAGCCCCTACAGGTTTGTTTGTTCATCTAACCTCCCAGCAACCAGTGCCACCAGGCCTTGCCTTAATCCAATAAGCAAGTCACTTCTGCTTTTGGCTTCCCCCACTGAGAGTCCTCCCTTTCCATGCCTGAACTTTTCCCATCTAAGCCTGCAATTCTGGAATAATTTCTCATGCACTGTAGAACTTCTTTCTGCCATTCAAATTATAACTTTAACCCCACTTGGGTAGAGAGATTTCCACAATTATTAACGGCTAACTGCTAGTCTTCTAAAACAAGGCAAGAGCTACCTTTCTACATGTTAAAAAAATTCTTGCATTATAAATGTGTATTGGAGTTGCTCATAAATTACAATGATAGTGGGAAAAATATAGTGGGTACCCAAAAAGTTTGATTATTTATTAACTTGCAATTTTAGGTCTAGATTTTAAATTGCTATACAGAATTCCCCAAACTGTCCTGTTTCATTATCTGATATATGAAGACATTTAAGTCTCCTGATTTTTGAGAATTGTCAACTGCTATGCACATTGTAAGTATCAGTTAACACTTGTTGAGTTGAGGAGAACTCTCTTACACAGTTTACTCATGAAAGAGGGAATAATTAGAAGAAGGCTATTAACATAAATATTCAATAACAGCATCTGAGTGCAATAAAAAACAATACTGAAACAGGAGTTTCTCAAATTTTGCCCACCATCTTGATTGCTTAATATTATCTTGATAAAAGTATATTTTAAAAATAGCTTTGATTTTAAAACACTAAATTTACACACCAAGAATTAGACACTAGCAAAGTCTCACGGTCTGATTTATTTCTCTGTAATATATCTGTCTTGAGAACATCAGCAGGACTACACCAAAGAAATATGTCCCTCACGGGATCAACTATATAAAAAGACAGAACACATCATCAGCACAAAAATCATTATCCATCTAATTTCTCCCATTCTAGATGGCTCCGGTGAGCCCCTCGATCATTACTGACTAGGGTTAAGATAGACCTTAATGGATTAATTAAGCTAAAGCAGGACTGCATTGCAGACTGAGGAGGAGGTCCTGACAAATGAGGCAACACCTCTGCTCCTCTTTCATTCACTTGTGCAAGACGGGGCTACCCCCAGGTGCTGTACGTTTACACTATAAGGTAATCTTCAAAAATAAGATTTGTTGCCTGTTGCCTGGTCTTCCCCTTACCACTCATCAAAATCTAGTACTTTGGTGTTCATCAAATTTTATCATGTGAGATATTAGATGTTAAGAATCTCCTTTCTTTTTTTTTTTTTTTTTTTTTGGAAATGTAGGGAACATTTAAGAGAGAGGTAAAACAAGAGAGGCAGTGGATTCATTTTGGAGAAAAGAAGCACCAACTAGGGGAGCAGGGTTTGAATACCAAGGCTAAAAGGAAGAAGTGTCAAAGTCACAAAGTCACAAGTGGGGTGGGGGTGGTGCTCAAAGGCAGACGTTGTCATGGAAATCTTGGGAAAGGCTCTTTAAGGAGGGTTTTCAAACTCAAATATGAAAAGGTGAACAGGATAATCCACAGGGCACAATTTAGGATCCTTTTCTTCTTGTAAAAGAAGAGAAAAAAGCAGGAGAGAAAGAAGCCAGCAGCACCACACTATTGCATCATACTGTCAGTTTTCTAGCTCTTTCATGAGCAACATCAGCACATTAATGGCATGAAAACCTACTTTTATGATGGGGACAATCAGGCTGTATCAGACACAGTGTTGAATATGCAGGTATTAAAAGGAGAAACACAAACAACCAGGAACATCTCACTGGAAATGGTGAGGCTGAGTAAAGCAGACTGCATTATATGTATCATGCACCCAATGTGAATCCAGAAAGCATCTATGGAGCTAGATTGGGACTGGCAACCTCATTTCCACCAGAGAGAACACAAGGGTTCCAGAAGGCAGGGACTGGGAAGATTTTTTAGCCTTTTTTTTTTTTTTTTTTTTGGAACAACAGAAAAGGGGCAGGCTCCTCTAGCCACCAGGCTGGTCCCACCATGTTGGGTCCCAGTGTCTAAATGATAAGTAATTGATAAGAAAAGACACCTATTTCAATGGTTGCCCTAAAAGAGATTTAAAAGCAAATACAAGCATCCCTGCCCCCAAGCAGATTTCATTTATGATTTTTACATTAGGGGAAAACTTGCACTAAGTTCAAACAATAGCACATTTCTCAAAAACACATGCCATTTTTCATTATAGAGAAAGAATAGAATTACAGAGTTGAAAGGGTTTCCAACCTTAGTGATCATTTAATATAGTCATTTTGTAAATGAGGAAACTGAGGACTTGCCAACCGTCACAGAGGTAATTATGCAGCTGGCAATTGTAGCAGTAATGAGTCCACAGATAGATTTGGGGTTATCAGTGATCCAATAGAATTGAGTCCCTTAAGGCCTTCAATTTAAAAAAAATCACACACACACACACACACACACACACACACACACATAAATGCAGAGAGAGATCTATAGACAGATATGTATGCGTAAAATATACTGCTAGGCAGTAGAAGTAGGATCGTATGTTGTACCATTGTCACTATAATGGTCAAGAAACCACTGACTAATTTCATTTGTTCATTTGATAGACATTTATGTAGCTCTATCTATGTGCAAGTATTAGGAAAGTGAAAGGTATATGAATAGAAATAGTAAGTTTGTGCTCAAATAATTTACGATGTAGTCGTTTTACATTTGCAATGTAGTCACCTAAAAGAATCAAGTAGACAAACTCATTCCCACTGGATTAATACAAATCATAAGCATTAATTTTCAATCACAAAAGAAGGCATTAACCCTACATTATATTTTAGTCAGACATTGAAAATAATCTGGAATGTTTCTGGTACCTCAAATTCAAGGCCCAGCTATGGTTTTTCATCTGTTCTGTGCATTTGGACATGCTTAAGAACCTATTCATGATCTACTGCCCTAACTCAGTAGATCCATAATAGCTCTTTGGGTCTTGCTGCTCTCTTGCCCAGCCTCTGAGAGGGTATTTAGGTCAGTGTGGGAACAGAGCTGGGAGCCATGATTCTCTCAGTTCCAACACAGGGCTCTTTGCTTACAGTTATACTTTTGTTTGTGGCAGATCACAGTAATGTCTTTAAGATAAACAAAAAAATGAAGCATTCAAACCTAATGAATGTGATTGTCTCAAGTAATCTAGTTATTGAGAAAAATTCATAATAGTAAGCTTGATATCAAACAAATGATCATGTTATTCAAGTATTCCTCTTCAAAAGAAGGGAGGAGAAAAATAACTTGTGAGTACCAACATGTTTCAGGCATCATACTCCATTCTCTACTTACATGATCTCATTTAATCCTCATAAAACCTTCCAGAACAGAAATTACCTTTTCTATTTCTTCAGGTAAAGAAACTGAGGCACAGCAAAATGTGCTTTGATCAGACTACAAAACTAGATTCAAGTTTGTCCATCTACAAAGTCTAGTTCTTGGTCAAAATCCACTAAAAGGGAAACCTAAAGATAAAACAATGATAAATGGCATTGACAATTTATTTAGTGAATATCTACTACATGGTGCTAAATTATGGGCAAATACAAAGACACAGTTTCTGCCACTTTAGCATTTAAATCTGCTAGCATGAACAAACTGACATTGGACCCACCAAACAGAATGTTGATGTAGAAAATTCAAATGATTCATGTTCAAAAAGATTATTTTTCAATTATAGAAGATTGACAATTTAACTGACATTGCAAAGTTATTGGGCAATTAGAACAACAACAACGACCACCTCCAATCCTCTTTCAATGCCAGAAAAACAGTGTACTATCCTCACAATATTCTGGCTCAGTCAATTCTCCACAAATTACCCCCAGATAGAACTTATTCTCAAAAATATTTAAAGGCGAGCACATAGTCTGTTATATTTTAAATCCAGGGTTGACATTCTCACTGCCTCTACTTACCTTGCCTTCTGCAAAGTGTGGAAAGGAACAAGGTTTGAGTTTTTCTTCCACATATGAAAGCCCACATTCAGGAAAAGATGATTTTAAAAAAAATACTGGTTTTCTTTCCTAGTGATAAGCTGGGGCATTTGGAGATTCTCTCCTCCCTGAGCCCCTCCATCCACACAAACATACACACACAGTTCAAGATTCCTCACTGGATCCATGCAGGGTAGAAAAAGAAAGTGAAAGAAGAAAAAACAGGAAAGGATATAGAAGACAAAGAAAGAGACAGGGGTATAAAAGAGGGTCTAAAGGAAGTAGTTAATTCTCCAGAATGCTCCAGAAAGTGAAAAGATAAAAAAAACAAGGCACCTCCCAGCAACTCAGGATGGTTCTCTCCAACAGTTCCAGAACTAAAGCCCTCTGTGGCCAGGAAGGCACCCAAAGAGGAAAACTCGAGATAGGGGTTGGAGATTCACATTTCAGAGTTTTCCAGTCTCCTTTATACCACATATAAAAACAATTATTTCAGAAATATTATAATTTTCCAGAACATATTCAAAGGCAAGAACAAGGTGGGTTCTAAGACTATATGTAATATTTATTATTTATTATGATATAGTTTATTATTTACTGTAATTATCTAGGAAGCCAGTCTTTCGTTGACTCTTGATAAGCAAGAGTTGACAAAGTATCGCTCCAGTTGCTTTGCTAAAAAAACAAAAAATAACTGAGGTAGACAGTCACAAAGACACGTGACTGATACCCAGTATCAATGGCAAAAATGTCAATAGCAAGGTCCTAAAACATTGGGTATTTGTCTGGTTTCTATAATCAGACCAAAGATGAAAACAGCATTGAAAACAGCTTCTGTAGTTTAGTATTTTGAACAAAATGTATGGCTGGGGTTCCAAAGATTCACCCATGTTGAAAACAGCATTCACAGTTACTTTTTGGGCAAGCTACAACAGGGAGGGAAAGGGTAGAAAAGGATACATCAGCACCAAAAATCTCCAGTCATCTTCTACCACCTTGAGGTGGGTTAGCTGAAGGCTGTAGAGAATAACGAATGTGCAGTTTTCTCTTTCTTACACAGACAGCAGAGAGGAGGGAAAACCACACACTTGTATTTTGCTAATGTAAAAGTCCCAGTGGAAACATTAGCACTCAAAGACATTAATGTGGATTTGGGACACTCCCTGAAGGATTTTGATTCCATTAGAAAAAAGAAAAAAAAAAAAAAAAAAAGAAAGAAAAAAAGACAGTGACAGATATAATCCTGCTTTGATATGTTTAATGCCATTTAAAGAGAAACTGCACCCATTTACCTCAGGCCAGGACAATGAGAGTTCAAAAAGTGAAATATCATTTCTCAGTGCAAAGAAAAAGCTTGGAAAATATTATGTGAAAATTAATTTGGCATGCGTCTTTGAAATTTTAGATTTCTGGGATGAGCAAATGGGTACAGTTTTCTTTTAACTGTTTTTGAACACCATGTGTTGAGAAGAAAACAACAGAATGGCAATTGCTCATCCAAAATGCTAACTTGTGGCATGGCACAGTCAAGATGGCCTGCCACAGCCAAAAAGCAGGTGTATGCTATGCCTCTCACTTCAGTCGCATGCGCGCCACATGTCCCTGCATTCGGCAACCTCTTGCATTTGCTTTTGGAACCTTTCAGAGGGGGACAGTAAACATGACTCAACAGAATGTCTAGCCGAGGAAGGACTGGCTCTCGGAGCTTGCTGTGAGACAGATTTGTTGGGAAAGAACCTAAGAAAATCTGGAATAATGTATCTATTTTGGAATTCTCTGCTCTATCACTTCCTGTGACCTAACAATGGGGTGACTGCTTTCAGATCATTTTGTATGGGTGAAATTTAGGATCTAATCAGGTTGGAGAGTAATGGTGAAGCTTTTGTGTGACTGGAGAGGCTCTGTTAAATCAGCTGCCTCATTAGTACTGAGGACACAGTTAATAGCTAGTACAAATCGTGTGCACCTAACCCAAAAATTCAGAGTTATAATAAACCCCTCTCCTCTCTGGTCCACTGATAAGCATGAAAGAGAGGATATACAAAATTATTTGGGGTTCAGGGATGCCAACGATTCCTCAATCTGGCATTCTGAATATAATATTGCATTTATTCTGGGAATTAAAAGATTTTTGTACAGATATAGGTCTCATTTGACTATTCAGCAGTCCTATGACAAAAAGAGACCCCCACCCAAAAGCAATCATTTCCCTTATTCCCTATAGAAGCCTGATGCAGAAGCCAAATTAAAACTTGTGACCACTTCTAAGCTCAAGCCAGGTGTCACTGGCAAGGAAGCCCAGGGTGTCTATGCATCAGGAATAGATGATGTCTGAAGACAAAGAAGTAGATAAGAATCAAAATGACTATTTTAACATAAAGAAATGGAGGGATGTCTGCTTTATTCTATGACTTTAATTAATAAATATATAACCGTTTATTAAAAACCTACTATGTGCAGATATCAAGGGTGTGGTGGTGCATACTTATTGTCCCAGCTACTCAGAGGGCTGAGTCAGGAGGATCATGTGAGCCCACCGGTTTGAGCCTGGCCTGGGCAACACAGTGAGACCTTGCCTCAGAGGGAGAAAGAGAAAAAGAAGAGGAAGAGGAAGAAGAGGAACAAAAGGAAGGGGGGGGATGACGATACCAGTGATGATGATGATGATGATGATGATGATGATGATGATGATGATATCGAGAACAATGAAACCTGTAAGTTCTAAACTGCAAATTAAAAACACTTAAACTTTACAGATATAATTGAGCCATGTTCTCTGTAGGCTAGGATCTGGGTAGGCATTTTATAGAGTCCAGAAAATATAATTCTGCCAAATATTCACATGCCATTGTTAACTTAATTCATTCAATTTTCAGTATTCACTAGGTACCTTTATTTCTGAGGAGACATTTGAGGTGGTGAGGGGATACAACTGAGTGTAAACACAAGCTCTGTGTGTATGAAACTTATCTTGCAATGACAGGAGGGATGAGAAATACTGACATACTGTGGTATAGGACAGTATGTAATCAGTGCACATGAGATTTATAAATAAATGCTTACAGTTCAGAAGAAGAGAGTTTTCCTGACTATGAAACAACCCTTCCACAGACATACTAAAATGGCTTTGTACATAAAGGGAAGAGATCCATACCAAGCTTTAAGGCAAGTAACCATCAGTGTGCATGGCAGGTGGGTGGTGGGTAAGTAAGCTGAGAAGGAAGGGAACGCACTCAGCGTCCACAGCACCTCCCACACTGTGTTGTCCCACAGTTGAGGTTTAGCAAAGCATGCACACATAAAGTGGAAGCCAGCTGAATGAAGGGCCAGGCCAGTGTGTCTGCATCAGCCCTAGATATTTAGATAGTTATTAATATCCTGTTAGAAGTTGGTATTATAATGATATCATTTTATTCTCATACTAGTGTGAAAAGTTCATTCTTTTACCCATTCCAGAGTGATGGGAGGAATAATTCAGGGCTTCATCTTTCCAAATGAGGCAAACACTGCCCCCGCAAAGTGCCCCTGGTACAGGTATCAGAAAGTCTTTCAAAACAGTATTAAATGTATTCCCCCTCAACCAAACCCCAAGGAGAATGAGTTAGAACCCATGCTCCCTGAGAGGAGTAACAATAGATTTGGGGAGGGGCAAATATCCTGGGATGTTCCCATGGCAGTAGGAAACTAAATTCAGATGTTCTGACTCCTAGTTCTGGTTTCTTTCTACAGAATCACCTTCTTTTTCAATTTTTACTCCTCTTGGATACTTTGGCCCTAATTATTTACATCATGAATAGTAGCCTTCTGTAGTTGGTGTGTGTGTGTGTGTGTGTGTGTGTGTGTGTGTGTGTGTGTCTTTTTAAGAGAGGATGCCATTACTGATGTGTTTTTGTAAAGGATTCAAGGTTGTCTGGATCCTCAAAGAATGCTATTGAAAAAAAATATTGTTTCTTTGATTCCATGGTGCTTACATTTGGGCAGAGTTTTCTTTTTCCATCCTCAAATACAGTATTTGAGACAATCTGCCCACAATGGAAAGCTTTTAGAGCGTCAAAAGTGTAGGCGAACCAAATCAGAATTAATCTCTGTGAAAATGGAGACACAGGCACATGGAAAAAGTTTAGGAAAAAAAATCCATGCAGGAGGCAGTCCCACAGAACGGTGTCTGGCATCTCCCCTGAATCAAGGGGGAGGTAGAGTAGGGTAGGCAAATAAGAGAGATGAGGAGTTGGAGTTGCTCCATCATCGCACCTATGGCCACAAAACTTGGAACTGTTGTCAGGGGCTCCAGCTGACTTGGTTATAATATACACTACGTCGTGATTGCATGAACCCAGAAGAGACTAATTCAGGGACATCTAGGCTTCACTGTCAGCCACTTGCTTAAAGAGGACTGAGCAGAGCAGTCTATAGGGCATCCAGCAGGGTTTCCTACTAATACCATATTAAAAGCAGTACATTTTAATGGAAAAATTAACTCCTTAAAGCTAGGCACAATGGTACATGCCTGTAATCCCACCAGCTCAGGAGGCTGAGGCAGGAGGATCGCAATTTCGAAGCCAGCCTTAGTAACTTAGTGAAGCCCTGTCTGTCTCAAGATTAAAAAAAAAAAAAAAAAATTGAAAAGGGTTGGGTATGTGACTTAGTGGTAAAGTGCCTCTGGGTTTAATCCCTAGTACCAGAAAAAAATAAAAATAAAAAAAGGCTTACAAACCATAGAAGCAAAAAGGGAAGAAGAGCGATGACCACTTTTGAGAACACTTAGTAGATGCCCAGCAGTGTTTGTCTCTATGTGTGTATTTCTCTCTATGTTTTCTCATTTGACCCTCATGCCAACTGTGAATGATTTGTATTTGCCCATTTTCAATGAGAGGAGCCTAAGGTTCAGAGAGGTCAGGTGACTATCCTTTGGTCACAGAGCTGGTAGGAGCTAAGTGAGATTCAGATCTGAGCTGTAGGACACAAAGCCTGTGCTCCTCGCTGTTCCTTGCCAGGCCAGACTTCGTGTGCTTTTCATGGCATGAAATCAGTGTTGGGGGAATTTTGCCCAGCATCTCTGGTGAGCAGAGTGAATCGCTTTTATCATTTGCCAACATGTCATGGAAAAAAACAAAACAACAAAAAAATTTTTTAAACTCCTGGCTCTAGATTTCCTATCAACCACCTGAAGTTTGTCTTGGTTCCATATTATTTGAATATCTGACAATCTTATAAAAAGTCTAATGAGAATAAAGAATTTTTCATTTATTCTAGTTCTTATATTAAAAATCTCCTGTTCCTCTATATAGTGTGCCGGGGGACTCTCTCACTGCCAGAAAATCATCTGAAAATGCTGAAGAGTCAGAATTCAGGGCCTATATACTGAATAATGTTACCAGCTGTGAGTCAGCTCGAACATCAGTAATACGATATTTCCCACTACAATTTGATTTGGTTAAAATGTGTTTGAAGCTCACCCCTTTATTAACTAGAATTACCACCTCCTGTAACTGGAGGGCCCCTGAGAACAGGCTGCTAGTGCAATCTAACCTCCCACCCGCCAACGATGTACTTCCTGGCAACAAATACTATTAAATTGATAACTACAGAAATAGGTCAAAATGTCTTTTCAATAGTTGCTAATGTTCCCCTAATGCTCCATAGCCTCCTTTGATTCTCACGCTAACATTTTCTGACTGCAGGAACGACAACTAGTGAAGAGAAATGTCTAGAAGAAGGGAAATCTGGCTGCAGCAGATGGAAGCGCTCTTAGGACTTCCCCTCACTATGCAATAGAATAGTTAGACTTCTCTAGGGCCTGAGGGCCCCAAACTCAGCTCCACTGTTGAATTGGGCAACCTGAAAGAAAAGCTACATCCCATCTGAGACTTAACACCCTCAGCTGTTAAAAGAGGGGACTTCAGACTGCTTTTGCAAATTTGCAAAATGCTCAGAGTTCACAGGAGATAGGAGTCTTGACTTACCACATAGCATCTCTGGATTTGAAACTTATTTATATTATTCTCATAACCTGACTTGTTTGGGTCTTGGCTATCTAAGATAGAAACTTATTTTCATATATAAAAGAAGGAATATAGTTTTTATAAGACAGACCCTGTGCGATCATCTTGGGTTTCATTATTCGCTACGTGAACCAACTTTCCTCCTTTCCCTCTCTCCCAGGAAATAGTTTGCTTTTCTGAGTTTGTATCACCTGTGTGACTAAAGCTAAAGAAAGGGGATCACATTAGGGACTGTGGCTAATTCTAGGCAGACTAGTTTGGCTCAGGAGTAGCCACCTACTGCAGGCAAGGAGTATAAAAAGCCCCTATTTGTTAATAAGGACCATTTCAATTGCTGACACTTCAATGCAAACACCCCATAGAGTGCTCAAGTATTCATAACTTGATGCTGTAATCACAAACTTTAACAAAGTTACCTCAGTAAGGAGCAGTTTTGAATTGAAGCTGGGAGAAGAAGAGGGACAATTTTGGAAAAAGAAAACTTAAAGGAAGGAATCAGATTAACACAGGACTGTGGGCTCTGCCAGCAGAGAAGAGCCTTTGGCCAGGACTGGACAGAACTTAGTCTCCTTTTTAATTTTTGCCTGTGGCTTTGTGTGGAGTTGGTGAGCCATTTAAAATTTCCCCGGGACATGCCACAGTTCATCGGTCATGCTTTTGGTCCTTCTCCTGTGCCACGGTGTGCTGTTACTGGACAGAAGGTTAGCATTCATTTGAAAGCTTGCCAACTTCAGCCTACTTGGTTCAGATATGGGTAGGTTGATCTAAACTACAATTTAAACTCACAAAGACTACCAAGTCCGGCATCTTTCTAGCAGGTTCCTCCTGTTTTCCTTCCTTTCCTAGATAAGGGAGAATAGATGTGTGGAAGAAGGTAAGGCAGAACCGGGAGGGACAGGAAGAAAAAAGTCAACTCCTCCTGAACTTTCCAGTGAGTGAAACTTAGTGTCAGGTGAGCATCTTTCTGGAGCTGCCCACAATCTGAGAGATATTATTAGTAAGAGGAAGTGTTTCCTAGGTTCAGAGAGGCCAACTAACTCACTCAAGGTGTCCAGTCAGGCTTCCTCCCACACAGGACTCTTTCTCAGTTCCAATAACCAATTTTCTCCTCCTCTCAGTAATAAGTGCTTGAAAACCTAATTTATGGGCCAGTTTTGTGTAATTTAGCTTTCTGGAATGTTGAAGACCCCGAGTCATCAAAAATATACCTGACCAGAAGTTAGGAGACCTGGATTCTTTGGTTAGGTCTTGGTCCTGACAAAGCGTCACTGTGGACAGGCTCATGCACCACCATGGGGTCTGGTCCAGACCTTACAATTCCGTAATTTACACTCACCAACGTGGAGGCAAGTGTAGGTGAATAACCCCAAAAAGGCAGCAAGAATTATTCTTGTTAATTGTCAGCTCTCACTACTAGGACATCACTATTTCTCCCAAGTATTAACCTCTAGTAAAAATAATATATATATATATATATATATATATATATATGTATATTATATATATTTATATATAATTATTTATATATAAATATATAAATATATATAATATATTTGGCTAGGACAAGTATAGATTTTTTTTTAATTATAAAACAAGATCACCTCAATTATAATCATCTCAAGGTGTTTGGAGGAAAGAAGGAGATGGGTTCTTTTTGTTCTCAGTACAAGGGATTGAACCTGGGGGTGCTTAACTACTGAGTCACATCCCCAGTACTTTTTATATTTTATTTTGAGACAGGTCTTGCTTAGTGCCTCTCTAAGTTGCTGAGACTAGCTTGGAACTTATGATTCTTTTGCCTCAACCTCCTGAGCTGTTGGGATTATAGGCAGGAGCCAACATACCCAACTTGGAGATGGGTTCTTTGAACACATTCTTTGGCCAGAAATCTTCAAAGAGTTTAATGGAGGAGTAAGTTTCTGAGGAATCAAAAAAGGGGATCATTTTCAGGAAAAGAAGACATATGAGTGCCACTTTCAGTTGACAGAGAAAGAGAAATTCCAGGTAAGACCAGCAAACATAATTTGTGGAGCTCAAGGAAAACTGAAAAATGTGGATATCTTCATTAAAAAATATTAAGAATTCCAAGAGGGCAATAGGAATTCATTGTCAGGCACAGGACCCTGTGTAACCACACAGACTGGACACTCCTGAGGCAGGCCTGATTCTAGTGATAGTTTTTACCACGGCATTACAGTCCCACAGTTACCAAGACCCATGCGCTACTACTCCTGTCTCCCTAGAGTAAGGATACAGGTAAATTCTGCAATAAGGACCTGAAAAATCTGTGGTCTGTCAACATGATAGATTGTGACTGAACTGGTTTCTGCTACATTTGTCACATCCACTAATCCCCACTTCTCCCACAGTCTAAGGATGCCCAGGATATCAATGTCTGGGAATTAAAACATAGTTTCTAAAAACACAAATTTCCCTGAAGAAACAAAACAAGCAGAAGGTACTAAAAAGAAGTGGAGTTTCCTGAATCTAAGTCATACCCTGGTTTCTTTCTAGCCTTACCTTGAGCTGGCCTTGAGCATGTGCACACAGGTTCAGAAGCACAGGTGAGTTACCACAATAACTCTTTTCAGTTTGGGAAAAAATAGAGGAAATAGGAGAACCTGGTCCTAGCCCAGCAGAAACTCACTCACTTTACCAGCAGAATACCTGTTTCCTTATTTACCTCTCATTATGCTAAGCTGGATCTATGACTTCACTATCCACGGAAGCCAAATTTCTCTTTCCTGGGTGCTTGGAAGGGGCCAAAGAAAAACTATTAGAGGGTAACAGTCATGTCTTAAAAATCACATTTATTTATCTTCACCTGCCCTCTTCATGTCATTATCATTCCACTGAGCTCTGTATGGAGAAAGGAGAGATTAAAGAGCCAAGACCAACATCAAAAGACTGACAGCAGTACAGAGTAAGATGAACGTGGTCTCTTTTCCAATGATCTAAGGGGCCTTTTAGATACTGAGCCTACTTCTTGTTGAAACAGACCAGTAGCTAGTACAGATGCCTAGGATGTTTGTATAGGCTGAAGCTTATCCTGTCCTTTCTATATATGTGTGTCCCATTTTCTAAAAATAAGTTTCTAATGTAGAGAACCAGTTTACTCCTACAGACAGAATTACACTTTTTACTGTACCGGACCAGTTGCTACATCCTTGATTTATCATTAAAAAAAAAAAAAAAAAAAAGACATCTATTGGCAAACCTTATCTTTTATTTTGCTTAATAGGTTTTTACTGCTTTGTGTAAAGCTATCGGGGGTCCTTAAGTATATGGAAATGTGTTTGAATCTCTACAACCATGCTTAGATTTCAAAAGCCTTCCATTTTACTGAGGTGATAGAGCCTTAGTCATCATTTTCAAGTATTTTAACAATTAGTAATTAAAAAAGGAGGTCTTAAAATTTAAAAAAAATGGTGGGGACTGACCTTCACAACAGATATATATATCAAACCCCAATTCACTTATTTTAAAATCATTCTCCCCTGCTGTAAATAGATAGCTATAATATATACATTTATATACGTGTGCACAATCAGCCTTAGCAATACCGCTGTGAAGTAGATGAGGATAGATGGTTTTCTATTTATTTGACAAATACACTATTACATAGACAGGTTAAGCAATTTGTCCTGTAAGGAAGGGTGGAGGGGGGAAAAGCTGCTACTTCTGCTTCAATGTTATACCACTCTGGAATTGGGGAGCCATTATTGTTTCTACTGCTCTAAATGTTGGGCAATGCAATGTTCCTGAAAAACATTTTTACTATTTCTCTCTCTCTCTGTCTCTTCTGAGATTATTATAAACTATTGGTAAATGTGACTGCTCTCTATTTATACTTGCTCTTCATGGGCTCTGATGGATTTTAGCTCTTAAAGAGAGCATAGGAAAAAAAGATCATCTCTGAAATATATAATGATAAGTAATTCTGGGACAGTTAATTTGAATTAATGTCACTATAAAGTTGATGTTGGTACCACTGATATCTTGGACCCTTCTCTCACAAGAGCTAGCCCACTGGCTCTGAAGTGAAACAGTGGGAAGCAAAGGCTTCTCTGAGGCAGACCCTGCTCATCAATACCCGCTGCTCTCCTAAGACCTCAGACAAAGGCCAGAGCTTTCTGTTGCACCTTTTTATGAAACTGCTTTAATTTGGAAATGTTCTGTACTGCACATTCAAGCTGCACCCTCTTAGCGCCTGACCTTAGATGTCTTCCTCTATTTTGGCATGTATTTGCATGTCAGTTATGGTGTTATATTTAATAAATAATGAGTCCACTGTTATTTGACCAGGGAAAGGCTATTTTGGTATTATGTTAGCTCCTTATTATCCCTTTTGTCAATTATTCAACTTTAAAACAAAATCCTAGATTTCTCACCTCTTACTATGCTTCTGGTTAATGTTTCCCAATGACATCTATTAAATACTTAGGAAACAAATTTTATTTCAATAAATCCTAAACACAAGGTAATAATGGGAAGGAAAACAAGAGGTAAAAAGCATAAAGTAAATTTTGAAATTACATGTGGTAAATAGGTAGTTTTGAATATTCTTCGATTCTTGTTCACTTACTTCCAAATACAATATTGCCAACAAATTAGTGATCCAAGCTATTTTTTTTTAATTAGGGGCAAAATTATTTCTGATGACAGTAATGCCAGTCACTGCAGCATGACTGGATTTGAATAATGCCTGCTATGTGCAACTGGCTTTGGTGATTCCTCATAAAAGCGACTGCACTATCAATACCTTCAATAAAACTGATTCTGCTTAGGACCCAGACTCCACTGTGAATGTTCCCGTGCCCGTCAGAATCTTGGCTGGCTGTCATCCCACCAGGTACCCCGTCTACAGTTGCCACTCAGACATGTAGAGCGTGTGTTTGGGGATGACACACAGTGGAATAGGAAAGGATACAGAGCTCTGTCGTACCAGTACATGTATTGTAAGGAAGCAGTTACGCAGCAACTGCTTTGCTCTTTTATATTCTAGGCAACACACTGGTGAATATAATTCATAATGAACATATTCAACATTTTTTCCCATCAGTTCAATACATTATTCATAAATATTAGAAATGGAAAAGAGTAGATCACTGAGTCCAGACCTCCTTTTTGCACCTCCCTTTCCCCCAACTGTTGATGCTAGCTCAAAAACCAAAACCAAAACAAAAACCATCACCAATACCAAAACAAAACAAACAAAATCACACACAGAAAGCAACAAATTCCTAAGTTTTATAAGTAAAAAGGACAGCTCAAAAGTCTGTATTCTGGCAACAACTGGGGGTGTTGCTGTATTCATGCTGGTAAAGCCTCATGCAGACTGTGAGTACTGCCAGTGGCCAGCTCTGTACTAAGAAGGCAGGCCAAGCCAGGGTGATGCCAGTTTCCCCCTAGAGATGGAACTCAAGGTAAAGCCCTAAGAGGCAACGTTAAGTTCTTGGCCAAGTGTTTACTATCGGCCTCTCTAACCTGGTGTGGACTCAGGGCACAAGCACTCTTCTCTCCATTTAGGACTCAAGATACTGGTGTTATTGATGAAAAGAAAATGTACAAATGGATAGAGAGTTAAAACTACTAGAGAATGCTCCCTGGGATTATCTGTACTATCAAGATAGGAAAACTTTGCAGATGCTACTGTCTCTCTAGAGGAATAAATGCTTGCATTTTAATATTCTCAGCAGCTGGTTCCTGTTGAATGCCATCAGGATGATTCAGCCACCCACCAGGAACACCAGTAACAGCAAGTGCACACACAGAAATCTGCAAAACTTTCTTCTCTTGATGCCAATACCATTAAGCTGGCAAAGTCAAAACCCTTTATTGAATTACCAGTTCTACTAAATGTGACCTTGTTCCCTCACAAATACCAGCTCACTCTCAATAAATGGAACTTCTGGCGTATTAAAATGCAAAACTCTTTCTGACTTGAGCACACCCTGTTGTCACCTCCTTCTCTGTCATGTCCACATATTGTCTACCTCTTTTTCATTTTCTCACTAGTCACCAAAATCTCAAAGGACCATTCAAATCCATATATAACCAGAGTTCACCTTCTATGCCATCCTGCCTACCCAGGAACCCATACATTTAATATTGTATCTCTAATTTACATGTCTCATGTTATTATTTCATTTTTTTAAAAAAAGTATTCCACTTCTACAGAATGTGGTTTTTACACCTGGAAAAAATAAATCAAAATGCGTAAACTTCATTGACCATAGACCACATTAATACAGAATTACCATGCCATATTCTAACTCATTAAAAATTCTATACCTGCCCCGTCTTCAAGTCTAGACCAGATTAGACACTTAAAGCAAGAAAATGCCAAGGATGACAGCTAGTTATCAAAAATGTCTTGCTGCCTCATTTTCAGGTCTCCAAAGTAAAATCTAAGGACATTCGACACAGATTCAGGTGCTCTCAATGGCCATGAAAATATAAGGCTGAAGAGGGAATCTCTAAATGTAATGAATACACAGTTGGCTTACAACAGATGCAACCAAAATTAAATTCGAGATCTTGACCTGCTCTCCAAAGTGAAAGTTTCTAGTTCAGGCTACAGAGAGAGACATAACAAGCTCATTAATCACATAAACTAGAAATACAAGCTGACACTTCTGGGGATGCTGCAGAGACCCATCCTAAGTGGTCCACAGTCTGGAAAATAATGTAGCACTGACAGTCTACAGTGGGCAACTCTGACATTTCTCACATTAGGCACTGGCCATGATCACCACCGTTCTAAACTTCTAGCACAGAATTTAAGGATCTTTGTGAGGCCTAATGTGGACTTGTGTAAAAAGATTCAATATATTTTTATTAAGTCCCTATTATGTAAAAGTTACTGTGCTCATTTTATGAGCAGGTATTGACCTCAACTAGGTCAACCTATGATCTTAGGAACTATATTAACAGGAAAGAACTAGAGGCGAGGGGCTATTAATAATAGTGGTAGTAGTGTATCAACAACAATGATATTGGGTGATAACCATGAGCCAATTACCAAGCACTTTATAGACTCCATTTCATGGAATTCCGGCAGTATCCCAGAAAGGTAGGCCTAATTTTCCTGCTTAGAGATGTGGAAGGTGAGACCTAGTAAAATAAAGTACATTGCCTAAAATTACAAAGAAATGTTCTTTACCCAGCAGCTTGGGAGGCTGAGGCAGGAGGATTGTGCGTTCAAAGCCAGCCTCAGTAAAAGCAAGGTGCTAAACAACTCAGTGAGACCCTGTCTCTAAATAAAATACAAAATAGGTCTGGGGATGTGGCTCAGTGGTCCAGTAGCATCCCTAAGTTCAATCTCTGGCACCCCCTCCTTCCCGAAAAAATAATGTTCTTTATATTGCAATTAAGTATATGAATAGCTATTTAATAAGATCGAATATGATGAGGGTCATTAAAAGATACAAAGTATTGTACAAATAAAGGAAGCGGAATTAGGAATCTAAGGGGCAAAGGAACAGGATGGGAAACCCTTAGGGATCATGCTTAGGGAACAAGAAGTAGTTTATCTGAAATATGTGTAAGTTTGTGGAATCAGCACTGTCTAATTAGAGCTCATGCTTTGGTAAGATAATAAAATACACCCATCTGTACTGGAGATTTCTGGGAAGGACTTCTTTGCAAAAGAGAGTTCTGACTACAATTTCTCAAAAGTTTTTCTTTTCTTTCTTTCTTCTTCTTTCTTTTGGTGGGGGTAGTGAGGTAAAGAGAAGAAGAAATGAGATACAAGGCTATGGAGTCAGGGAAGCAGTGTGAACTCCAGAAAGCCTCCAGGGAATGCAGAGAGCTCCCTGCAATTTCTATTAATCCCCAAAACACCTTACACTCACCACACATACTTGCTTCTGTCCCGTCTAAGGTGAGGTTATTGGTACAGAAATAGGAATCCTAATGGTTTGGCTCCTTTGTTCTATTCTTCAGTAATTCCTGGAATATCATCTACTTCTTATTTCTAGAAATCTGTTTTGGGGTCAGCCTTACAGTGTAGGAGTATATCGTAGTTAGAAAACTTGACTTCTATTTCTAGTTCTGCATTTCTCATCTTAAAGTTTTGTCACTTTTTCTGTGTTTTAGTTTTCTCATTGGTAAAACGAGTGGTTTAAGCCAGGGAGTATTTCTTAATCTGTTAGCCATCCCCCACCTCCTTTTGACAAAATAAAACCTTTCAATAAATTTTCCCACTTTTCCCTATTTTGAATTCCTGGTTCAGAGAAACCAATGAATAGCACCACTGGTCAAGATGAATTTATGCAGCTTTACTTTCTCTATTTATTAAACTTTTCTTTAAGTTCTGTTTTCCAAATACAAACTGTTATAATACATATAAAATATGTCTGTTTCAAATTTTACATGGCCCAGGACCAGATATTCCAATATTCTTTTCTGTAGAGTTGGTTGACCCACTCACCCATATTGAGATATCCAAGGCTATTTCAAGGTTTAAGATGCAGTGATTATGATTCTATGATGCTGACATTTGCTTTGTTGACATTTAAAGCGGAGCTTTTCAACTTCAAACAATAGCATAACAAGTTGCTGTAACAGTTACACTTATATGAATCTTTAAGGAGATGCACATAGGGGTCTTTACAACTATTATCACACTGGACAACTGGAGTTTATTATGTTGCTATAATTTTTGTAACAGTGAATTCTATACTTGATTATACCCTATAGGAAAAAAGGACAGTTTTCCTATCTGCTTTTAAAATGGATTGACTCTTCTTTTCCATATCTGTTAATTTTGCACCCAGCCACAAGCTTTAAAACATCTCCAATAACTAATCATTAGTCCCTACTTTGTCACGGCTTCTCTGTCATGCCCTTCTGACCTTGCCCACTGAGTTCACTCTTACTGATGTACTCACACATGCTTCAATGTAGTTACATTCGTCACAGTGCTTGTTAGAATTATCATCATTCCTACTGCACCTTAGTTCGACAAAATTAAATGTGCTTATGCAATTTGTTGTCATTTTAATTTCTTCGGCTAGGATTTATTCATCTAGACAATTTTATTTTATCTGATCAACAAATACCTAGTCAGCCAAATGACTCTTGAAAAATTGCTAGAAAATCATTCATTGGAGCAAAATCTTAAGTCTAGAGATTTTTGTCAATCTGGACAGTGGCATTTCACTGACCTTGAATCCACAGGTTAAAAATTTATTAGTGTCAACTCAGTCTTTCAAAGCAATCTATTAAAAAAAAGCATAAAATGTGTATGATTTATATTTATGTATGTGTTGAATTTAATAAATTAGTGAAGAGTCAAGATATTTTTAAAGAAATATTAAATTCATCCAAACTGATCAATTTGCTGACTTTCTCATCTATTCTAAAATATTTTTGTCACAGTTAAAACCTTCTATTTAAATAAGGAGAGTACACAGATTGTAAAGTGGCATTGTAACAATCCATATATCCTTAACTTTGCTCTTTTTATGATCATAGCATATACAAATAAGTAAATGCACAATAGTTTAGCTCCATGAATTTTCTTTCTTTCTTTTTTATTTGGCTAAACTCTGAAGACAGAGCTTAAATAAAGAGTTGAATGCTTGGCATCTCATCATTGTTGTTTATGCTATAAGGCTTACAATGTCACCTTATAAAAGATACATTCGTTTATTTTCATGTTCAATCAAAAGTGTAGGATTTCAGAACTAGGAATGGGTTACAGATTGTTCTCTCCTGGTTATTTTTGGCTTTAAGTATATTGATCATTTTATCATTTTCTTGTTTTAAACTGCTTTAAACACAGCACAAATGTTATTCTCATCATGCCAGAAATGGGTTTGGAATTGATTTTGAGTTTCCATCAATTTTACTCTTTGCTCTCTGTGAGAAGTTTTTCACTTGCTTAAATTCGAAAGGATAGTTTTGTTCAAAAGATGTGAGAGCAAAACATTTAGAGAGCCTTAGCTGGCCAAGAAAACTCAGATGTTCTACTTTACAAAAGAATAAAAATTACTGAATTTATTACCATGGACTTCACTGAAATTAGTGAAGAATCATTCATACGAATGCAGTTTCAAGGACTTCCTCGTTCTCTTCATGTAAGTGTTCGACAAAAGCATGTATCTTCTGAGAAGCCGGCCTGATTGGTCCAGGTTGGCACTGTTTCAGTGTTTGGCCTACGGCGGCTGCTTAGGAATAATTTCGTCTCATCCTCTCTATTTTCCTGGACCGTATCGGACTCAGACACGTGGTGTGCAAAGGAAATCCAAGTTCTTTAAAAATGCTATTTCTTTGGTACTAAAGCCAAGACCAGTTCTAGTATGGCCAAATGATCTTATCAAGATTTAACATGAGATAGTCAGTAATATCTCCAATCTGTGAGAAGACACTACACTAAGGAAGATAATTCATTATATAAAACATACATATATTTTCCCTCCTGGCACCAGGGAAGGACACAACCATACTTATTCTATTGGTATTGAAAATAATATAATGCTGACAAGAATTTTGTGGCATTTATTCATTTTGATTAATTTAAAAAGAAATAAACAAATAGTTCTTTCCACAAACAGATACTGGAGCTCTATTGTAGTGATTGTTGAAAATATTTTGGCTTTTAGAAACGCACCTTACTAACAGCTGCTTTGCCCTCCACGGTGTTGTCACAATTCAGATTTTGTAACATTTCAGCCAGGTTCTCTAGACTAATTAGATGAAACTATTGCATTAAGGTATTAAGATTCCTTTGCAGAATCAAATGGAAAGATATCTACACAGTTCAGACAGCCTGAAAGATTTGCCATGCATACAGCCAAACACTGTATGTACTGTATATTTTTCTGTATTTACAGTACTCATCACTTCTATGATAACTGCTAGGATTGAACTTCACACTGAAAAATATCAACAATCACAGGGAAAAATTTAGATAGGTATATTTCATTTCCCACTCTATCCTTACTGCTCCCCTGCAGTTCTGTGCTGCAGAACAAATGCTTCATGTCTTTTTAAAAGTGCCAGGAAACCTCTTTCTCTAGCTATGTAGGTCTTGATTTTATGTGTGTAGTATGACACACCTTAAAACAGAGCCCACAAAGTAGAGTGGGACGTTAATTTAAACACAGACTTAGGGGGAAGAGCTCCATCTACTGAATCAGTTAGATCATAGTTTGTACCCTATAGTTATCCCATTCACTACTTTCAACCACTGAGAGGCCCTGGTGAGAATAGAAAAGTTATACACCTGAGCATCCAGGAAAACAGCTATAAACCCGATGCTATTTGGGATATTTCCCAGAAGCCCTTACCCCCATTTCCTTTGCTTTTCCCAATTTTCAAAGCTTTCCATGTTTCAACATAAAATAAAAATGGGATGCTTTGCTATATGAACCATTCCTTGGAAGAAACACAGAGTCATTGGTTATCGAAGGAAAAACCTCAGACAGTTGAAGTGGAAAGCTACAGAAAGAAAATCTCTCTATCTGGCAGGTTGAGCAGACTAAGAAAGATGCAAAGGGAAGAAGAGTAGCCTACTCACTCCTCCTACCTTGTATGACTGCTGGGGAAGTCTGCAGTCACCCAGGATCACTCTTCTGGGCTCTCCCTGGCTGCACAATGTTGTTGTGGCATTGGGAATTTGCTGTGGCTTTGTAAGATTATGGGGATATGCTTCAGCAAGCCAAAAAAGTCACAAACAAAATTCAGGAGAAAAAAACATGTACAAAAACAGCTGATCTTACTGGAGAAGCTCTTGGCATTTTCATACATATGCCACAATTTTCTTTGGTATTTCCTGGTTTTGTGATCAGAAAAATTATCATATCATGCTCATTACTGTTGTTTTCTTAGGGTTGCTGGTGGTACAGTGAGGGCAAACAAACTAAGGAGAAGCAAGGTAAAGATTACTTCTCCCACTTGTTTGAAAGCTTTCCAGGAGATCACAGGTTAAAAAGAAGTTTCTTCTTCAGAATATTGAAGACCTACAGAAGTCATATAAAGGAAAAGAAGGCCATGCACTTCTAGAATACAAAAGTAAAAAACTTCTTAATACACTCACAGATACCGAACAAAGCAAATTGTGTCTGAATAAACTTGAATGTCGATAAAGCTGCATAAAATCCAGGGGTGTGTAAGACATAGGAAAATACTTTAAAAATTAAGATAACTTATTAGAATAGATATATAGATGTTCATGAGCATATTTACATTAAATAATAGGATAGAAGTAACAGTGTATTGGGTTTTTAAATTACAGAAAAATATAATAAATTAACAAAAGTTGTGCATTATTGCCAATCCTTCCTTTTTTATGTAAAAATATAAATGTAAGGTGACTTTGTGTCTTTCTCTGCGAATGTGTATATACATAGTATATACATATACCTGAATAAAGATATTTATCTATTTATGCAAAATAGTACTGACTGATATTGAAAGGTGATATGTTGAATAAAAATTAAAACTTTAAATTATTCCAAATCAGGTATTTAAAATAACAACATTTAACTGGTAAGACTCACCCCCCCACACACACCTTCTATTTTTTAAAACACATTTAATTTTCAGGTTCTGTTTTAAAGCATAAAAAGAAAAAACAAATTAGAAGAACATTGCATATCAATAAGTATTTTGTAAAAAAAATTCATTTGCATTTATTAGAATATTTAGAGCTCAAAAACACCCCAGTTAATTGGATTTTCTTAAAGCCTTTTCAAGACAAGTTCAGTTGTGAGTCAAGAATAACTATGAGAAATTTCACCTCAAAAGGTAATTTGTTTAGATAGTTATAAAGACCTGAAAAACAAGATTATCTCCACCATAACTATAACAAAACACCTAATGAAGAAGTGTATTATGGCAAGAATCAATAAGAATTGCAAAGCCTGAGAGGGTCATCGCAGACCTCAGAAAGGTAACTAAGTGAGGAAACATCAAACGGAGTTAATGGCGATAAAGCATTCTGAAATATGGAAAGTGTTAACAATCACTGACAGGAAAGAACATACTTCAACAGCAATGACAACAAGAAAACAAAACAACCAAGAACAACTGGAAATATATATCTTCAGAAGTAAAGTAAGACTACTTATTAAGCAAGAGAAGAATCTACTTCTTTGTCATTCCCTTTGGAAGACAGCTAAAAAAAAAAAAAAAAAAAAAAAAAGCTTGCACAAAAGATACATGTGTTCCTTTCCTGGTGTTATTACAGGCCCACCTAGATTTAGCTTTCGATTCCAGATGAGATCAGGCATGTTCAGACTAGCACATCTTTGCTCTGTAAGCATAGAGCTGCTATCATTTCACTGGCAAATTCTCGTATTTCTAAATTTATGCACAATAGATGCCCTTAAAAATCTGCAAATTTTCTGTTTCAGTCAAACACCTTATTGAGTTAAATTTTTTCTGCATTTACACTGCCAGTAATAAGCCGAAAAGTTAAGGCAGGCAACTCCTATAAGAAAGGAAAGTTGAATAGTACTTACCCTAAGTATAAAGTGCAAGCCTTCATGGGGCAATTTACTTTTGCTCTATGATATTTAGAAGGGTGTCCAGGTCTGAACTCAGCTCTCGCCTTTTTCCTTTCTGGAAAACTGAGTAGACTCACTGAAGGTGCCTCAGAGACAGATCATACAAATCAACAGCCTTACCTGTGGCCATTCAGAAGACTGCACTTTGGTGTGTGTTTAAAACTATGAATAAAGTCAGAGACAGCGCATGCTCAACAGGCAATTTAAAAATATTTATAACACTGTTGTTTCAAAAACAAATTTCCTCAAACAAAGCAAAACTCACATTTCTTATCCATGCCAAGTTTAATGTTCTGAGACAAAGCTGTTTTGGAGTTTTCCGTTGGGGGGAGAAAGGTTTCTAAAATTATTTGTTGAACGAAAAATAGTTCTCCCTTCCTTTTTGGGTACTCTTAACGGGGTGGAATAAATTTTCCTCCAAGTTTCAACAAAATTCACCTCTGGCTATGATAAGGCATTACAAATTTAAGGTCTGTGAAAAATAATTTCAGAGAAAGTAACAAGAAGCTAAAAACTATGGATTTAAAGAATGCAAGGCAATCTTGTAAGTTGCTATACAAAAATATATCTTGATACAAAACAGGTTATATTATGTCACGTATAGACAAGAATGATGTACATGCAATCATATATACACCTAGAGAAGTTTTGTTTTTCTTTGGCTAATTAAAGTTTGAACTCTTCAAAACCGAAAAAGAAATACATCAACATTTTAGGAGAAAGCCTGTAATAACTGTTAGTATAATTCATCTCTTTTTCATAGCAAGCATGGAGGGGAAGGCAATCACATGTCGAATGGTTAAATTTTGAGATCTACAAAGTCAAAATTTGATTAAGTAATATTTTAAAAGTACTAATTGCAACAGATACGTCTGTGACTTTCCTGTCTGGAAATTTCTCTTTTTCTTCTTTGAAAGCTTTAAATATTCCATTTTACCATCTATCACCAAACCCTGAACGGCCCACAGATCTCACAGATCTTATTTAAATCTCTTACTTAATTCTTAAGTCTCTGAATGAATTTCAGCTCCTGTTCTACTTTCCAGGGGTGCTCAGCTGGCCTCACAAAAGCTCCACAGACACATCGTTCACTATCTCTGATGTTTTCAAGCTCAACAGAGGGTGCCAAAATTAAAAAAAAAAAAAAAAAATCAAGGATTAAAAAAGTTTATTAAAGTGAAACTAGGAGTGCAGATTTGAAGAAGTTGCCTCTACTTTTATTTCCCTCTCAACTCAGCACAGGTGTTTCCTAACCTACACTGCTGTGCATGCTGATGAGGAGGGTTAAATTAAGGTGAGGGAGTGGGCCAAGGACTGGCCAGCAAGCATTTAGGATCTCTAGTCTCATGTGTTAATGGATGTGTTTAAAAATGAACCCCCCCAAAAAAGCCTAGAATGAGGTTTCTTTTTGGCAAATGATTAAACCAGCATTCTGAAATAATTAAAGCTTTGTCCTTAAATAAAGCATCAGATCAACAGAACAAAAACAAAGATAAAAATTGCACACACATATGCATGTGCGCACACACAGTCTCTGACACACACAGATACACAAAACTAGCGGGTGAGGGGAGAAGGAAATTAAATAAAAGAAAACAAACAGAGTCCTAACAGACCATTCTCCGAAAAAGAATCTAAATAAAAAGTCATATGATATCTGATAGTGCAGGACATGTCGCCAAGAACTGGAGCGGATTGCCTCCAGGAAGAAAGGGCCAGTGTGTTCCAGCTCAAAGAGCTTTTCTTTCCTGCTCCTCTATTTTTTTTCCCTTTTCTCCTCGACTGTGAATGTGTTACTCTCAGGTCAGATCCACGAAGAATCCCAGAATGACAGCTATCACCTTTCACTGGACTCTTGGCGGCACAACTAGCTGATGGGAGCTGCCTGAGTTGGGATCAAGAGAAGCCACTGCAAGCTCTCAGTAAGAGTCTCTTC